>NC_056522.1:123477879-123571917 GCF_019175285.1 Sceloporus undulatus | reverse complement strand
TGAAGTACAACATCCAGAATCACACACATATGCACACCCTTTCCCCTTCTATATTTTCTAGCAATCCAGATGCCTCTTTTCTAGTTGAACACAAGGACGTCATGCTTTCCAAGCTTTTAGCCTCTGTCAATCCCACCCTCTAGCGACAGCAAATTGCCTTTCCCACAGTGGATATTTTTGAAAAATGTGCATTCAGTTCTGTCAGAATTATTCTCATACTTTCCATTTTGTCACATACATACACACCAAACAACATACTCACAGTTTTATAAAACAAAACAAAGGTTTGCACAAATCCTTTATTGTTCAGTTAAGGAAAAATGGAAGCAGGTTAACCTATTTCTTAGCATACAAACATAACATTCAATGCAGAGTAAAATGGCCAGAATACATTATCTAGCAGACCGAAGCAAGAAAGCCAGACACATGCTGTAGGAAACAGCAAGAACAACTAAATCGAGGTAAATCAGAGAGGAAAAATGTTACTCTGCCATTATGATCATTAACGATAATCTCATTTATTTCATCTTTTCTTTATTAGGAATTAGTTAGAATCAATAAAACAATGTGTTTAGTTCTTTTGTAAATGCAAACTATCCGAGGAGGAGTAGAAAAAGTGATAATAAATATCTATTCCTACAGCAGCAACATCAGACATCAACAAATCAGGATAAAAATCAGAAATACATTCACCCACAATGTTTTCCCAAAGAGCCAATTTCAGATTTTGTAGCTAAGAGACTAGAGGGCACAGGTCTTGTAAACCACTCTGTAAGCAGGGACGTAGCCGGGGGGGGGGGTCCTTGGGTTCCAGATCCCCCCTTCCATTAGAAAAATGAATGGTGCGTGCTGCTGCACTGCCGCGCCCAAGCCCCATTATAATGGTGGCACTTAGTCTGGAAACCCCCCCTTCCCAAAATCCTGGCTACGTCCCTACTGTAAGCAGCATTTCACAAAATTTGCACCACTACCAAAAAGGCACTGCTGCTTAGGAAGGGTGCTGGCCTTCATTCAGCAATGGCACAAGGAGCAAGGCTTCAGATACTAATGCAGGAGGACATAACACAGAAGGTGTCTTTGACCTCATGGTGTTTGGAGGAGTAAATGTTATTTTAAAACAAAAGCATAGTACTATATAGTGCCCCAGTAATTTGCTCTGGGGCCCTTTCAAACCACACAATTATAGGGTGCATTCTGATACTAAACTACATCCTACAGAATCCTTAGATTTGTAGTTTTGTGAGTCACCAGCATTCTTTAGCAGAGCTGGCTAAAGACCTTGTAAGGCTACAGATCCCAAGATTTCATAGGATGGAGCTACACCATTTAAAGTGGTGTCAAGCTGCTTTATTCCTCCAGTGTAGTTGTACCCATGGGGCTATGGTTCTACTTTAACTCCCATGGCATGGCTCCATCCTATGGAATCCTGGAGTTCACAGTTTGGTGATGAGGCCCTTCCTTAAACTGCAAATTCCAGGACTCCAAGAGAAGGTGCCATGGCAGTTGAAGGGAAATCATATTGCTAAAATAGTATAGAGTGAAAGAGCCTCTGATTTCCTAACTGCAGCCCACAATGTTGCCAGGGGTGGACAGGGGATCTACCACTGTGCAGGGGGCATTGAATCCATTCATGATTTTACCATTGCTGCTACTCCTCCAGTTGCTGCTGAACACTATATCCGGAGAGTTTAAACACCAGTTCAATTCTTGCACAACTTGGAGCAACTGGAGGAGAAGCAACAGTAAAATCCAGAGTGAATTTGGTGCCCCTGCAGTGGTAGACTCCACAATCTGCTCCTGAGACTGGTCGTGATATTTTGCATGCAATATTCTTGAGCATAGGAATGTTACATTTTTGGACAACATTCCCAGAATCCCATTCTAGAAGTAATAAAAACTGGAATTGTTCCAAGCTCTGTTGCTATGATATGAGTGAATACAATGAAGTCTGGCTTTGGTGTCACACCTTGGGAAATTGGTCTAAAAGGGTTTCAGTGCTGGACTAGGACTCGAGGACATCAGGCTCAGCCATGGAAACACAGTGGGTGACCTTGGGTAAGTTGCAATCTCTGGATGGATGACCATTAGTCAGTAGTGCTTTGATGGTGTATTTCTGCATGACAGGGAGTTGAACTGGATGCTCCTTGTGGTCTCTTCTAACTCTATGATTCTATGGCCCCATCTGGTCCCAGAGCTGCCCTGACCCTCTCCTCTTGCAAAGGCCCTCCATACGGATGCTGGACACACATCCCAGAGAGCTCCCTAGTATATCCACCAATGCCATGGGTCACTTCGTTCTCAGGTCAGAATGAGGCACCCAGCCTCAATCACATGGCTGGTCACATCATTCTGACCTCAGAGCAAGCAAATGGTGGCCACAGCAGATGCATGAAGTGGCAGAGCAGGACTTGTTTCAAAGAGTCATCCAGTGTTGGACTGGTGAGGTATTTAAATCTTTACTGAGAGAGGCATTGCCTGGTTCTGGTGCTGAATTGGGCAGCTGTCATCCTATCTGTTCAGACCAGAACCAGAATTTGGGCTGTGCATCATCCAATCTCCCCACCAAGAGAACCGTGAGGGAGACCAAAGAATTTCTCAGTTGCAGAGGAAGCCAATGGCAACTCTCTTCTGAACATATGTTGCCAAGAATAATAGGGTCTCCATAGGCAGGAACAAACATGAAGGGACAAAAACTGACCAAGACCACAGAAGCCTCCGGGAGGTGGACTAGATCCAGGACCACCACAAATCGATGACCTCTATGAAGAACATGCTGTATTCCTAAACGCAAATCCTCCCACCCACAGTATTTCCCTCTTGTCTGGATTATATTTTAGTTGTGCAAGGCTCAGAGGTATACTTAGTAAAATGCAAAATTATTTGCCACACAATAGCAACAGGAAAAATTATACTAATCATATGAAACACTGCTCCAACTAAGAAAGAAAGAAGAACACAAATGAGTTTCTTTGGAGCCTTATTATTGAAATCTATCCTCCTGGGGTGGGTCATGCATTTTAGAAGAAAATTCCCAGTGCGTCTTAACGAATCATTAACAACAGCACTCCCAGACAAGGCTGGAATGACATTAATAGGTTGGACAAGAACAAGAAGATGTGGGCCTCATTTATATCAGCCATTCTAATTGATGGTGTGGAGATAATGTGATGGTAGAAAATTGCGTTTTTAAATTTCAGAAGCATTTGAACAAGAAACCAAGTTGTTCTGTGGGAAATGTAGCAAACTGCATGACCGATAACAAAGAACAATTACTGACACGTGCAAATGTATTGTCTAAATTTAGATGCCTAATTACAAGCATTGCTAAATTCCAATTTTCATGATGTACTAAGTGGCCATGGGTGTTAGCCCATATGGTGGAACAAAGTTCTTGTCTAAACATGTTCTGTTTAAAAAAAAAAACTGTCTAAAAACATTATAAAGAGCATCCAAGTCCTATCATCTTGGTAATGTGCAATTAACATTCTTTTCTAAGGTTTTAACTCACACTGTTCCTTGTACGCAGGGACTGGATAGCAACAACTTTGATGCATTTGCAGTACCAATGTATTCTCATTCAAATGCCACTAAATTCCTATACATCTGACTGAAACCGATACCACAGCTTGGAAGGGTAACATTTTTGGGTGACTATCGCAGAATGCCCCCTACCAGCAATGCTGTTAAAGAATGCCAAAGAAGTAACTTTTCCAAGCTCTGTCTTATATCTCTTTGGTCTGTTTATCTTTTTAAGAATAATCTCTTGCCTCACTTATGGAAAATGCACAGGCACACATTTTCAAACTAGGGGGGAGGATACAGAAGTGGGAAGAAAGTGGAGAAAAAGCCTCTCCTGCCTTCCTCTCACTGTATTTCTATAATGCATGGAAAGCACTTTCAAGAGGTTTCTGAGAATTCAGCTCTGCAATGCAGTGCAGTCAGTTCACAGATTCCCGGTTCTGCCCAAGACAAGTGGCTTTTTATCTGCAAAAAAAAAATAAGTGGAGAAATTTGCCTCACTGACAGATTGGGATGGTTCAGAGACTAATCATCCTTCACCACGCAGAAGAACTCCTGTACTGGGCAACGCTCTGTGGATGCTGTATTAACTAGGGACGCTGCAAGCATTCAAATGAGGTTGCTGAAAAATAAATGCCTGTGTTTAACTGCTTAGAAGCAGATTAGAAGAAACTAGGATGTTGCTTGCAAACTGCTTTGGTAACAGAATGCTACCTTCTCTTCACTAGCTATGCATCACGGCTAAAGAATGTTACTCTTTTAAACTACACCAGAATCCTTGACCTATGTCCAGGCCATGGGGGGATTTGGAGTCCAAACTTTTCCAATTTTCCCAAGCTCTGCAGAGGTTGTAATGGCAACTGAGAATGCTATGCCCACTCCCCCAGATTCCTAGCAGGGCATCTTTTCATGTCATGGTATGGAAGCACATACAGTGGGCCCTTGGTATCGCTGGGGTTTTGTAAGACGAATGAGCAAATTTGGTGTCTCAATGTCTTTCTCAGCCTTGCTGTGAATAGGTCCACGGAGGGAGAGGTTCTCATCACACGCTCTCAGGATAAACAGGTTGCCCTTACAATCTTGGGCATAACAGTTTGGCTCCCCGTGGATACCAAAATCTGTAGATGCTCAAATCCTGTTATATACAGTGACATGGTAAAATGGTGTCTCTTATGTAAAATGGTAAAATCGAGGTTTGCTTTTTGGAATTTATATTTTTAAAAAGATTTTCAAGCCATGGATGGTTGAATCCATTGATAAAGAAACAGTGGATAAGGAGGTCCAACTCTACTGCCTCTGTTGTCATTATCCACTGGCTCCAAAGTATGTAGTTTAGGTCAAAATGTAGGAAGGCAATTGTTGCTTTCAGACCCCAAAAGTTTTTTTTTCTTTCTTTCTTTGGGTTTTTTTTTTTTTCATTTTTTTGCAACAACCAAGCACATAACAAAGACTGAGCTTTTCTGAATCCTTGACTCTTGGCTGCTTGCAAAACCTGGATCTTCAGGAATTGGACTTTAGGATGCTCAAACCAGGGGTAGCTGCAAAAAAGAGGATAATGATTAGATGCTGACACTACTACTCTTGTACTGTCTGCTCACCAGAACTTCAAACCCAACTGCGTTTGAGGAAATCAATTCCCCCTTTTAGTGCACACATGCATACGCATAAGATAGTCTGTAGGTTGAATGTCCTGTTCTGAAATTCTGGCTAAATATCTCACAAAACTGTAAATTTCAGAATTCCCTAGCACTGAGCCATAGCAGTTAATGTGGTGTCAAATGGTATTAATTCTGCAGTGCAGATGTAGCCAATAAAAGTGGTTTCTTTACATGCTTCTTTTCCAGGTTATTCCAAGACCCCGTATGAAAAATATGCCACTCCAACTCTGTCAGCTACAAGTAATGAACAAACCTAGTAGCAGTGATGGCTGATCCCCACCAAGATCTCGGCAGCAAGAACAGGCACTAATTCAGGACAACTTGATCAGCTACGCAGCTAGGTTTATGGGCTCTGCCAACGTAAATGTATGGAAAGAATATTTTAAAATATTTTTAATAAAGTCCAAAAAATTGATATATTTTTTAAAGTCAGGGAAGCATGACAAGGAAAATCCTAGACAGGTGAGAAACTTTGCAGATTAGGACTTATTCTGCCTGAAAAATGTGCATGCTTTCTTATGCAGAAAACAGAATTTTCTGTGCTGAAAACAACAACAATGTGCTCCACTATTCAACTAGAAACCATCACTTGAGATAGATATGTGTTTCTCTCACAGAAAACATTTCTTAAACTGACTTTGAAAGACCACCCTTGGTTTATATGAGTCAAAGTTAGGCTTACAGTTGTCAGATTTAGGGACAGTAAAGGGTACATGCTACATTTTCAAACCCACTAGTCTGTGTCTTGGAGTTCATCTAACTACATTATATAAGTTTAGCTGGAGTCCAGTTTTGGCAAGTTTTGTACTTTTCAGATGCATGTTTCAATCACTGTGATAGGCACATCCTCTACTAGGAGCCAGTTTAGATGGCTTCCTGGTGGAAACTGATCACCACTTGAGTTGTTAAGATATTTTATTGTAAGGCCTTTTAGGAGAACTTTCATTCTGGGGTGGGTGGGGGAGGCAAATAGAGAATCCATTATCTAAATCCAAATTAGACAAATAAATCGCTAGATCCCCAGGCCAGTATGACAAGGGAATGCAGTTTAAACAGCACATCTATTTATTCAGACTACTGAAAAGCTGAAGCTTTATCCCTAAAGGGTCTTGCATTTATATTATCTGTTTTTATTATCTTTTGTAGTTGTCTTCTCTCTCTTTTTTTGCTTTTAACTGCTATCAGCTGCCCTGAGTCCTCACTAGGGACTGAGCTGAACATGAGTCAAAATGTGATGTGGGGACTAAAAAAAAATCGATGAAATTCTAGCCTGCATTGATAGGAGTATAGTGTATAGGCTGAGGGAAGTAATAGTGCCACATTATTATGTTTTGGTTAGCCCTCACCTGGAATACTGTGTCCAGCTCTGGGCACCACAAATCAGGAGGGATATTGACAAGCAGGAGCATGTTCAGACCAAAATGCAGGGTGGCCAGATATCCTAATCACAAAAGAGGACAAGGCACCATGAAATGTAGGACATTCAAAAAATGTAGGGCTTTACAAAATAAAAGCTAATATACCAATATAAATATAAATTCATGTTTATAGCTCATGCTCAAAATGGAGGATATTTTGCCATTCCTCCTGGTCAGACATTTGAAATATAGGATGTATCCTGGAAAAGGGGGATATGCCCTGCCAAAATGGTGAAAGGTCTGGAAGCCATGCCCTATAAGGAATGTCTTAGGGATCTGAGCATGTTTAGCCTGGAGAAGAGATGGTTAAGAGGTGACATGATAGGCATATTTAAACATTTGAAAGGATGCCAAAATGAAGAAGGAACATGCTTGTTTTCTGTTGCTTCAGAGCCTGGGGCACAGCGCAGTGGATTCAAACTACAGGAAAAGAAATTTCACCTAAACATTAGGAAGAACTTCCTGACTGTAAGAGCAGTTTGACAGTGGAACACAGTGCCCTGGAGAGTGGTGGAGTCTCCTTCTTTGGAGGGTTTTTTTAAACAGAGGCTGGGTAGCCATCTGCCAGGGGTGTTTTGATTGTGTCTTCTTGCATGGCAGAGTGTTGGATTGGATGGCCCTTGTGGTATCCTCCAACCAGGGATGTAGCCGGGGGGGGGGGGGGGTCTGGGGGGCCGGGCCCCCCCCCCCTTCCATTAGAAAAATGAATGGTGTGTGCTGCTGCGCCGCCGCACTCAAACCCCATTATAATGGTGGCACTTAGTCTGGACCCCCCCTTCCTAAAATCCTAGCTACGTCCCTGCTCCAACTCTATGATTCTAAGTATGCAATCAATAGAAAGCCAAGGGATAGGTTTTTGACTCTATTCATGCAGATATGTATGGATACATGTATAAATAAATAAATATCTAGGTATGGTCAACCATGTATGAGAAGGGAACTTCCCTGTCCAGAATCACAGTAATGACCTACTGCTTCAGAATGGCCTGGATGAACACTGCAATGCAAAAGCTGCTTCTGCTTAGTGATGTACCTTATTGGTTCAAGCCATAGATGATTATACAGTCAGCCCACCCCTTACGCGGGCAATCTATTCCAGACCCCCCCCCCCACAAAAGGTGAATTGAGTGTATGCTCAAATCCCATTAAGTATAATGGGGCACGCTCCCCGTTGTTTCAATTGGGGCGGGCCAACTGTATGTCAGTAAATGTAAGACTTTGGATCCTTGTTAGTACACAAGTGCTCTTTTGTTTCTGTAAAGCACATTAAATTATAAAGAAATGGAAGCATACAGTAAAGTATCTGAATTCAGAGTTTATTGAATGTAAAATGTAATCCTTAGATATTTATCATTGCAAGTAAATCTTTTTGTACACAGACAGCAAATGTACACCAAATGGTCTCTTGCAGACTTGATGATTTCTGATAATGTAGAACAATTTCTTATTCTTTACATTAAAGTGTTTGAACGAGACAGGCTTCTCATTTTGCAAACGTTAGGAAACCATTACCAAAATTGGATATTACATTTCCACTGTCTCTAAAAGCCCCTCTTTTCTTCTTAACATGAAAAGGCCTCCAAAGCATCATGTTTGCTGATGTGCAAATGGATTTCCCAGTTCTAGTACAATTGCTTTAGCAGAATTGATAACAGGCACAGTAATATGAGCAGCCTTGATTTCTTCCTAATGTTCACCCCAAAAGGAAATATGTTTCTTCTTTAGAGCAGGGGGTATAATGGAAAATACTGACAACACTGTTTTCCTGTCCCATTCACTTGCCAAACAAAATTATTCAAACCAGAACATTTCTTTTTAAAAGTACAAGGACACAAATCCCACAATTACCCATTTGTTCCTTTTATTGTTGTTAATATCTCATAAGAGTGAATGCTGGAAATCCTGAAAACTGAAAGCTGGGCATTCTAGAAGAATGTAGGTCAAAAAAGTAACTTTTCAGAGCTCTGGTTTGATCCTAAGTGTCCATAAAAAGCAAGATGGTCCTCCATTTCCTGACAAATCACAGGGTGTGTCTACACTGGGCAAATGAAGTTGTTTCCCCCTATCCCAACTGTGATGATGCATGATCAAATCCCTGATTCAAATGTGGATTGTCTTCATGACATAAGGACAGTTCTGCACCAAATCCAGATCACACCAGCCTTAAATCGGTTTCAAATAACTATCATTTCCTCCAGATTTTGCAGAAAAACCTGGAACAATCTTCAGCAATGGTGGGTGGCTGTTTCCACAAGTGTCCCCACTGTGTTGCCCAGCACTGCCACTGTTGGTGCACGTCACTCCCTCAGAGGTCACAATGAGGTGCCTAGTTATATGATTAATGCTGGACACCTTGTTTTTGACCTCAGAGTGAGCATCTCATGCCAATGGCAGAAGTACTGGGTGACACAGGCAGACACATGTGTAAACAGCTGCCTGCCCTCACTGTGGAGTGTGGAGCTAATTGGAGGGATCTAGGACAGCTCTGGGGCCAGAATACTTTGGGAGCAGCCCAGAGTATTCTGGCCAATGTAGATGAGCTCAGAGATGAAGGATCACACTAGTGGATGACAGGATTTCGACCATTTTCTGTCTTGCAACCTCTTCTTAATGTTCTAGCAGGTCCTTAATGTTCCAGAGAATCTAGAGGAACA
Source organism: Sceloporus undulatus (assembly GCF_019175285.1). Taxonomy (NCBI): domain Eukaryota; kingdom Metazoa; phylum Chordata; class Lepidosauria; order Squamata; family Phrynosomatidae; genus Sceloporus; species Sceloporus undulatus. The sequence goes on along the minus strand of NC_056522.1, from coordinate 123,562,668 downwards.
GCTTTGGGCAGGAGGGATATTTCTAAAATGTTCAGGACAAAGAAAGAAATTGTAAAAATTGATTTTCTTCCCACATATTCCCACAAGCAGAAGTGCCTCCTGAGTGGAAGTCCATTCAGGAGATGTTCCTCCACCAGTGGGAGCAAACTCTGTATCCTGGCTATTGTTTTTGTTCTCTGGTCTGAAGTGGACATGCCAAAGACACAGCTTGCAGTTGCAGTACTATCATATCTTAAAAGTAATGGGCAGAAATCAGTATCGCATTTACAGATGGGTAACATGGAGTTATGCACCTATAACTGATCCATCTTCATAAACCCTATGTAGTCACATGCCATAATCATAACTGACCCAGCCACCCACCCCCATCTACTTAGCCAGACACTGGGCACATTGAGAGAAGCAGGTCTATTCTGCTGACATAAGGACTATGATGTTTCCACCTCCTGCTGCTGTGGCAGTCCCCATCACATTTCCATGTCATAGCTTTGTTGGCTGGTGGGAGGTAGGTAGAAACATCATCTCCTAATGCCCCGATTGCCCACAGAATGAGCCTCTCTCTTTCACTGATACATGGTAAATTAGGTTGAGGTTGAGGGAGAGTCAGACTAGGAGACACTGCTAAGTTACACATATGTAACTAAATAGCCCATGACACATCCAGAGATAGCTGTGTTGGCCATACTGCAAATCCAATAACATCAAAAATCCACCAAACCTTGATTCGCCAACCAAAATGCATGATATACATGTTGCAAGCTTTTGAAGCTCCACTGGCTTTTCATCAGACAAGGTTTTAAAAAATGTACAGGAGGGGAAAAAAGTTGAAGATATTAGTCTTAGGCCTTTATTTTGCTGTTTCTATCCTCAGTTCAGATGTTATGGAGGGGTACCATGTAAAATTCCAGGCACAGTTTTAATCTAATCAATTATTTAATGCTTTTTAAACATTTGTGCCACAAATTGCTTTAGCTATTTTGTTTTAACTTATATTATAAAGTGCTTTGAGTCCTGTTTGGAGAGAAAGATGGGCTATAAATGAAATTAATAAATCAATTAATTAAATAATTTATCAGCACACCCAGCAAGCAGCACAAGCTGAAGGTGCCCCAACATCTCTTGGTGTGCCACAGAAAATGTTGCAGCCTTCTTAGTTTGGGTAGGTACAGGAGTGTACACCTGACGTGCGTGCACTGAGATGCCAAGCCTCTATCCTAAGAATAAGGTGAAAGGAGGAGCAGTGTAGTGACTGATGCCTAAATACCTGATGTGGGAGCGGGATTTCTGAGTTCACTGGCCTCTGACTTGAGAGAAAAGAGAAGCTTACTCCCACTGTACATATCTACTTTCCCCACACTAGACTCCGACAACCCTTCACCAACAAAGTGACAGAAAAATCATCTGGGAAATCTGTCACTCTGTGCTTGAGTGCAGCTCCACAAGCCACATCTGCCCCCTTGCCTTTCCAGAAGTTCCATGAAACATGCCAATATGAGGGTTGCAACATCTGCCACCCCATATGCATCCCTCCCAAAGCTGCATCTTTGAGGGAGAAGGACAACTATCCCAGATAAAAGGAGAGCATTTATTCTTCAGCCATGGGTACACAATAGCTGGAACAGGTGCTTGTGAAGTTTTCTGGGAAAAACTAGAAAATCAGTCTCAATCCTACGCAGTTCAGTCAGCATGCAAACAGTCCTTCTCTCCTTAAGACATATTGCTTTACTCCAGTCTAAAGAGGGGCACTATGGCTCCTAGGAGCTCCCATTCACCTGATTTGTTCATAGGGAAATTGTTCCAAAACAAGAAGTTCATACAGCAAAGAGATTGGCAGCAGGCTCTTTTGTGGGAACCAGGCTGCTCACACCTACCACTCACCTTGCATTGCCATCACATCTTTACATCTCCCCTAGCTGCTGTTCAAGGTCCATCTTTTGCCCTTATGGCTCTTCCATACACATTTTAAGCCACTGCTATTCATTGAGCTGGCCCTATTGTGTGACAGAGTAAGGTGGCTGCTTCAGTAGCAGATTTTTGATACCTTGAAAGGACAGCAATTTAGATAGTTACTCACCTTGATAGTTACTTGCTTTGTTACACACCATGGACATGTTACTTTTTGGACTACAATTCCCCAAACTTCCTAGCAGACTACATTAGCCAATATGGTCAGTGTAGTCTAAAAAATTGAATTATTTCTCAACTCTGCTTTGTTATTATTGTATTTATATTGTCTGGGGGGATTTCCTGTCTGCTGGGCCAGAATAACATGGCTGGTTTTATGTGCTGGTTTTATACTTCGATGAACTGGGAAGGGCACTATTTCTCTCTCCACCTCAGGCATCAAAATGTCTTGGGCTGGCCCTAAGCATTCCTTGTCTTATTAATATGAGTACGTATATGTCAATGATGCAAGTTGACCACCTCTAAAAAGATGCTTTGTGCAGTGCAAAATGTGTGTGTGTTTTCAGAGAGCCAGCAATGAAATGCACATGGCAAGCTGCAGAGGGAGACTTGTGGCTGTCCAGCAGCTGCCTGAGGACACAGGAAAGGACAGGACACAACAGATGGAAGAGCAGCAGGTTCTCCTGTAATTGCTGTGCCATGTCAGCACAAATCATAGCACGGTTGCTTGCTGGCCATATAGTCAACAACTTCACAAGCACCTGTTCCAGCTAATTGCCCATTATTGCTTCCAAATTGTTCCTGGCTTGTAAGGTCCCGATCCAATCATCATTCTACTACTAATTTCTGACATTTGCAAGAGCTCTGTAACTATGATATTGCTCAGACCAGACCAGAGGCAGCCAACTGTAAGAAGAAATGTAGAGGGGGAGGAAGTGGAGTTATAGGCTTGTGTGACCTTCCTTTGTTAGGGACGTTGTTTGTTGATGGGAGTCCATGCTGAGAGTGGGAATCCCATCATGGATTCCCATCCTTTGGCCATAGGGCGAGATAGCCACCAGTTCTCGACCAATGAAGGAGACTGCTATAGTGTATATGTGTGAGGGAGGAGGGATGGAAATAACATTCAAAAATATTTGAATAGGTAAAAACTGTTTTTCCCAAATGTCCAAAATCCCTGACAAAGAGAATTTCTTCCACATGAAAAATGCATGTAGGAGGGGCTGTCCAAAAAAAAAAAAACCAGTATTGAAAACTGTGCATCGTTTATTTGGAATGGGGAGAAAACAGAGTAAAACTTTAAAAAAATACTACAAGATGATAGCAAAAAGAAGTTTTGGGATTGCCAAATATATTATCACCTTTGTTGTTTTGACCGAGTCAAAGATTGGATTAGAAGACTTCTACAACTAGAGGGCTTGGAAATAAAAAGGTTGACACACCTTTCTAAACTTCAAGTGAAGTCAATAGTGACTTTAATAGCCATCATATAAGAAAAATACAATTAATAGTATTGAACAAATACAATACATGTCTAAATCATAAAATACCAAGATGGACCTTAACAAATGAAGCATTCTACAATAGAGATGAAATAAAAAAAAAAGAAGAAGGTGGATAACATATGGAGAGCTATTTAAAAAAGATAAAGGCTTATATAGAATTAAAACATGAGAAGAGTTAAATGAAGAAGGATTACACTGTGATTGCTTTTAATACAGACAAATTTCAGAAAGCTCTAGGATGGATGAGAAACTAAATGGAATTGAAAAAGAAGATTCAGATTTTAATAAACTAATAATAAATGGAGATCAACATCTGATATCAAAACTTTACAAATTCCTAGTAAGCTAGAAATGGAAGAAGAAGTGGTTACAAACTATATAATGTACATCAATAACATGGGCTCTTCCTATTGTTTGCCTCCATTTATGTATCATTTGTATATCTGTAAATAAAACAAACATTAAAGAAATAACAGAAGCATTTGATGTTATCTCTTCCAATCAAAGTCAAATCCAGATCGCACAGCTCTCAGAACTTCACACTGGAGTTATCAAGTGAGAGAAAATTCAGTGATACAATATTATTTCTATTTGAACTTCACATTTTCTATTCACTATCAGAGGTCCAGGAATTATTACATTGTTCTTTTGATTATTTGTGTTCAGACTATATACACCCCAGTGGGGTGATGGGAGCAGAATAAAATTGGTCTCCCTGCACATACTTCCTTTAACAGAGAAAGTCAAAGACAAGAGTACATCCCAGCCCATCTCTATTCTGTTTCTAGGCAAACAAAGATCTGGATCGTGTCCAGAGGAGGGTGACCAAAATGGTGAAAGGTCTGGAAACCATGCTTTATGAGGAACGACTTAAAGAGCTGGATATGTTAAGTCTGGAGAAAAGATGGTTCAGAAGTGATATGAAAGCTCTGTTTAAATATTTGAAGGGATACCAAAATGAAGATGGAGCAAGCTTGTCTTCTACTGCTTCAAAAACTAGGACACAGAGTACTGGATGCAAACTACAGGAAAGAGATTCCACCTAGACATTAGGAAGGACTTCCTGGCAGAAAGAGCTGTTTGACAGTGGAACACACTGCCTTGGAGAGTGGTGGAATCTCCTTCTTTGGAAGTTTTTAAGCAGAGGCTGGAGGACAATCTGTTGGTGGTGCGTTGATATTCTATACCTGCATGGTTGGACTGGATGACCGTTAAGGTCTCTTCCAACTCTGTGATTGTATGATTCCCTTAGGCATATTTTTGTTTTTCCTGTATATTTTCTCCACACTTTGCCTTATTCCATAGTTATGCCTGCTGCTCTTCTTTATTATCTCCTAGCCTTTTAGGGAAGTTCCTGTTGCAATAGAATGGCTCCTCTCAGACCTAAGATGGCTCCAAATGAGGCAAACATATACCGACATTTCCCCATACATATCCCTATAAGGTTTCTATATCCCAGATTCTGCCAGGACATTCACGGTTTTTGGGAGTTTTGAATGTCCCGGCCCAGGTTTATGGCAAGTCCCGACCGCCGCCTCAACCATGCAGCAGTGGCAGCATGCGAAGCCTAGCTGCCTCACTAGGCCGTGCTGCACAGCAGATGCGGGTAGAGGAGAGGCCTTGCTTTGGGGGCCTTGGAGAAGGCCTGACCGTGGCAGGATCTCTCCTCGGAGCTCAGCCGAGGCACCACACGGCTTCTCCATCCTAAGGAGAGAGACCACGGCTCCTCCGCCTCAGAGAAGGCCTTGCCACCGTGGCATCTTTCCTCAGGGCCCAGCCGGCTGGCAAGGCCTTCTCAGAGGAGCCGTGCGGTGCCTCCGCTGGCCAGCTGGGCCCTCCTTATTTCTCCTCTTCTTCTTCTTTTTCTTCCCCTCTTCCTCTTCTTTTTCCTCCTCCCTCTCTTCTTCCCCTCTTCCTCCTCTTATTCTCCCTCCTCCTCTTCTTCTTGCTCTCTTCCTCTTCCTCCTCCTCTTCTTTTTATCTTCTTTCTCCTATTCTTCTTCTTCTTTCTCCTTCTCCTTGTTTCTCCTCCCCACTCTTCTTCCTCTGCTGCTGCTGCTGTTGTTGTTATGTGTCTTCAACTCCTTTCCAACTTGTGGCAACCCTGCAGAGTTTCCTTGGCAAGTTTCTTCGGGGGGGAGGGTTGCCTATACCTTCCCCTGAGAGGCTGAGAGAGTGTGACTTGTTACCCAAAGTCACCCAGTGGATTTTCATGGCTGTGCTGGGGTTTGGACCCTGGCCTCTGATTGTCCAGTACTCAGGCAACTACACCATGCTGGACCCTCCACTGCACTTAAAGGTACAGTACTTAGTTATTATTTGTTGTTGTGTACCTTCACGTTGTTTTCCACCTTATGGAGACGTTAAAGCAAACCTATGCTGGGATTTGTTTGGCAAGATTTGTTCAGAGGAGGTTTGCCATGGCTTTCTGCTGAGGAGGCTGAGAGAGTGTGACTTGCTTGAGGTCACCCAATAGGCAGGGAAGCGAACCCTGGTCTCCAAAGTCCTAGCCCTATACACAAACCACACAAAGCTACATCCCAACATTCTATTCAGGAAGAATGTTTAAATATCCTCCATTTTGAGCATGACTGAGAAACATGAATTTATATTGTTTTTTATTGTTTTTGTCCTCCATTTTTCTCAAACATCCTACAATTTATCCTACATTTTGTCCTAAATCATGTCCTGCATTTTTCCTACACTTTGTCCCGGTTTTGTGGAAGGGAATTATGGCAACCCGCTATCCTTTAGGGCATAGGCTGAGCTTCCCAGAAGTTACTCCTGGACTCCAGAAGTTACTCCAGGCAAGCATACATACAACACTACCATTCCCTTCTTTGCTGAGGGCAAAGCTGTGTGTACCATGCCCAATCTTGCTCTCACTAAACTAGCTTCCTTTCCTTGGGTGTGTAAGGGACAAAACTAAAGGAGCTGACAGTGCTGAAGCAAGATTAAAATGTAGTTTCTGGCCAGGGTTATACTGGTGGCATATGCCATCTTATCACCAGAGTTATACAGATGTATGTGCTGGGATGGAAATTGTTCAAGGAGATATCCTCTGCCTCCATTATCAAGCACCCCCTCCCTCACTAAAAGGCCACAGTCAATTAATGGCCAAGGGAGCAAGGAGGCACCCAGGCACCATTTGGCTGCAGCTGGTCAGCCAGGGGGAAAGGGCAGTGCCGCCACCACCACCACCCCAGATCTGTGCTAGCTTAAATGTGTGGGGCTTGTAGAGCCTCCATCGACAGCAGTTTGGGGAACACTCAACTTGGCTAGGTGAGACAAGGTGACATAATCTGAAGGTCCTTTATTGGAAGAAATATGTGGGCATTTGGGTCAATGCAGGTTATGATCTGCCCTTGGCCCCATTTTCAACCCCAAAATGCAAGCTAATGCATCTTGTATCACCCACTCCTTGCCACCCCAGAATGCCTCTTACACATGTAATAATAATAATAATAATAATAATAATAATAATAAATTCCTCACCTCATAAATGCCAGAAAAGGATGCAATTGCCATGCATTCTTTTTTGCTTTTAAAAGCAATTCAAGGCTACCCCTGAATTCCTTAGAGACAGTAGCAAAAGCATGTATCATTTTGCCAATTTGCCAAATTGACAAGAGCAACAAATGTAACATTCGAATTGTAGCATTCATTTGCAAGTCTTGCCCTTTGCAACATTTCCCCTTTGCTGGTAGCAAGCAAATAAAAGGGAAAGGGGGGCAAGCAGCTAGCCACGTTCTATCCATCTATATGTCTGCCTCAAGAAAAAAACATGCACACATTTTGTCAAAAATAATTTTAAAAAATATAAAAAGGGGGGGAGGTGCCTGATGCGAGCTCCGTTTGTGCCCTGCCTGTGACCCTTTCCTCCTGCTACATTCTCTTCAGAGGAGCTTTGCCATTGCCTTCCACTGAGGCTGAGAGAGAGTGACCTACCAGTTCCAACTGACCCAGGGAATCAATTGGGAATAAAAGGGAAATGCAGCGCAGGCACTCTGACTTTAGCATCCTCATATAACAACAACAACAACAACAACAATAATAATCCAAGAGCAAGAGGAAATTAAAGTAGCACAAGCAAGCACACAGACATGTCACCCAAAAAATCATGCGCATAAATTGTCAAAAATGAAAGAGGCTCCTTCTGCTGCAGCCTGATTTCCCTACATCCCTCCTCCAACTTGGCCCCGCAGCCCAATTTCCCTTGGCAGTCCTCCTCCTCCTCTTTCCTTCCAACTCTCCCCTCCCTCTGAGCTGCCCTGGCTCCTTCATCCTCCTCCTCCTGCTCCGTTATAGAATGCCCTCCATGGCTCCCTTCTTCCCAGGGCTTCTTCCTCCACCTCCTCCTCCTCCTCCTTCACTTTCTCCACTCCCCCCTGCCCTCCCTCTGACAGCCCTTTGCAGCCCCCATCAGTCACCCTGATTTCCCCTTTTAGCCTCCTGTCACTCTTTCCCTCCAGATTCCTCTTCTTCCTTCGGCTCCTTCCTCCTCCTCCTCCTCCTCCTCCTCCTCCTCCTCCTCCTCCTCCTCCTCCTCCTCCCCCCTCCCCTCCCATGAGGGGAAGGAATGCTCTGACCTCTGCCCACCCTCTGACCTTAATCCCTCCCTGAATTTGCCCCGATCATGATCGGGGGCAAGTTCATATTTCGTGGAACCCGGGTCTTTTCAGAAAAGATGGATTTTAGCCCAAATCTCGATACCCCGCACTAAGGGGCATTTCCTTGTGCAAGCCTCGACATGGATTGTGACAGAATCAGGCCCAATATGAACTTCACGTGGAAGAATCAATTTCAAAACTGGGTTAAAAGGTAATGTGAATGGGCCCCCATGAAAGTTCTGTGGGAAACCAAAAGTTTGCCCCTTGACAGCACCGGAGAAGGTTTAAAAGTGGAGAGTTTGTTTAGATATTTAGGAAATGAGAAGTCTTGATTGTGATTGATGATGTTCATGAACTTTACAACACCAAGATCTGAAGTCCCAAGGAATGAGATGGCAAGAAGGGGGTACTTAGGAATACACAAGAGATGGAAGGGTGATTCTGGTCTTGTTTGATCTAGCAGAACTCATATTTTGGCCTTTGGTATCCATCAGAAATTCTGAGTAAGGGGAGTAGGAGTGACAGTGCTGTTTCTTGCAAGTTCCTCCATCCCCATGCTTTTCTGCATGGCTGAGCCTATGTGCCATTCATGCTGCCTAAGTCTAGTGTTATGTATGTCATCTCAGACAACATCTGCCCATGCTGGTGCTTTAATGCTGCATCAAACTATATTTGGATGGATAAATATATTAGGGGATGTTTGGAGAGTTGCACCTCCAGCGTAACACATACATCTTAACACTGGGGGTTTAGGGCAGCAATGGAGAAGCTCAGCATAGAGAGGTTGACAGAACTTTTGCACTTTACTGTGGCATCATTGGATCTTCTGGCTGGTTTTTCATTTTCTTTAAAATTATAGGGGGTCTCCGATGTGTCCTTTAGTTCAGGAGCAAAATGTATTAGGCATACCTTGGGAAAGCAGTGCAACATGGCTTTCATAAAAGTACATTGGTTATTCTGTACACAGGAATAGGGTCCCATTCTAATATTTGTAAAAGATTAATGAATAAAGAAAAATGGCTCAGCTAAAAATCTACAGCATATCAAATGAAATGAGAGGAAGGGAAAGACCAGGACCACATACAACCTTTATGGTTGGGTTTCCTCCTCTCCTCCAACACTGGCATTGTCTGGGAGATTAATTAGACTAACCTCTCCAGGTAAGGGCCCAAAGTTCAGAGGAATCTTTCTTTTCTTTCAGTGTCACAGTTTGAAAAAGCAGTGGGCCAGCAGATGAGGCTGGGAAAGAGGGGAAAAAACACAATTAAAGCTCTGTTTGAATTCGTCTAAACCTCTCCATCTCCCCATAATCTTGTTTTTTTCTTCTTCTTTTTTTTTCTTTTAAAATTCCAAGCCCCTTTTAAACATTTCTACTTTTTAGGAATCTCTGCTATTTATTGTACTTTCCTTTGAAGACACTTAGGCTATGCCTAAATGTCTTCAAAGGGGGGGGGGGGGGAATTGAAGGGGCGGAATCAAAGAAGCATGGAACAGACATGATAAACCCAGACTTTTGTTTGCTGTTGTTACCTGCCCTGGAGTAGATTTTGACTCATGGCAGCCCTGTGGATGAGATATCTCCAAGACTCCCTGTCCTCCACTGTTGTGCTTAGTTCCTGCAAACTCAGGAACCTAATAGAGTCCATCCATCTAGCATGTGGCCTTCCTTTCTTTCTGCTTCCCTCCACCTTTTCTAGCATTATTGTTTTTTCCAATGAGTCATGCCATCTCACAATGTGTCTGAAGTATGACAGCCTCAATTTTGTTATGTTGGCTTCCAGGGAGATTTCTGGTTTGATCTGCTCTAGGACTCATTTGTTTGTCTTTTTGGCTGTCCATGGGATCCTCAGCACTCATCTCCAGCACCAAATCTTGAATTAATTGATTTTCTTCTTATCTTCTTTCTTAACTGTCCAGCTGACACATCCATAGAAGGTAATAGGAAAAACAATGGCTTGCATGATTCTAACTCTTGTGTTCAGTTGTATATCTCTGCATTTTAGAATCTCTTCTAGTTCTTTCATAGCCACCCTCCCTATTCTTAATCTTCTTCTGATTTCCTGACTGCAGTCCTCATTTCTATAAATGTTTGATCCCAGTATGAGAACTATTTTACTACTTCTGTTTCCTCATTGTCTAGGTTGAAATAGCTTCTACACAAACTGGAGCCCCTTAGAGGGGAAGATACCAAGCTGAGGTGGGCTAAAGAGCCACATTTTATCCAGCAGGGGCATTGTTTCTAAACCAAATGTGTGTTGCATCTGCAGTTGTCAGATCTCAGGCTCTAGCCCTGAGTTTCCAGTTTTCATGGGTCATCTGCAGGTCGCAGACAAGGGTGCGAGTTCTCCAAGTTTTGGTGGACTCTGCTTCAGGCAAGAAGAAAGGACTATGTGCAAATCTCAGTTCAACTATTAAAGCAAAAGCTTGCTAAAATTTGAAAGGCTTTGACTGATTTGTTGTTGTAGCTTCAAAGTCTCTCTAGAGAATCTATGTATTTACTTGGCTTCCTTCTTACCTGCCAGTCATTGTACTATCAGGACTCTCCACCTCTGCTTTACATCTGTCTTGTGGCTAGAAGCAAGTTGGCTAGATGAAATTATCTCAACTCCCTGGTAAGTGAGAAGGAATAATCCCCATGTTTCCCCTTCCTCTGGGAATAGATCCTTTAGCTAAGATTTCTGTCTTAATTTCCAAATAAGAAAAAAAATACGTTCTCTGTATTTTTCTTTGAATGAGAAGGCACAAGCAACTGTGCTTGCTACTTAATCCATGGCATTCAGTTATATCACCATGACCCATCCCTACATCTCGGGTTTTAGCCCAGAAACCTCAAAGCCTCAAATGACCCTTATCATTCAGCATGACAAGATATCATAACTGCAAAGGAGGACAAGGCACTGGAAAATGTAGGCTATTCAAGAAAAATGTAGGACATTACAATCTAAAAGCTAAGAACACTAATATAAATGTAAATTCATGCTTCTTATTCATTCTCAAAATGGAGGCCATTTTGGAATTCCTCCTGGACAGAAGGTTAAAATGTAGGACATGTCCTGGACAAGGAGTACACTTGGTCACCCTGATTTTACTGGCAACCCTACTTGCGGCCTCCCACTCCAATTTTCTCTTTAACAGATGAACCCTCCTTCCTCCTCCTCTTCCTCTTCCTCCTTCTTGATGGAGAGATGATACCCTGCCTGAGAGTTAATTTGTCACACTCACAAATGTACACTGTGCTTTTTAGAAAAAGAAAAAGTGTTACTCATGCTTCAGTTCATTCAAGGTCTTTGATTCAGCTCTGCTCTAATAAAAAGGGAGCATGTGTCTGATGAGCTTCAGTATTTTCCATATGGTTGGGTAACTGACAAGATCTGCAAGATACATCCAATGCATACAGTCAGTGGCACCAGACTGATGGCACTGGTGGCCATATGTGCAAATCATTGTTCTGGCAAGCCTTGAAGGGTAATTACACTGGAAGACCACTGGAGGTGACTAGGCTGGTTGGGTCTGCTGCTGTGTCCTTGCCTCACAAGAGGAAGGCAGATGTTTGTGTAATTTATCAAAAAAGCAAGGGCAAACCTGCAGCTTAGCAATGTTCAGAGGGAGCTTCCTGGGCTACTTCTATGCACAGCTTTTGGCTGAAAGATGCACCAGACATATGCTGTTGACACCTACAGTTGAGTACTGTACAGGGAAAATATATCTCTCTCTCTCACACACACACACACACACACACACTTTCAGCTACTATAATTAGACCTAGGCAAGGAGCTGAAAAGGAAATTGACCCATTTACTGCTTTTGAATTTTCAAAAATGAATTGTAGGCTGAGTATCACTGAGCATGGATAGAGTGTCCTTTCATGGATGAAAACAATATTTTTAAAGGGGAAAATGACTCTAGTTGTGGCCATAGGACTACCAACCTTTCCCCTTAAAAATAAGAATCTGTTGTTCTTACATACAACTACTTATTGACCCTCTGGATGACTTCCTGGGTGGTTAATAAGCTTAAATATTTGTTTCAATACAATACTACTAATAATAAAAAAGCAGTGAAAATCCTTTTTAAAAAGATTTTGAAACAGCTGCAATGGTTACTGGTTCATTTCTAGGCAGAATTCAACATGCTGGTTTTAACCTTTAAAGCCCTACATGTCTTGGGTCCAGATTATTTGAAAGACCAAATCTCCTTATATAAACTAGGGTGTACCTTGAGATCTGCAGGGGAAAGCTTTCTTGCAGTCCCACCATCTTTGCAGGCACAGCTGGTAAGGACGCCAGAAACAACCTTCTCCATGGCTGCTCCCGGACTCCCTTCCATGAGAGATCCAGTTGGCCCCTTCCCTGGTCTCTTTCTGTCAGCAGGTCAAGACATTTTTATGTAGGCAGACTTCTGCATTTTAGTTGCTGCATGTGAAGTGGTGTCGTGTGTGTGTGTGTGCATGCGCACGTGTGTGCGCCTATATATATTATTGAAACTGTTTTACATATGTTTTAAGCGCTTGTAGTGTTTTAGCTGTTTTTGATCATGCTTTTAATAATGTTAAGGTTTAATTCCTTTTTAACTTTTGTAAATTAAGGTTTTAGTTGGAACTTTTTCAAATAATTGTAAGACGCCTTGTGTCCCATTTGGCGTTAAAATCAGGATATAGGTGGAATGAATGAATGAATGAATGAAATTCTGAAAATGAACAGTATTAACAAAGAAAAATAGACAACCTCATTAAAAGTGAGGGTCATTATGAATGTCTCATAGATTCACTGATGGGGGAAATGAAAATAAAAACAAATGTGTGTCCTGTTCCCATACTCTAGAACTTATGCTAAGGAGATAGGGAAATGTTTCCCTGACGTGGGATCATGGTGCACATCTTTCTGGTGGCACAGTGGTTAAACACCTGTACTGCAGCCACTCACTCACAAACCACAAGGTTGTGAGTTCAATACCAGCCAGGGGTTCAGGGTTGACTCAGCCTGGCATCTTTCAAGGTCACTAAAATGAGCTCCATCCACCATCATCCAGAGGGAAAGAAGAGCAGGCCAGCTCCATCAGGCTTGGCCTGAAAAAAGAAGGCGGCCCTGCTGGACTTTTCCCCTTCCTCACTGCCATTCCCTTCTCTTTTCGTGTCTTGTATTTTTAGATTGTTCGCCTGAGGGCAGGGAAATTTTTAATTAACAATTTTTAAGCTGTTCTGAGAGTCTTTTGAGTGAAGAGCAGGGTATAAATAAATAAATATGAATAAATTGGGGGCAATTAGCTTACACATTGTAAACTGCTTAGGGCGTGCTTAAGTGCACTGATAAGTGGTATAGAAATGTACTTGCTATTGCTACTTCCTATTTGTATGTGTCCAGATGTAAAGACGGAATACGTATGAGTCATTCAGACTTCATCTTGATGTTTGCAATGTAGCCCTGGCCCTATTCATCCAATAGGGATCATCAATGTTTTCATGAGCACTGACACTGACTTACGAACTTTTATGGATGTGACGTGGGGGCTAATAGCTAGTAAAAGGACAAGATCAGCCATGCTGAGGACATTTGGATGCAGCCTTTCCACCCATTCAAGCAGAGCGTTAATGTGCTCAGTTTTGACAACACAAACCTCTACTATGGGTTGTGCCTAATTTTTAAAATTCAGTGTCAGAAATACAAATGTGAAAATATGCCAGTTCTGATTTTGTTGCAATCTTACCTTACCTTTCTTTCTGTACTTATTTCTCCTTGAATTGCAAAACTTAGGCAGGGAAGGAGATCTGGCTAGAAACTGGTGCACATTTTCCCTAATGTGATTTATTAGCTTTCCAAATTTATGCATCCTTCCATTGACTAAAGCATATTTATGTGTAAGCCCCCCTCCCCACACACACACACACACAGTGCACATTTCAGTCCTTTGCAGTTTGAAATGCAGGTATTATTTTGCAGGCTTTTTCTTGATAGACCTCATAAGACTCACAACCATTTGAATTCTTGAAGTGAGGTGCATTTCTTTTTGCAGTGAATCTTGAGAGGTGTTAAAAGCTGCTTTTAACAATACTGTCAAATCCAAGAAAATTATTTTTTCCATCCCTGAGATGGGTGGCTCTCTGCCACACACACACACACACAGAGAGAGAGAGAGAGAGAGAGAGAGAACTAGGCTCCTGCATATATGCACATAGCTTTTGCTGCAAATGTTTGCTCTGTTGGCAGTTTGCTCCTCTTATTTTTCAAACCTTGTCTGTGGTCTAACACCGCCTCCTGCAAAATGAAAATTGCATAATGGAAAGGTCCCCCCCCCCACTCCCCATCAAAGGGATCGTTAAAATGTGAACAAAAAGCTTCCTCTTTTTGACCTCACAAATGTATAATTACATTTATCAGCTTTGGACTATCTCTCTCTGAAGCCTTCAGGTTGAGCTACTGAAGCAGAGCATACCGCCAAGTACTAAAAGGAGATATTAGAGTGACTCTAATGAATTCTGAGTGCGTTACACTACCTAGTGCCTAGAGAAACCATTCCAGCTTTAAAAACAGCATATCAATCCAGGATGTTCCAACACCAAAGTGCCCATCAAGCATCAAATCAATTCCACAGACCTAACCTCATGTGGGGGGTGTTGATACCTGGGAAAAGCTCAAGACCTGGAAAAGGCAACAGTAGGAATCAATATTCACCCCCAAGAGTGAAAACCAGAGAAGGGGGTAGGTGATAAATGTGCTTGAGAAACAGGCATAGCTCCCATGGTGGGCGCAAGCTAATGCCCTTGCACATGAATCACCCATGCTCACATCTGTCTATCAAATATCTCACAGCAACGTGTCTGTGCGCGCACGTAGCTATCAGCTACAATAACAGCTGGGGCTTTTTCAGTATTCAAAGGACCAGTCCTGCCATTAGAATGAGTCAGATGATCTGCGTACCCTGAAAGGGCAGCAATTGATAGTTATTCAAGGAATTATTCTTGTATGTTTGGACTGACTCGAATGAAGACAGAGCGGCACCTGAGATTTTCTGACTGAGGTACCCAAATAACTTGGTTGACTTTGGGTACTATGCAGTATTTATGTCTTTACCTGAGACTGCAAAATGTATTTGAATGGCCCACGTGTGATAGGACCTTATCACACGTGGGGAGGTCTGCAGCTCAGATCTGCAGTCACTCCTGTTCTAGCAATGCGAAGCGTGATGTTTTTTCACACCAGATTCAGAGTCACTCCTGTCTAGCAATGTGAATTAAGGTTACCACACCTGGTTGCCTTTCTGTTGCCCTTCCGAATTGAGGGGGAAGCGAAGTCAGTTCTATTCCAAGCAAGTCACGTGATGCGGATTCAAGCAAAGCGGAGTGAGCACACATTGTATTACTACACCAGAGGGTTCAACGATTCGAATCAGCACCCTTGTACATGCTCAGTGGGGCTCTGGACACTGTCATCCTTCCCTGCCCCCTCCTTATCTGTCATCCTTCATTGGAATGCAGGAGAAGGCAGAGGATGATGGGATAGGTCGCTGGGGCCAGGGTCGGGATGCAGGAGAAGGCAGGGGATGATGGGATGGGTGGCAGGGTGGCAGAGGGGGCGAGATGGCATGAAGGAGGAGGAGGGGAATGATGGAGCAGGACGCAGGAGGCCAAGGGGGGCGACATCAAAGTGGTTTTCCACACCAGACCAATTCGAAGTGAAATCGAAGTGAGCTTGAATACGAATTCTTTGAATTCACTTTTCTGAATTCATCAAAATGAGGAGTCACTTTGGAATCACTGCGGAAGCGCCATGGAAGGAGCTCCCATAGAAAGGAATGGCGTCTGATAACACATTCACATTATGACGTGAATGTGCATCGTTGAAAGCGCAGTCACATCAGAACTGACCTGCAAACACTCTAAAAACCTCCATGTGATAAACCTCATAGTTTTCACCACACGATTTTTGCTAAGGAGAGACAGTGATGAAACAAGTGGGCCAGAAACTAGTGATGATCGTGGAAGATTCAAAACAAATCAGATGGAACATTGGCTAGAGATCAATGGATAGCCTATGTCACGGTGATGATGGCAGCAAGTAAATATTTTTTCACTACCACTATTGCATCTGCATATGGTCATCCAGCAGAGCTGTTTCAAATGGTCAAGAGCCTTTTACATTCTTCAGCAGTATATAAATCACTCAGCAGTCCATTATGAAGAGTT
Source organism: Sceloporus undulatus (assembly GCF_019175285.1). Taxonomy (NCBI): domain Eukaryota; kingdom Metazoa; phylum Chordata; class Lepidosauria; order Squamata; family Phrynosomatidae; genus Sceloporus; species Sceloporus undulatus. The sequence goes on along the minus strand of NC_056522.1, from coordinate 123,546,469 downwards.
TCCTGAGTACTTGCAGACAGAAAAACTCAGATCCACTCTAACTTGGATACTATAGTTGATACAGGTCCAGTAGTTGTAACCTTGGTGCCTGTTTATCCATGCATCTGAGGATGTAGACTCAAGTCTATTTTAACCAATTCTATTTTATATTATTAACTATTGTTTTATACGTATTTTGTAGATTGTACGCCATTGGCAGGTTTCATTTTTATTGATTTAATCATTTGTATGTACAGCGCTGTGTACATTTACAGTGCTATAAAAATAAAATATAATAATAATAATTATAATAATAATAATAATAATAATAATAAGTCTGTGAAAGCTCACACTACCAGCTTCTTTCTTTCAGTTAATCTCAAAGGTGCTACAAGATGCCTTCACATACTGCTTGTCCAATATTACTGGCTTTGTTTCAATTTGTGCAACCTGAGGATGTGGAAAGAATGTTCAGCGAAATGAAAGCCACTACATGCATACTGGACTCATGCCCTTCCTGGCTGTTGAGAGCAGTCCGAGGCTGACTGGTAGTTTGAGTAAGGGCAGTAGTGAATGCCTCACTACAGCAAGGCAGGTTTCCAGCCTTAAAGAGGCTGTGGTGAAGCCATTATTTAAAAAAATCCTCCCTGGATCCCTCCATATCAGAAACTCTCCAATATCCCCTTTGGGGGCAAGGTAGGCTTGCCATTTCACGGCAGTGCGCGGGACTTTCCCGCCTCCTGGGGGCGTGCCCGGTCCCCCCCCCCCCCCCCCCCCCTCCCCGGGGGCTGCCCCACCCCGGGCTCCCAGAGCTGCTGCCTCCCTTTCATACAGTGCTCAGCAGCATGTCTGGAGCAGGAGCAGGAGCAGCAGCAGCAGCGGCTAGAGCTAGCAGGGGGCAGGGTCTGCTGCTCTGCCCTGCTCCTATTGGCCAGCCCTCTGCTTCCTTATTTGGGCATGCTCCAACTCCAAGCAGGGAAGGCTTTGCACTCAGGCAAGCTGCTTTTAGTTCTTCCCCTCTTTCTCTTTCTCTTTCCACTCCTTCTCTTCTTGTTATTCTGGGTTTTTTTCTTCTCCTCCTCTTCCCCTCCTCTTCCTCCTCTCCTTTTTCTTCCTTTCTTCCCTCTCCTCATCTTCTTTTTCTCTTTGTTCCTATTCTTCTTCTTTCTCCTCCTTTTCTTCTTTCTCCTTCCCCTTTTTTCTCCTCCTCCCCCTTCCTCCTCTGCTGTTGCTGTTGTTATTGTTGTTGTTGTTGTTGTGTGCCCAACTCCTTTCTGACTTATGGCAACTCTGCCTCTAGTCCTCTTATTTACCCCCCTCCTTAAGCCCCCCTCTTCTTCTCTCAGGGTCCAGGGCTTCTCGAGGCTTTGCCCCCATTACAAAAGAAAAAAGACTTTGCAAGGGATCTGACCCATAAGTCCCCCCTAAGTTGAGACATACCTGGGGGAAAAGAGGGAGTGAGGGTTTGGGGGGGGGTTGGAGGAGGCAAGGAAAAGGAGGAGGGGGGAATTGCTAAGAACGCTTGGGAGTGGGAAATGCAGTGGCAAAGGGGGAGCTTGTGGTCTTTCAAATCCTATGCCTGCTTGGGAGTGGGACATGTAGTTGTAGAATGGGCTGGGGGGGTAATTTGGCCAGAAAGAGAAGTACATTTCTGCCATCTGTCTAGAATAATGCCAAAATGTCCTCCATTTGAGCAGCCGAAGAAAACATGCATTTATATAACATTTTTGAAAAATTATCAAATTTTTCATGTGTCCCTCCATTTTTTTAAAACGTGTCCTACATTTGAAAATGTGGCCCTACATTTGTCCCAGTTTGGAGGTCCTGACTTATGGCAACCCTAGGGCAAGGTAATGAAGCATGTGGTGGCCTCCCAACTGAGGCATTTCTGGAGGAAATGGATTATCTAGATCCATTTCAATCTGGTTTCAGTCCTGGTTATGGAACAGAGGTAGGACTTTTTTGCACTGCCTCCGGTGCCCAATGTACCTCTTCCAAATTTGGCTGAGATTCAGAAGTTAGGCTGTTTTTATCACACAGACTTTTCCCTCAAAATGATTTCCTGTTGCCTCCAGTGCTGAATTCAGGTGCCTTATGTCACTTTGGTGGCCATTTTTTCCAATTCCGAAGCTTCTGATTTGGCAGTGTGAAAAAGTGTGCAGTTTTAGTCACCTTGGTGGGTGGCTGCTGTAGGAAACTGAACAGGGGGAATGTGTCCCAGTTGGTTCTGCTGGACCTCTAAGGGGCTTTCCATATCATCAATCATACCATGCTTCTGGGTTGCCTCTCTGGGATGGGGCCAGAGGTGCATTTGCACAGTTAAAACTAGTGCACCAGCTGCAGACATTCTTTGATTAGCCACATCTGGCTAGGGTAACACATGCCTTGATTACATCTCATTCGGACTACTGTAACACACTCTACCTGGGGGTGCCTTTGGATACTGTTCAGAAATTTTAAGGGGCCAAAAGTGCTGCTGCCAGGCTGTTGACCAGGGGTGGCTGCAGAGAGCATGGGACTCCCCTATTAAAACAGCAGCACTTGCTACCGGTTTGTTTCCAGACACAATTCAAAGTGCTATTTTTCACTTTTAAAGCCCTACACAGCTTGGGTCCAACCATATCTAAAAGATCGTAGCTCCTTATATAAACTAATGTGAGCCTTAAGATCTGCAGAAGAGTGCTTTCTCTCAGTCCCATCAGACCTGTAGCCAGAGTTGGTGAGGACCCAGGAGAGAGCCTTCTCTGTGGCTGCTCCCAATTTGTGGAACTCCTTTCCTTGGGAGGTTTGATACCACCACCACCCCTTTCCACCAGCAGAGTAAAAGGTTTTTATTTAGGTGGGCTTTTGAACTGTGAATTTTATGACCCTGTAGTGTATGTGTAAATGGTGTGCTGTTTTCTAATCTTCTTTTCTTTTAATTGGAACCACATTTGCTGTTTTCACGCATGTTTATAATAATAGTAATATTTAATTTCCTTTTAACTTTTTTACATTATAATTTTAGTTGTATTGTTTTAAATTATTGTAAGCCACCTTAAATCCCATTTGGAAGAAAGACGGACTATAAATTAATTAAATAAATAGATATAATAAGAACATGACAATTATAAAATACAATTTGCATCAGCCCTAGCCAGCATGGCCATTGGTATAGGGAGTCATAATGTTGTAATCCAACAATATCTGGAGGCCACATTCCCCAGCCCTGCTCAAGTGGCAGTGTCTCAAAGACCTCAATAACTATATAATACAGACACAAAGGTCTGTAGGCAGAAGGATGCTGTCATCTGCAGAATCTACTGTTCCAAATTTGATTTGGTAAGTCTGGTCCTGTTAAAAGAAGAAAAATAATTTACCTTCTTTGCCAGTCCTTAAGTGAACATTGTCTTAATCATAAAATGTAATTAAATAGAATGAGGTCATAGTTAAGAGAAAGCTGAAATACACATTTGGGCTTTCTGCAAATGTCTTGGAAGACAACAATCAGAGAGACCTATAACCACATTCAATTGAATGCACTTATCACTCCTTTTCAGACCGTCTACTCAATGGCTGGAATCTAACATCTGCACAGCCATATCCACATGCAGAGATATGCTGTACCAGCACTACCCAACCCCTGTGCAGAAGAGTATCAGGAATTGCAAATGCACCTTTCCTGCTATAAACTATTGGGAAGTTGGTGTGATGGGTTATACAGTAGAAACAGCTACTGCAGAGACATGGTGATCTTAGACACAGGTGCTGAGATAATACTGGAAGGGAGACAGGCGCGAGTCAAGGTCATTCCCATTAAAAGAACCTAGCTATAACAACAAAGAAAGGTCAGTATGGGAACAAGAGAGGCAAATTGTTTAATTATAATGCATAACAACTGAGCCCACCATGAATTTATTTATGCAATGTTAACACTTGCTGTTTAGTTCTGACAGTGATAATCTCTAGATTTGATCTATAGTTAATGAATAAAGGTTTACTGAATTTTAACGACTGAAGCCTGTATTTTTGAACTTGGTGTCCTGCTGGACTTGACAAAGAGCAACATTGCACAACACATGTCACTGACTGGATGGTGTGCAATGTCCAATGAACAACAGCAAAGTTGGTCTGCGTGCAACTCCATTTCTGCCACTGTCATATCTGTTGAGCTGTGATGAATAATACTAGCACATGCAGCCCCTCCACAGATGCAGTTCATGAACACCTGGATAAAGCAAATAACCTGGATGAGATTGACCCTTGCCTAGCAGATACTCTGCAAATGTTTTGGACTACAACTCCCATAATGCCTGACTATTGGCCATGCTAGATAATACTTCAGTGGAGTTGTAGTCAAAAATGTCCAGTGAACATGAGATTGGGGAAGAATGAAACCAAAATGTCCAGGCACATTTTGGGGGTTTAATTTAATTTGTGATTCAGGGGTTCAGCAGACGCACATGTGCCAGAAGGAAGATTACCCAGAATGATTTGAGAGATTTTAATAACTTCCTTTATTATGAAAGATTATTATTTAATCTTTTAAAAGATTTTGAAGGATTTACACTTCCTGTATATCCTTTATACTAAGTTTTCTGAACAATACTGAACTACCTTCTTTCTCAAGTGGTAATTGTTCATTTCAAGCCGAAATTTCAATAATCCACTATTAGTATCATTGCCTACCTCCTGTATCATTTGTACCTGGAAATACTTTCTTTGCCATTTCACAGACCCAGTATGTAATTTATTGCAGCCTTTGAATTAACTAATTCAGCATATTTTTATAGTATTTTGCCAACTGGTGTGTTTGGACCTAATTTTTCTGTTCATTAATAAAATGTTACACAGACAGGCCTCTTTTTCAGTGCCCCATCTCAGAAGAGGCCCACATCAAAGTCTCGTTCTTAAAAGTCATACTTTTCTACCTACCATCTATTGCTTCTGCTGCTGAACTAGTTAATGCCACACAGTCGTTCATGAAGAAATTAACATATCCAATATGAGGTACTGATTGGGTTTCCCCCCGTAACGTGTCATGGACCAACACCATATTTGTGTCCATTGGTTAGAACTGTTGCTTTGTTTTCTGAAAACTGACCCCAGACTAGCAGTCAATAACTCATGGACTAGCACCAGTCCACAGATCTCCTCTTTTGAGTAGCACCACTGTAAAGCATAGTAGAATATTAGTATAACTACAGGTAGGGTATCCACTCTATTTCTCTCATACTAGTATTAATATTATACAAAAAAATCCACCCATCTACCAATTAGATCAACATCACTCACGTCTTTCACTAGTTACAGACAATGGACTAATTCTGAGCAGTTTAGGAAGGGTATCTTGGACGTGGTCTTTATTTCCCTCATCTTCTAGTACAACATGGGGGCTGAGAAGATTTCTGAAAGAGAACTGAGTGAGTGTGAGGATACAAAATGTTAGGTTCAAGTTCAGGTTTCCAGCTAATGGTGATGGCTATTATAATGAAAGGCAGCAGAGCAAGCTTTAAAACTTCCCCCACACCTACTCACCTTGGCCAGTTTGGGGGGAGAGGTCTAGCTGTACACTTTAGTTCATCCATTGGCAAACTGATGCCCTCTAGATGTTTTGGACTACCACTCCCATTATCTTTGAGCACTGGCCATGCTGGGTGAGACTGATGAGAGATATCTGGAGGGCACCAATTTTTCTTCACCTGCCTTGAGTGAATTCCTGTCCACTGCACTATTTTCTGTCTCTCCCCTCCCCCCGCCCCATAATCTTAGGTATTGTCCTGAGAAAACACCTGGACTCCTCTCCTTCCAGGACCTTTTCAGCAACTACTCCCAGATTATGGAACGGCCTGCCGGATGGGATCCGCCATATTACCACCTTAAATAGCTTTTAAAAAGCTGTTAAGATGGCTCTCTTCTGGCAGGTTTTTCCTGAATAGATGCCCAGCCACCAAAGGAATGCCCAACCTATTGACCCTGATTTCTGCTGCAATCCACTGTTTATGTTGTTATTTATCATTTTAAGAATGTTTTTAATTGTTAATTGTTTAATTCTATTTTAAGGGTGTGGGTGTGGGAGATATGAATTGTACATTTTAATGTTGTAAGCAGCCCTGGTTGCGTTGCACAGAGGGGTGGGATAAAGATAAATTATTATTATTATTATTATTATTATTATTATTATTATTATTATTGGAGAGAATCAAGCCAGAAGTTGCAGGGTGGTTGTTAAAGAGGAAGCACCAGGAAGGGAAATTAGAAATTGCAACAACTGGTTTATTGGATAATGAAACTGCATCTTTTTGTAAAACGGAATAAACAGTCATGAGGATTATATGCACGCCTCTTGGGTAGAGCAAAGCAGGAGTTTTTCAGAGTCTATGGCTGCTGGCAACTTGGACATTCCTATAAGCTTTGGGTTTCTGAGCATTCTTGCTATATTGATTCTCCCCTGCTCAAGTATTATATCTTATAATATTGTAAATCAACAAGTATCCTTAGCAACCTTGAGTTGTAAAACCATTTTCTTTGCTTAGAGCCAGATCCATCTCTCACTGTAACCTTTTGTCACTGCTAGCAGCAGCATAATCTGTGGAATGAAAAATAAATATATTACTCATATCAGAATAATAAAAAAATTTGAGCAACCTGGGCAGTATCAGGACTGCAGGCCCTTTGGGACATCACAGATCACCAAGCAGGTGTATGTGTTTCTTTGGTGTGTTTTGTTGGATAACTGAGTTGTTGTTGGCCACATCACTGTGAATTCCATTAAGTAATCTTTGAAGTTTGTAGCATCTTTCTGCGCCTCACATCAGCATGCAGTAGAGTAATTGTAGGAGGAATAGGCAGTACTTGAAAGAGGTGGGCAGAGTTGTCTCACTTTGTGACAGATATTTGTGATACATGTCACTTGCCCGGTGACTGCACAGAAACTGCAAGAAGCAAACTGTCCTGTCACGTCATCTGAAGCAATCCAAGATATAACGGGAGAACACTTGCTGTGGGGATTGGCCCAAGATCGGAACAAGGAACTGAAGATCATTCTCCATCTCTGAATGGAAAGGAAATCTGAAACAGAATTACATGCTCAGATACTGAGAGTAAATGCTTTAAAATACAACAACAAAAAAACTTTGTTCAAGGAAGAAAATAGAGTGTGGAGAAGAGAGAGATTCAGGTTAAAATGTTTTGAATATCTTAAATCTTAGGTGTCTAATATAAACTGTATCAGTAAATGCATTTCTTCAAATCTTCTGGAGCTGAAAGGAACGAGGGAAATTGTAAGATCAGGGGATCTTGCAGGTTTTAAAGCCAATTAAAGCCAATTTTTCTGCATTTAAAAAGAAGCTGGCAGGCTGAACTGAACAAAGTCTATATTAGGAAGGCCTAAGTTAGAGTGACAGTCCTGGGAATAAAGTGTGATGTCTTCTTCACCCTTACATATTAAGCATTCAACTCACACAGTTAAAATCTTTTGCCTAGACCTATTAAATGACATATGACTACAGTACCTGGGTTGTCACATGTTTTTTGAAATACAAATATATCCAAAAACATAAAATTCCCTTTGCTCTTGGAAGCTAAGCAGGGTCAGTCCTGGATAATGCTTGAATGGGAGACAACCAACAAATAATAGGTTCTGTAGGCTATAATATCTATCCCATCTTCCAGTCGATGCTTAATATCTATCCCATCTTCCAGTCTTCCTGTTAACCAAAAGAACCGAGGATCGTTCCAAACATATCACAAACCCTTAGCTTGCTCCTGTATAATGCTAGGTCGGTGAAAAATAAATCCCATATTATATACGATCTTTTGGAAGAAAAAGATGCCGACCTAGCTTGCATCACAGAGACCTGGCTGGGAGAGGAAAGTTGTGTCACCTGGGCTAAAACTCTCCCTGCCAGCTATGTAGTGAAGGAGCAGGTTAGGGAAAGTGGACGAGGGGGAGGTGTGGCCGTGGTCCATAAGAGCCACATTACCTTGAACAGGAACCTGGTTCCGAAACTGAAACACATCAAGTGTATTTACCTGACCCTAAAGGCCAGGGACAGTCTGGGGATTCTGTTGGTCTACCGTCCACCCCGTGGCCTAACAGACTCCCTGGCCGAGCTGACACAGCTGATCTCGGAGCTGGTGTTGGAGTCCCCCAGGCTTCTTGTCCTGGGGGATCTCAATATCCCCTTTGAGGCCGGCTTATCAGATTTAACAGGTGCAGCTCGGCAGTTCATGGATTCCATGACAGCCATGGGCCTGTCACAACTGGTTCTGGGTCCTACACATTGTGCAGGTAACACACTCGATGTGGTTTTCAGTATGGACCGAGAACGGGCGGAAGTAAGTGCTATCTCCCCCTTGTCATGGACGGACCATTTCCTGGTCGAGGTAGGACTGAAGGCCACAATCCAAAAACCCCTCGGGCATGGAGGACCTATTAGAATGGTCTGCCTTCGAAGGCTGATGGAACCCAAAAGGTTCCAAGAAGCCCTAGAGGGTTTTATGTTTGGAAATGTTGGCGATTCTGTCAAAACCCTGGTTAATTACTGGAATAAGAACCTTACCGGGGCAATAGACAGTATCGCTCCCAAGCGTCCTTGCCAGCCCACTCCAAATAGAAGGCCCTGGTATACAAAAGATCTACGCCAGATGAAGTGGGCAGCACAACGACTAGAGCACTACTGGCGGAAACATCAGTGCATATCTGACAAGACACTCCTTGAGAACATGTTACGTTCCTATGGAGTGGCAATCTGTGCAGCAAAGAATTCATTCTGTGCTGCACGGATTGCATCGGCAGAGTCTCATCCAGCAGAGCTGTTTAGGGTGGTCAGGGAATTAACACAAGTACTGGCCACCCTGAACCCTTTATTGGAATCAACTATAGCCTGCTGTGATGCTTTTAATGACTTCTTTGCCGATAAAATCTCTCAGGTAAGGGCTGATCTTGACGCTGGTCTTTTGACAGAACCTATAACAGAGGCGTCCAGTGACTCAAGGTTATTCTGGATCATTTTGAGTTTGTAAGTACTGAGGACGTGGACAAGCTCCTTGGCTGTGTGAGAAGGATGACCTGTCCTCTCGACCCTTGCCCATCTTGGTTGACCATCCAGGGAGGGGATCTAATAACATCTTCATTACAGCTCATAATTAATACATCCCTTCGGGAGGGAATATTTCCACCTGCCTTAAAACAGGCCATAGTGAAGCCACTTTTGAAGAAACCCTCCCTAGATCCCCTGCAGATGAGCAACTATAGGCTGGTCTCCCTTTTACTTTTCTTGGGCAAGGTGATCGAGAGGGCGGTAGCCTTCCAACTGCAAGTTGTCTTGGATGAAACCGATTATCTAGACCCATTTCAAACTGGCTTCCGGGCGGGATACGGAGTGGAGACTTCCATGGTTGCTTTAGTCGATGATCTCCGTCTGAGCATCGACAGGGGAAATGTGACCCTGCTGGTGCTCTTGGACATCTCTGCAGCCTTCGATACCATCGACCATGGTATCCTTCTGGAACGCCTGAGAGAGTTAGGTATTGGTGGCACTGCGCTCCAGTGGCTCTGGTCCTACCTTTCGGGATGATTCCAAATGGTGAGGCTGGGGGACTGTTGCTCTCATAAAAGAGAGCTGACATCTGGCGTCCCTCAGGGCGCCATTCTGTCCCCCATGCTGTTTAACATTTACATGAAGCCACTGGGAGAGATCATCTGGAAACACAGAGCTCAGTGTTATCAGTGTTAAAATATATTTCTTATTTGTATTGAAAATATTCAGATGTGTCAATGGTTAACTAAGGTTTAAAATGGTTCCTGTTGAAGGCCAGAAAGCCTAGGCCTGGAAGAACAAGTCTTCAAGGACATTGCCTGAGACATAATATAAACAAAATGTATTATTGTTATGCTTTTGTGTAGTGTGGTGACTTCATGGGAAAGAGGTGTGTCCACTTGGTGGGAAGGTTGATCTTTTGAGAGAACAAAGACTGATGTCACATTCAAGCTTCTAGCATGGACTCTGAAAGAGTATAGATGTATAGTAGCCTGCTGTAAAGTGTAAATAGCAACGAAGTTAATAAACCCTCATTTGAGTGAAAATCTGTGTGGAAGTTACTTTGATATTGAGTAGCTGAGAAGACTGAATCTGTTCCAGTTGGTACCAGTCCAGAACCACCGGTAACAAGAGACATCACCCATCCCAAAGATCTTTTTCTCTAACAATCAGTACGCTGATGACACCCAGATCTATCTCACCATGTCTCCGACTGATACAGTGACTAAAGATGGCACCTCTCCTCTGGATGCCTGCCTGGAGTCAGTAATGGGCTGGATGAGGGAAAACAAACTCAAGCTGAATCCGGAGAAAACAGAGGTACTCGTGATAGGTACTCCAAATCCAGACAGGGAAATTTGCCATCCTGTCCTGGACTGGATTAAGCTCCCCCTAAAGGACAAAGTTCGCAGTTTGGGAGTACTCCTGGACTCATCTCTGCAGTTGTCATCTCAGGTGGATGCGATGGCCAGGAGTGCTTGGTACCAGCTTCGGCTGATACGCCAACTGTGTCCCTGTCTGGACTGAAAGGACCTTGAAACAATAGTACATGCACTGGTAACCTCTTGCTTGGATTTCTGATGGAAATAAAGGGCTACCTTTATACCAGGTTCGGAAGCTTCAATTAATTCAAAATGCTGCAGCCAGACTGGTCGCCGGAACCTTACGGTCAGACCATATAACACCTGTTTTAAAATCTGTTCACTGGCTGCCAATTAGCTTCCGGTCTCAATACAAAGTGTTGGTGATTACCTATAAAGCCCTACATGGCTTGGGCCCGAGTTACTTGAAGGAACGCCTCTCCCTACACAATCCGCTCCGCACCCTCAGAACATCAGGAAAGTGCTTATTGGAGCACTCCAAGGTGGGACTGAAAACAACTCACCAAAGAACTTTTACAGCAGTGGCCCCGCATTATTGGAACAAACTTCCGGAAGAGATCCGCCTCCGTTCTACTGTGGGCGTGTTTAAGAAATCTCTGAAAACTCATCTCTTCTGTTCAGCATATCCTCCCGACTCTTTTTAGGAAATTTATCCCCTCCCAGATGCTACCTCAAGATGCTCAACTGCGATTCAATTAAGATAGTCAGGACTTTTTATATGATGTTTTTAAATATGTCTATGTTATTCTGTCTATTTTATTCTGTTTTGTAATGACTATATGATATTTGATGTTGTGAACTGCTTTGATCATTTTGGAAAAGTGGTATATAAATAAAGTTTTATATATATTATTATATATATATAAGAGGAAGGAACTAGAAAAACCAACTCTGAGTAGTCTTTGCCTAAGAAAATTCATGGGGTCACCATACGTTGACAGGTGACTTGAAGGCGCATACTTAAAATGCCAAATTCAGAGTCTAGCCATTCCTGAACCTAGCCATACTAACATAGGGAACTGGGGAGGTGCAATCAAAAAGCTCTACATATGTTATGCTTGATCTATGAAGCATATGTGACACATGCTTATCTGTGACATAAGAACATTCTTCCTACTCCTTTTTGGAGGGAAAAGAATGATCATGTACTTTTAATGACTTCATGTTCATCTTCTGGTATCAAACAATGATGAAAAATAGCCATAGCAGAATGTGGAGTCAAAGGCTTTCATGGCTGGCATCCATAGTTTTTTGTGGGGGTATCAGGCTATGTGGCCATATTCTAGAAGAGTTTCTTCCTGATGTTTCACCAGCAAGAAATGCCTGTGCTTTTCTAAGTGTTCAGGCAACAAAACAAACTTTGAAATGAGTGACAGATCCAGAAGTCACCCAGACATGATTATAAGGACCAATGATCATATGAAACAGTGCAGCACTGGCTGTCCGAGAGAAGCTCAGTAGGAATGGAGCCAAATTTGATTTCTCTTGGGAGGGAGTTCCACAACTGAAGTGCCGCTTCAGAGAACACTTAGGACTTTACCACATGGGGGGAGGGAGTGGGGAAAAGCCAAGATTAAAAAGGCATTTTCCTGGCGCTGAAAATTTTCAGACGACATCACAGTTAGAGAGGACTGTCTGGTCTTCACTCTGTCTTGGACTGCCCTGACTAGCTCTTTTATACCCTAGCCTCTGGGTCACTGGTTCTTGAACTGTGGGGCAGGACACCAGATTGTGTGTCATAGTTGCTGAAGGGGTGTGTGTAAGAAAAATCAGCCTGCCAATACAGCAAATGTGTAAAAGAAGGGCAAGCCTATGCCCATGTGTGTATCTGTGTACCATTGGGGAATGACTGGTCCCTACAAAAGAGCCACACTGAACTTTTTTTTAATGCAGCCCTGTATGTAATTAAACAGTCTCTTCCCTGTGAATGTTTATCATGCCTCAATGCACATGTCCAGTTTCAAGACTTACAGGAGCCTGTAAGTTTCATCCATGTCCATCATTTCCTTTCTCCCTCCAGCTTTACAGAAAAGGAGCATTGGTAGATCTACATTAGTCACATGGCAGAAAGATGCCTTTCAGACATATGTACATAAGGCTTGAAAGATTATTTTTTAAAATGATGCTTCCATTAGCTCCCTTTCACAAAGGATCCTCATGCATGCCATCCCCTCCATTCTTCCGTCCCTTCCTCTGTCTAGCTGGATGTTTTTAGCAGCATCGGGGTTAGAAAATGGTGAAGAAGAGCTGGAGAGCACAGACTTTTGGTGTTGGGCTGCAGCAGCATGTGCATAGTAATGCAAAAAACAAAGATGGAGCTGGGAAAGAGTGGGATTATACTCTTAACTACTCTTACGGTATCTGTGTGTCTGCATCCAAATGAACATCAACTGCTTCCAGCTTCTCTTACTGAACATGTATGAACAGCAAAGCAGAGAGAAAGGGGAGAGCAGATAAGCCTGTTTCATTATGACGCTTAACATTAAAAAAAAACAAACACCACATCAATATATTTGGCCACGAAAATTGAAATCATAAGAAAAGTGGAGTCAAGTGAAAGAAGGCATTTTGGAAGGAGTCTTCAAGTGGTCTCTAGAAGTTTCAGTAATGTTTTTTCTCAATTTATGTAAGGCTTACATAAGTTTTCTGAAACATGAGGGGGAAAACCTGATGCTTCTATCTAGTTCCATTTGCATGTAGTGCAAAATACCCTTTCCTCTTACCCACTTCACCATCACCACAAGACCCACAACAGAGCAAGAGGCAGCAGCACAAACCACAGCACATTCCGTTTTCTGAACCATTTGACATTCCTCCTCCATCGCTATCACCATTTACTGAGGCTGCAGCCCTGTAACTATAAAATTAACTATAGAAGTGTAACAAGAACAAAGTGCATACAGTAATTACAAAAGTACAACAAGAACTAAAGTGTAACAAGAACATAGTTATGCCACATAAGTGAGAGTTATCACTTTCTAAATTACAGCTTCCTCTGCTAGGAAAATGAATTAATTACAAGTAATCTGTTATTTGTAATGAATTGCCTCCAAGCTCTACTGAGGATGGAGTGTCACTCTGGCAAGGAAGTGTGGAAACATCCACTGTCATCTCTTCAGTATAATGAGGCCCCAGGATTATTACTTTGTGCCTGAACAGCCTCTTGCATGGTTGTTGTTGTTTTTCTTTTTTTTTTAAAAAAAAGACCCTCTTATGAATGTTAAATATCAGCCTCAGTCCTCTGTGACTCAAAGGCACAAAAACAAACCTTGATTTCTAAACCAACACATGCTAAATAGCAACTCTTTTAAAGGTTTTTTTTTTTTGCACTCATCTGAATAATAACTGACTAGTTCATAGTCAACAGCATTTAATAACTCACTGAAATGCTTAAATTAGAAAAAAGATGCTGCTCCGTCGCTCAACAGGAAGCTTATTAGAGATTGTGTTGATTTGCAGCATGCAAAAAAAAAAAAAAAACCCCAAGAAGTGGAAGAAATGGGAGCTTTATTCATATTAACTAGCCTGCTCCCAAGGTGCATGTGGGGAGGGGAGAATACTCAAAATACAAGAGCTCCATGCGAGATGCAAGAGTCATCAAAAGTGAAGGAAATTGACCCCAGCTCTGCAGCAGCACTCTTTGGACTTAATAGGAACAGCTGGTCAGTGAAGCATTTGCACAAAATTTAACAAGGCTCCCACAATAAGAGGCAGGTGCCAATAAATCAAAGGGGAGAGCCCAGCTAAATGAGTTTTAAATTAAATGTGTGCGTGTGGCTGACTGATTAGGGCTTCATTGCTCTTTCACAGGACTTTGGCTCATGGTGGCCTGGGCTCTGAGAACGCATGTTGCTTCCCCCCCCCCCCCTCAGTGGCATCACAGCTATGATGGATTCTCCTCTCCAGCCTTGCCCCTCAGTCCCCATCTTAGGGCTCCAGTCACTCAACTTGCCCCCTTTCCTTTCAGGATCCCATCCTGGATCAGGTCTCAAGGTGACCTCTGTGCTGGACAGGTGGCTGTGTAGATCAGTGTGACAAAGCATGACCAGTTTCCTCTTTCACTTCTCAAATTACAACAGTCACATATAGTGGTAGAAAATAAAACCGGAAAAGATTTCTTATATAATGATGAAGGTGAACATGAATTCCCTGAACTTTGTACACATTCTTAGCTCCCAAAATTCCTATTCTATCAGTTCCTCTCCTCCTGTCTGGTCTTCACTGTTTGGACTGCCCTTACAACCTCTTTTACAAACAAGCCTCTGGCTCACTGGTTCTTGAACTGTGGGGCAGGACCCCTGGAGTGAATGTGATAGTTGCTGAGGGGGGGGGGGGGTTAAGAAAAGTCAGCCTGCAAGTACAGCAAGCCTGTGCCCAGGTGTGTATGTGTGTACCATTGAGGAATGACTGGTCCCTGCAAAAGAGCCACACTGAGCTTCTTTTTTTTAATGCAGCTTCTTTGAATGTTCCATCAATGGCACAGTAGGTGCATGCCCCTTAGTGAACATGAGGTACGCAGAGGCCAGCCTAGCAAGCTGGGGATGGGGGAAGTGAGGGAGCAAAACATTGAAAAGCAACCCAGTAAATTCCTCCCAGCCTAAGGTACACCGAGGTGGGGATCAATTCCCCCCACACACAAACAAAACTTTAGGACCAACTGTACTACATTGAGCAGGGGCAGGTGCAACATCCCAATATAGATGTAAAGGGAATCCCAGGAGTTGAAAGTTTGAGAACCATGGCTCTATATAACCTTCCCTTAGCCATAGGCCTCATTTTACAGCCCAGTTTTCTCAGTTTCCCTCTTCACAACAACCATCTAGGGCATTAGGCATGTATACCTGATGAAAAACACAGTCAAAATAGAACTAGGTGCGAGCAAGGGGTGAAGAGGGCTGCTTCATGAGAATGAATGGACCAGATCAAGCCCATGGACCCACTTATAGTCATTCCTGGCTTAGTGCCTTCCAAAAAACTTGGACTACAACTCCTATCCTCAACCAGCACTGTGGTGCTGGCTGGCAATGATGGGTAAGGAAGTCCAACATATCTCAAAAATGTCATACTGTGTACTGATGGCCAACACCATTGATTTTTCTCCTGACTCAAAACATGAATAACCATAGTAGAGAAGGATAGGAAACAATATAAACCAGTAGTGACAAGTTGGGCTATAGATGTGTTTCAACCCAATGTACTGAAACCTATCTTTTCTAAAAGAATACCATGATGTGGAATTAACTAATGCTCGTATAGAAAATCAGACTCTCTGTCATTCCAACTAGGCAGTCAGATAGAGACAGCTACCCTGAGTTTCTTCCACAGTAGATTAGTACTGGGGCAATTGGTTTTGCCTCTCAGTTGAGTTGAAAGTGGAATTAAAACAGCTGTTTCACACAGGCTTTTAATATAGCACAGAGTATTATCCAGCTACGTCCTGTCCCTTAGCCAAGATCCTTCTCTAATGAAGGCTCACAGAGAAAGTTCCATTCAGCAGAGGACCTTTCCCATTGATAATCAAAAGATTCCTGTTGGCAGATTCAGCCCTTTTTAATGCTTCGCTGTTCTTCATGGCTGGGTAGGATTAGTGATTAACTAGCCTGTAATTGCCACTTATTTAGCCATCTTCTGTTCTGCACAGTAAATGGGGGTGATGTGAAATTATTGGTTTCCTTCCCCCTTTGTTCTCATATCTTCCTATTATAGTGAAATAGTGCTATTCATATTGCTTCTTATGCTGAGCAAGCTACCAATTTTGCTTCTGATTGTGGTAAGTGACTGGGGCAGCTGGTGGCTTTGGGAATAGTGGGACAGTGAATCCAATCTGGATTTTAATCTGAAATTTTAAGAAAACTATCTAAGAGACTGGGTCTATTTGGGGGATAGAGTAGCCCCTTTGGATAGCTCCTGTAAAGTCTAGTATGAATTTACTGGCCTGGTGATATGGAAATCACTAGCTATTCAGGTAGGATAGTATATGGCTTAACACTGAGTTTACGAAGGAGGCTATGATAAGCAACATCTACTCTCAAACCTTGTAGTAGGAGGGCACAGAAAGACACACCTTTTCTGCCTCAACCAGGAGACATCCATCTTTGCTTTTCTTCCCGCAGTCAGGGATAACCATTCAGCCATAAACCATAAGCAAGGCTTCCACAATGCCAATTTGAGTCATGAACACCTAGGTGTAGGAGGAACCACTGAAACAGAAACATGCTTAAATAACAGCACTTTATTCAGTCCCTTTGTCTGCAGCACACTTAACATTATGCTTAAACCAGATCCAGTTTCATAATTCATAACAGGTGTGTGCATATATATATTCCCACTTGCGTCCTACTATGGAACTTAAAGTAGAACACAAGGGGTTCCCAAAAGTTTTTCCATTCAGACACTGATTGGATCCAAAGCCACTTAGTATTTGCATTTTTGTTCTATAAATTGTCCTCAGGCCATCCCCTCAATGAAACATTTAACCCTTATACACCAGAATTCCTCCAGAGTCATCATCTGTTGAAGTTGCTGTGTTATGTGCCTTCAAGTCATTTTTTTATTTATGGCAACCCTAAGGCAAACGTATCACAAGATCTTCTTGGCAAGATTTGTTCAGAGGCCTTTGCTTTTCTCTGAAGCTGAGAGAATGTGAGTTGCTCAAAGTCACCCAATGGGATCCATGGCTGAACAGGGATTTGAACTCTGGTCACCAGAGTCATAATCCAACGCTCAAACCACTATACCATACTGGCTCTCTCTGTTGAAGTATCTGGGTAGAATTAGACATGTAATGCAGAGATTCTGCAACATTGCTATTTGCACAATTGTAAACAATGTCCCCAAACTGCAGTCACTTGTCATATACAGATTATCCATTCAAAGAAACCAAAAATGATTGGGACCCAAAACTGTCCCAAGAAATCTATTTATTTTTGCCAAGGGGAACATTTTTTGTACCATCTGATGTAATATGTTGGAATTTCTTTGGTCAGCCATGAGATGGTAGAATCATAGAATCATACAGTTGGAACAGTCCACAAGGGTCATCCAGGCCAAGCCCTGCAATGCAAGAATACACATTCAAAATACTCCTGTCTCTAGATCAGCAGTTCCCAACCTGTGGGTCATGACCCCTTTGGGAGTCGAACGACCCTTTCTCGGAGGTTTCGCCAGGTTGGGGATCGCCCCTCCTCCTCTTCCATTCACCATTTCTGTTGCCCTCCTTTGGACAAGCTCCAGCTTGTCCACATCCTTCTTGAACTGTGATGTCCCGAATAGGACACTAAGGAGATTATCGCACTGCGTTCTGAGAACGTTCCGTATCATCACGTGATGAGAACGTTCTTGGAACGGATATTACCGCATTAGTAATCAAAACGTGATCAGAACGTGATCAGAACGGCAGTTTACCACACTGTGATTACTTTTTCTTGAAACCGTTCTCAGAACGGTTTGCTGTATTACGTTTTGTGGGCTGTGTTCTGATGACGTCGCCACTCAGTGGTTGGACGGCTTGGGAGAGGCGCTGCTCCCAGGAAAGAGGGAAAAGGGAGGCTTGGCTTACTGAAATCCCTCACCTCCCTTCCCCATAGGAATCAATCCAAAAACGGAGGTTAAAAAAGAGCAGTGAGCCCTATGGGTCTTCCTCTGGGGAGGCAGAGGATGCTTGGCTATGGGGATGTCCTGCCATCTCTCTCTCTGCCCTCTTTCCCCATAGGAATCAATCCAAAAACGGAGGTTAAAATCTCTCCCAGATGCAGAGCCAAAGGGCTCGCCTCTGCTCCTTTTAAACTCAGTTTTTGGATTGATTTCTATGGGGAAGGGAGGTGGGGGATTTCAGTAAGCCTAGGGACTCTGGCTGAGAGAGTGCTTCTCAGCCTCACTGAGAAGTCTTCTCTCCGAAGATTCCCTTGGGAGGGAAGGCAGGCAAGCGCCCCCCCCCCCCAGCTTGTCTTCCCTCCGAAGGGAGTCCGAAGATTCTCTTGGGAGGTAAGGAAGGCAAGCCCCTATAAAACGTTGGGGCTTCATATGCTGGCATATGTTTGAAGAAAATAGGATAAAACCTATGTAACTTGATGGGCCAAGGGCAGAGTCCCCTCCTTGGCAGCCTGGGCTTTAAGGGAGCTCCATGGAGGTCCCTTCAAGCGGAGGGAAAGGGAGGGGACTGGACCAAGGGCAGAGCCCCGGCAGCCATTGCAGCTCTTTAAACCGGTTAGAAAAGAAGAGTCCTCTGCTGTCATCCCATTTCCCCTTTTTGGCACCTTGACACCCTTTTGCTCCTGTGTGTGTGCATGTAATGTGTGCCTTCAGGTTGTGAGCTTCCCTCCCCGCTTTAACTCTTGTCTGGCTCTTTGCTATGGAATTCTGGGAGTTGTTTGCTTGCTTTTGTGTGGTGCTCCAAACAGAGGAGCTTTTGTGGGTTCCCTCCTGGATTGAAGGAGGAGAAGGTCCTGGGCATCCCTGCCTCCTGCATTGTGACAGCACAGGAGCCCCACTGGACATGACACTAGAGCCCCCCCCCCCCCCGAAGCAGCCAGACCCTCTCCCTCTTGCTCTCTGCTCTGGTCTCCTCTTTCCCTCTCTCTTTCTCTCTCTTTCCCTGCTTTCCTCTTCTCTTCCTTGTCCCACCTTTCCTCCCTTTTTCCTTCCTTCCCTCCCTCCTTCTTCCCCCCCCTCTCCCTCTCTCTCTCTCTCTCTCTCTCACACACACACACACACACACACACACCTTCCCTCACTGCAGTCGCTCGCCTCCCTGTCTCCCTGCCTCCCTGCCTGTCATTCTTTCAGCCAATCAGGAGACGGAGGAATGAGGGAACGGATTTGAGAACGGATAAGAATACCGCACACACTTCTGTTGGAACATTTTCATCACGTTTCAGCTCGCTGGGAACACATTCAAATCTGAACCCTCCTGGAACACATTTGGAACACATTTAAACGTTCTGAGAACCCGATTGGAACACATACGTGCGGTATACTCAAATGCGTTCCGTTCTCATCACGTGATGAGAACGTTCTCAGAACCCAGTGCGATAATCTCCAAAGTCTGACCAAAGCAGAATACTGCCCTCAATCTAAAAACAGAAGTGACATGCTCAGCTTGTTAATAGGTTTAACACATTTGAGGAATTTGAAATTTCTTCCATGAGAAGTAACACAGAAGTTCATTGGGTTCAGGAATTTCTCCACAATACAAGTTCATGGTAGTGATGGTGTTTTAAAAATTCATTTTTATTTTTTTTTTTAATTCCACCTTGTGTTATTTGGCTGTGGGTGTGCAAGTGGAAGGCAAAACATTTCATTTTCCATACACAAACATTACTTTGGATGTCAGTCATTTTAATACTGTGCAACACATTGGAATTCCTACAGTTCAAACAATGCAAGTTCTTTCTTCTTTTTTAATCTTAGTGCATGAAGGTTAACATAGTTCCTGTCCAACCCAGATATTCGCCTATCATTCACACTTGATTCAGAGCTACATCAAGCAGAAAAATGCAGGAGAGATTATATTTTGATGTCATGTTGTGAAGGGAATCTGTCCATAGTTTCCCACCCATCTCTTCTGGTTGAAGTAGTGTCTGGGGTTTTAGCGGGATGACCAGCTGCTGCAACATTAGATTAATCTATATTCACTATTTAAGAGACTTATTTTCAGCATGACCACCTTTGTCTGTCTTCATTGCAAGATGCTCTCAGGCAAATCAAGTGTATGTGAAAGCCCAAAGAAGGAGGAAGCTCTCAATCTCCTAGGCCGCTGAGCAGTAGGCAGGAGGAAAGGGCACATGCTACCTTGGCATCTCAAGTTGTGCTGGTGCGATAATAGGAACCACACATTATTTCTGGTGTATCAGGAAATAAATCCAGTTTAGCTGCAGGGGGAAGACTCTGCTGCTTTTGCTAGGCCTTTCAGTTACAAGGTGGAGCCTTCCTCCACTCCCACTCCCACTGCTTTGGTTTGTGCTTTATAGAAATCCAAGCATTTGTCAAAAAAGTTTTGGGTTTTTTTTTACTGCCCTTCTGCTTTGACAGGCTCCAGCTCAGGTCTTACCATCAACAAGTTTCAGAGGCATACTTGACAGTAGGTGAAGTATGATTACTCACTGGGCTGGTATTCAGTATTGCGCTCCATGACAGGAGGGGAAAATTAAATTTGCTGCTCATGCGAGTAAAAGCAGCCAGCCTTTGCCGGAAGACCTCTGCATTACTGTTAGAGAGAGGAAAAACAAGCACACGTGGAGTTGTCACAGAACAAAGCAACCTACCAGTCAAAAATGGACAGGGAAAAATTGCAGTGAAGAATGTACAGTAAAAGACCAATGAAGCGAGTGAACTCACAAGAGGTGCAAAATCTTTCCAGGGCCTCTGGAAACATATTTATTAGTAGTTCAAGCCATGGAAAAGCCAAAAACTATTTCAGCTGAAATTTCACAGTTAGCAATTTCCTCTGACACCTCAAGCAAGTTATTTTAACATCTGTAAGCCCAGAAGTCCAAAAATGAAGCAGTTCTAAAACTTTTCATCTCCACCAAGATCAGTTCTTTTAAAAAAGCTAATGGCTCTTAATTCCCCATTGAAGACCAAGCTGCTCCAGAATACTTTGTATTACAGAAGGCATAGCTGACAGCAATATATATTATTCCTGGGAATATCCATCACATGCATATATGTGCATATGCTCGGTCAGAAAGACAAATACACACACACATTTCCTCATCAGCTAGTGTGAGGATTGAAGCTAAAATCAGAAGTGCCAGAGAAGCTTAAGAGGGGTAACCAATAACATTACCATCTCTCTTGATTAAAAAATCCTGGTGCTTCAACCCTAAAAGTTCTTGCTGTAATGCATCACTGGTTATTGTCATGAAAGGTCTTCAGAGTGAAAGGAAGCAACAGGTGCATCAGCTGATCACTGACAAATGCATCACATGCTCACAAATAAATCCTTTCCATACAGGACTGCTTTCATATTTTCATGCCCGTTTCTGACAAGTTATAAAGAAGAGTGCATCTATTAGATATAGAACAGAATCACATAATCCTAAAGCTGGATGGGACCAAAAGGGCCTTCTAGAAATATACAATTAAATCATTCCTGAAAGATTCCTATCCAATCTCTGCTTAAGATCTCCAAAGATATTTGACAGTGAGAAAAAAGATCACATGATCAAAGACTGCCAAAGCGCTATCATGGGGAAAAGTGTGATAAGAAATGTTGCCATACCAGTATGTTTCCATTCTTAAACTATTGCAATTGTGACAGGGCAGCAGACTGGTGAGATAAAGGCCTAGGAGTTGAAGCCCAAAGGATGAGAATGGTGTGTTACAGAACGCCTAAAAGCGGTGGTCTGCTGCTGCCGCCAGTTGCTTTGTCCGTGAACCGCAACGGCCAAACCGCACGATTCCCGGGCTTAGCAAAAAAGAAGCGCCAAAAAAGAAGTACTACACGTCCGCAACGTCAAAATGGCGGTACCCATGTAGAATGGGCACTGCCATTGTACGGACCCAGTCCATACTAGGGTTAGGGGCGTCAGGAAGTGACGCCCCTTCCTAACCCTAGTATGTCCTGGGAACGTACTATATGCCCATCCAGAACGGGCCCAAGTCTACTATTTTATCCTCTGTTACATAGATCTTTTTAATGCTTTTTGCTTAATTTTTAAAGGGAGATTTGTTTATTTTTTCTTCTTCTGTGATTATTATTGTGTTTTAATTGTTTGTAAACTGCCCAGGGAACACTGCCCTTAGGCAGTACATAGAAAATGCAAATAAGTAAATAAAGAAGTTTCTCATGACAACTGTGTGAGAACAAAAAAGATATTCTGGGGATATCATCTTCCTTTTGTGCATGTATGGTGTGTGACTGCACAACAAGGCAAAACTGCATACTTTATTCACCATGCCTTGTTTGTTTGCATTACCTCTATCCTCTTGCTTTTTTGGGTCATTCTAACCCAATCAATCTTGGTCAATCTGCATTGATGCACAAACAATTGATGATGCTTCTTGCTTCCAGGGAAACTCTCCTTTGCAATTGTGTGCGTGCGCACGCGCATCTAAGATAGCACAGACTTTCCACTCTTAATTTTGCTGCTATTTTATCAATAAAACAGAACTTCATGGCAATATGGGAGGGAGCATCCAGCTACAGCCATAGCATTTACACTCATCCCTCCATATTTGCAGCTTCGACTTTTGCAGATTTGATTATTCATGTATTTTATTAATACTGTACGTTTTCTCTAGCAATCTTTAGGTCCAGCACAACTCTATGGTCACCTTTTAACCAAAAGTCACACTGAAGGACTAGAGATTCCTAAAGAGAACACTCCACTAGGCATTTGTAGCTCCTCCAGTGCAATTCTATGGTCAATGTCTGGCAGATGTTGACCACAGAGCTGCAGTGGAGGACCTAGAGATTCCTAGAGAGGTGTAAAAACATAGTGTTTTGTTATTTGTGGTTTTTCTACATACATGGGGGTCCTGTGCCCCTAACCCTAGCGAATATGGAGGAATGAATCTACATTTCTATACCGTTTATCAGTGAACTCAGCATTCTCTAAGTGGTTTACAATGTGTAAGCCAATTTCCCCCAACAAGCTGGATACTCATTTCATCGACCTATGAAAGTATGGAAGGCTGAGTCAACTTTGAAGCCCTGGGATCAAACTCACAAGCCTGTGGCTGCAGTACCAGCATTTAACCACGTCACCACCAGGGAACATCGCAAGATGCTTCTCCACTGCCCTCAAAATGGCCATATTGATGGGGGGGGGCACAGACAACAGGTGAGTTTTGAGGGGGTGATGCTGTTGCACAAAGGAGGTGGTGAATTCATTCCTTCCACAAGAATAACAACAACAAAAAGACAAACGTTACTGCTATTGAGATGCCAGACTTGGTCTTCTCCATTTCAGTTTACAGTGAATTCAGAAGCCTTCCTCTCCCCCCCCCCAAAGAAAAAAACCCCAGCTGTTGTATGACTGGTTTCCCAATTAGCCAGAACAGCCCAGGACAAATGGCAAGACTTTATGGTGCAGTTTATTCTTCAGAGAGATGCATTTCTGAGTTGTTTTTCTCTGCATTTATTTTTTGCATATGGGATGAGTCGTTTGGTATGCTTGATAAAATCAAGGACAATTAAACGAAATTGAGCTTTAATTTCAGAATGAGAACATCCTTGGGCAGATGAGCACACATGCTGTTCCTTCTCTCTCTCTCTCGCTCTCTCCGCTGTGATATCAGATATCTCTGAAGAGCTGCAGAAGCCAAAAAGAAATGGGGTGGGGAGGGATAAAGAAAATAAAGCCCCCAAACTAAACCCTGGGATGTTTTGACAAGATAAGCATGAGCTTATTGATTTATCAGATCATGGTGAGAGAGAACACAAAAATAGACCAGAATTATGAGGTGGACCTCAACTAATTATGACAAACAATGATCATCTTGATTATACAGAAGGTGAATTAGTAGTTACCTCAGCCAATTAGTGTCTGATCAAGGTACTAAGTGATCCAGATGTTGCTGAGTTCCATAAGAGCAGCATCCTCTCAGCAGCAGCTATTTGAATTACAGACAACACCAGATTTTTTCTAAAGCAAAGGCAGTGAACAGTATGGATGTGAATAATCTCCCTGTCTTTTTTCCATTGCGTCTCTCAGAATCCCAGATGAAATTTTTTCCCATCCTGGTTCCATGTTCAGTTGCAAAACTTTTTTTCCAATTTTCTTTCTTTCTTTCACTTCCTTCCTTCCTTCCTTCCTTCCTTTCTTCCTTCCTTCCTTTTCTTTCTCTATGCATGGAAAATCATGAGTAGTATATGTGTGTGTCTATGTATGTGCATGTGATGTGTTTTAGATGCATTTTTCTATTGAGAACCTTTTTGTTATACATTTTTTCCATTGACTAAGGTGTGTTTGTGCACATTTTTGAATGCCTGGTTGAGAGTACTTCATGCCCACCCCCATCGGGAACTTGGCACTAGCTTTACAAATGTATAGATTTCCAAGGCAGGAAGGGCTCTCTTTTATTCATAACTTCCAATATTTCATGGATTAAAAACCAGGACACATGTGGTCAAGCAACAATGGAGTGTGATCAAATGGCAAAAATTATTAATGAGGAAAAACACACAAACCAGGAGAGTGGTTTGTTTTTGCTCTTCCCAAGAAAGAGCAGTATTCTGTCCCCTCCTCTCCCCTATCTCCTGGTGAGTTAACTGAGTGATAATTACTTTTAAATTCTGAACTCAGTTTGCATCAGTTAAGAACTGCACTACACTGTTATCACTATTGTTCCACTTTTACTGCTACAGCTGCCTCCTGTGGAATTTCAGGATTTGTAGTTTAAAGAGGGGCAGTTAGAATTCCCAGAGAGCTCTTAGGTCTAACTGAACTACAAACCCCAGAATGCCACAGGATGCAGCCGTAGCAGAAGAAGTGAAACAAATAGGAGATTATTTCACAAAGCTTCCCTTCTGATGCTGTTGTGGCTTTTTAAACACCCAAAACACCAACAATGCTTTACACATTGCCACACACTTGTGAACTGATAACAGATTGACTATGGATCTTATTACATTGCCATTCTGTCTACTCATCAGCTATCCAAGATTAACTAAGGAGGCTTGCCTTCATTGGGAATGGGTGGGTGGATGCAGAGTAACCTTTTAAAATCCCTTCTCTGTGAATTACCCTGGAACAGCATATCACACATACTTCAATAACAGGTTAACTGCACAATTTACAGCTATTCATGGGATTTTCCCATTCATTAAAAGTTGCGGCAGAAGCATAGATCACCTACAGGATAGCTACTGACAAGTTACAATGCCTAGTGGCATCAAAAATAGGATCCTGCCATTAGAGTGAACATCGAGCTTCTATCCCACTATTAAAGAGCAGTGCAGTAATCTCCATACTGCTGTAACAGTGTAGTGTGGTATTGTCAGAGAAGCAGAAAAGAGAAACTGGGACATTTTAAAATCAACTGAAAAAGTGGGATGGCAGATAAAGAAGCAGGACTGTCCATGCCAAATCAAGACAGTGGGTGGGTAGCTTTATTGCCAGTCCCGGGAAGACAAAACATCCTTTCTGTCCCCAAAAAACATATAATTCAAAGGAGGAGTGGAAAAACACTTATTGCAGACTGAAGTGACTTGTAGGACTTTGTGCCATCCTGTACACATGGTGAGGGCTGAGCATCCACACACTCAAAGCCCTCACTGTGCCACCCAGCTGCCATTATGGTGCATGCCCATCCACACAGTACATGCCATGATGATGCACACTGGGCGCAGCACCCAAATGACACTGCGCGGAAGGGACATCATGACACTGCAGTGTGGCGCTTATGACGCCCTTCCAGAGGCTGCAGCATGTAGTTGTCGTGGCCTTCATCCAGGGCACAAAGTGGGAGCATTCAGCCACCTGTATGTACAGCCACTGTCTTTTCTCTTCACCAAAACTTAAATCTCCCCCCCAACACACACACACACTCTCTCTCTCCCTTTCTTTCTTTCTTTCTTTCTTTCTCTCTCTCTCTCTCTCTCTCATTAGATACACAGTCCAACCCTGCAACTTTGGCTGCCACCACACTCCAGAATTAATGCAGTTTGACACTATTTTAACTGCCTTGACCCTATTCTATGGGATCCTGGAATCTGGAGCTTGCTGTAGCATCAAAGATCTCTGACTGAGCAGGCAAAACTTTTCACAAAACAATACGTTCCAGGATTTGGAGCCATGGCAGTTAAAGCAGTGTTAAATTGCATTAATTCCACAGTGTAGATGCAGCCTTTGATGCCTTCTCCAGGTGGAGAGCATTGGGAAGCCTTTCTCTGGAAGGCTAATGGCTGCAATATCCTCCATACAAAAGCCTTGGAGCTGAAAGCAGATGTTCTGCCTCCATATTAACTCTCCATCTGTCTTCTATTCAGAAATCTCCCCTGCTCTGGTAGCTTTCATGCAAGGCCTGAGACTGCTGCATTTAGATGGGTTTTGATCTGGTGCTTCCTTTCAGAAGCTTTGCTCACACACATTCACTCGCTCACTCAAACACCTGGTCACAAGACCCTTTTAGGAGCAAACAGCTCAGAGGATTGCTTGCAAAATGAGCTATTTGAGAAAGGAAGGTTGAGCTAATGGCTCTCTCAGAGCTCAAAAAGGATGGGGGTTAAAAAAAAAGCCTGGTGCTTTCACAAACTAAATCTTGGCAAAAAAATAATAATAATGAGTCTGAACAATGGGACTTTTTTCTTTTTCTTTATTTCTTTCTATTTTTTTGCACTGGCACTGATGGGCATGAATCAGTCAAAGAGCCATTAGGGGATTTGGACACAAAATCAATTCTTCCCTTTTCTTTTCCAGAGATTCTGGATAAATTCAAATTAAAAAAAATTGGGAAGAGCTAAAAAGGCCTGTGAGCTTACTGAGCCCTAGTGAATCATTTAATTAGAGACCACACAGAGCCAGAAAGGAGAGGGAAAATGGATTTCACATCCATCAAAACTGCCTCTTATCACAGGAAGCCACAATGTCTGATTTTATACAGCTTTTAAAAGTTAATAAACCAAACTCTTTTTATTCATTTGTTCCCCTTGTCATTTATGAGCCATCCAACATTTCATCCATAAGCACAATGGTTAGATGATCAGCAGGTAATTATTCACATCATTTTTATCTACTGAAGGACTATCTATTTATTTGGAAAGCACAAGAGCATCTCAGTACAGCTTAGTGGTACTATTTAACCAACACTGAGGTCACAAAGGATCAGGATTCAGCTTTTCTTTTTTTAAAAAAAGATCCAGAATGACCTAACCAAAGGTCCAACACAGAAAGTAGATGTCTGTTGTTGTTTTTTTACAATGTGCTATTTTCTCTTTCTCTCCTTTTTTTAAATTGAAAGCCAGAATCCTGTATTCATGATTTACTAGCTGAAGGGCTGTTCATTTGTTAGTTTGGCAGAAGTCCTGATATGCTTGTGAAACTAAAAAAAACACCACTGGCACAATGCTTCGGATGCCCCCAGGATACTTCAGGTGTAACAAGGGAACATTTTTGCTAGCTGAGCTGTTCCATCAGGAAAGATATGCAGTGAAAGGCTGAAACTTCAGCAGCATGTGAACAACCCATGCATTTCCTTTTTCCTGTGTTGTGAATCGTTTTAGGCACATTTAGGTGAAAAAGTGGTATACAGATTCTATTTATTTATTTATTTGCTTATTTCATTTTTATGCCACCTTTCTCCCAGAAAGGGACCCAAGGTGGCTCACAAATAAAAACATTTTAAAAGACTTTACAATAAAAGTTTTAAAAACAATTTTAAAAGGTATAAAATTACGTACATTAAAAACTACAATACACACCCCATATAACACACACCCCATATAAAAGCCATCCCATGATTATGTATTAAAAGCCTACCTGGAAAAAAACATTTTTGCTTGCGACAAAAGAAAAGCAGGGAGGGGCCAGCCTAGCCTCCTGTGGAAGGGCATCCAGAGGGTGGGAGCAGCCACTGAGAAGGCTCTCTCTCATGTCCTCACCAAACGAGCCTGGGATGGTGGTGGGACCAAGAAAAAGCCTTTCTCAAAAGATCTTAGGGCTCTGGCTGGTTCGTATGGATAATGAAGCAATGACGCGAAATGGCCATGCAGGCTAGGAAAGCACCTGCGTGGGCTGGGAAAACAGCTATGTGGGCAGAAGAAGAGCCATGAAGACCATGGAAACGGCTACTCACCGCCCACCTGGAGACCCCCTACGAGGCACGTAGCGGCACCTGCATGGCCCCAAGGAGCACCTGCAGGGGATGGGCCCCCAGGATGCCACTGTTCCCACCTCCTCCAGCTTCTTCTTGCCTCCTTCATCCTCTTCTTTCTTCTTCTTCCTCTTCGTCCTCTATGGCTTCTTCCTTCCTCCTCCTCCCGCCACTTCCTTTGTCCTCTTCTTCCCACTCCTTCCTCCTCCTTCTCCATGACTTCTTCCTTCCTCCTCCTCCTGCACTCCCTCCCCCCATGGGCTTCCACAAGTGCTTAAATCCACAGATGGCAAGTCCATGGATATGAAGGGCCCACTGTAACAGAGAAACTCTATGTAGCACTAAGAAACCCTGGCCTTGCTTGCACTGCTCAAAATATGCCAGAGGTAGCCAAGAGTATCCTGGCCTCACAGTTGCCCCCATTATCTCAGCTTCCGTTCCTGTGCCATAGTAGTTATCTGCACAGGCATCCTGCTAAGCCATCTGGTGTGTCTGCCACTATGGCTCACTCACTTCTGAGGTTAGAGCAAGGTGCCCAGGAATGAACACATGCTGGGTGCCTCTTTCTGACCTCAGAACATGTGATTTATGTGATGGCGGATGCAGCACAGATCTTGTCAGAAGATCAGGAGTAACATGTAACTTATTTGAAACCATGTTAAGTGTGCTAAACCCCAGTTCTGATCTGGAACATGGCATACATCATTCGGACTACTCGCACTAGAACTGGGATTTGGGACATGCACAGGGTTGCCATTTCCCAAGTTTTGCTGGGACAATCCCGGATTGGAGGGGTTAAACAATGTCCTGTCCTGGCTGGGGCATTTTAGACCCTCCAATCCTGGATTCCTTTGTTTCAGGCCACATTTTGTCAACCTCCACTCAGACTGGAGTGTGGAGATTGACAAAATGTAACCTGGTCGCTGCTCACTCGTGGAGGAGGCCCAGAGAGACCTGGAAGATTGGCCCACCAGCTGATGTGACATGGTCAGGCAGGCAGGCAGGCAGGCTTGGCTGGGACTGTCTGGGGGCAGCCTGGTGGTCTTGGGAGGCAAGTTGGTGAAAGACACCTGCCACCGCCAGCCTCCTTCCCTGTGCTTTTGCCAAGGTGGGTGGGCAGGCAGGCAGGCAGGCCTGGCTGGGTTGGCCTGGTGGTTTGGGGGGGGGGGTGGAAAGCCACTGCCACCATCCACCCCCTTCCCCACACTTTTGCCAGCACAAATGTGCAGGCAGGCCTGGCTGGGGTGGCCTGGTGGTCTTGGGGAGCCCAGTAAGGGAGATCCAGAAGCCCAGTAAGGTCTCACTGGCAGCTTGGGGATGCTTAAGGCTGCTGCCACCGCCGCCTTTCCCAGGGTAGGCAGGCAGCAGGCAGACCTTCTGGAGGCCTGGGGGCCCTTTTTTGGCTTTTATTTGGTCATGTCCTCAATTTTTATTGAATGCTCTACATTTTGTCCTACATTTGGTCTTACATTTTTTTTTCTGTAATTTTGTCCCATTTTTATGGAAGAGAATTATGGCAACCCTAGAGGTGCATCATTGAACAAGATGACACCAGAATGTTGATGGGGGGAGGAATGGGCCTTTTGTCCTATGCATAAAAGACCCTTGTTAGTGAATTGTGAAGATGCATAACAAATATTGGCAAGGGTGTCCCAGTGTGCATCATACTCTACTAATGTGCATCAGCAATCCCTAACTAGTGTTCTGACATACAACAGTCTTGATGCACATCAATCCATTATGTATTGGTCCCAATGTGCCATTAGTCACTTTGCTTGCTCCTCTACATAGTAATGTAACAGCAGCATCTAACTGGATACAAATTCTAATTCCTGCAGACATAACTCCACTTATGAAGACATCAGTCTCCAAAAGGATTCTAACCAATACTAGGTTGGATGCAGATTTTGTCAAAATTAATGGGAGTATTTGGAAGCAGACTGTCCTGCACCCCTGCTTGTCGCCTCACATGGGACTTGGCAAATATTAGATGGTACCATGCTCTCATGCTCACTGGAAAGGGGAAAAGCTCAAGATGGCAAAAGTGATTAATGAGGAAGTACAGACAAGCTAAAAGACAATTGTGATTTGCTTTTGCCTGAATCTACAGGGAAGGATGAGATTCTGGCCCTCCTCTCCCCCTTCCCCAAATTAATTGAGGTCAGTCTACTTTGCACTTTTAACACAGTTCATAGCAACTGAAGTAAGCTGAGGACAAAGTGGGAGAGGGGGAGAGAACTGGGACAATTTAAAAGCAGCTGAAAAAGTGGGACAACAAAGGATTAATCAGAGCCTGCCAAGTCAGGACAGCTGGAGGGTATATAATAGACTTCTCAGATATGCTTACTAGCTTTTTGTACAAACACAAGCAAAATATGTCTCGTCACTCAAAGGCTGGTTTACTGTCTCATCCACAAACACTATTTTATAAATGCAGACTCAAATGATGGTAAATATTGGGAGACTTTGGCACAGAGATTTTGTTGTGAGAATCATCTCTTGAATTAAGAGGGTTTTTTTCCAAGTGTGTCAGAAGATCAGAATGTGAATAGAAAAGGAGGGAAGAAAGAGAGACAAGAAAAGCATAGTTAACCAACAGCTAAAAGTAAATTGAAAGAAGGATTATTGCATTGCTGGGAAGATGAAGGGAAAGGGTTGGTTCATTAGTTGTTAAAGGACCAATGGTAGTGAAAATATACTGCAAACTGAATAGCACTGAAATTGCAACCCAGTGAGGTTGTCAAGATATTAAATTATACAGGACACCCAGGCAAGACTTAAAAATTACCTTCTGCCAAAGATTTGTTTAAGAAACATCAAAGCAGCTACATTTAATCACATTGAGCATAGTCTGGTATTCTCTTTCATTTTCAGCAAGTTTAGAAAATTAATAATGTTATTGGCAAACATTTATTCAGATCAGCCGTGCTATAACACTAGCCTGCTTATAGTTAGAAGCCTTTGCAATTGAATATTTTAGCCACTTCCCAGCCAATTTGAATTCTAGACTGAAAATGTGTGTGCTTCTGACAGATAAGAAACCATCAGCAATGGGGAAAATTTAGAGCCTCTGAAAAATAAACGCCAGGATCACCACAGAAATCTCCATTGAGCCAAATCAAGTTGTGTGTATCAAATGGTTTAAGTTGCTAGAAACTGTTACTATATATAGTGACCTAGCCTCAAAGCTGTGAGGCCCTTCTCGAAAAATATGTCCTTCTTGCTGGGGGGGGGGGGCAGAGGAATGGCACTTCTGTGTGCCCCAGGAAAGTTTCTCAGGTGTATAGAGGAATCAAGGTAGATGTGTATGTGTGTGTGTCTTCAAGTTGCCTGTTGACGTATGGCAATCCCATGAATTTCATAGGGCTTTCTTAGAAAAGGAATATTCAGAAGTGGTTTGTCATTGCTTTCCTCTGAAATACAGCCTACACTAGCTGTTATTTCTTGGTGGTCCCCCAACCAAGTACCAACCAAGCCTGTCCCTGCTTAGCTTCCAAGATCAGGCTGTATCTTGTGCCTGACACACCAAATAGTACCTATATATAGGAGCACTTTTAAATCTGATTTTCTAATGGGCACATAATAACGTCTTAAACCAGTGTAGTCTAACCTGGTGCCCTCCTCATATTTTGAACCACAGCTCCCACCAGTTTCAACTAACATGGCCAATGGTGAGGGATTATTGAAGTTCCTGTCCAGCAAATAATAACAATAACAACATCAATAACATCCTTTTCATCAAAAGGCAGAACATCAGACATATATAATCAAAAGCCAATAAAATAAAATAAAATACAACACAAGGCTAAAATATCAAAATATAATATAGTATATATAATATAATAATATAAAAAACCAAAACCTGGACAAGCTCATAAATAGTCTTGACAGTCAAAAACCAATGGATCCTATTCAAAAGATGGAGGTTACATTCCCTTGCAGTTGCCCCAATATAGGGGTATAGGGACAGAGATCATCCAGCAGGTCTCCAAGAGATACAAGGCTGGTGAAGAGTGTTGTAAACTACCAGATTCAGTATGTACATATGTGTGCATATATTTAACTATTTCGTTTACCCTAATCTATATCCAAAGATCTCAAATTGTTTGAACACCTGCAGAGCCTAGAACAGTTACTCTTTGGACTACAGATCCTAGAATCCCCTAGCCCAATGCTACTCAAAGTGGGGGTCCTTGAACTAATACCAGACTCTGAACCATTGGCTGCTCAGTTCTGAAAATTTCCAGGAAAGAAAGAAGCAATTGTACCCAATGTACACAAATGTAGGACACTGAAAAAAAATAATTTCCAATATTCTATATCAAACAGACTTAGAAGCACTGCCCTAACCAGAGTGACCACTCCACGCTGACCAGAAGCATCTGAGATTTGTGGTTCAAAATGCAGCTCTTCTAAGTTTCCAGGTAATGTGGCTAGATAGTGGTATTTTGAATTGACCTTTGTAATGCCCTCATAGCAGTGCACATCAACACTGAGAGATACACAGTTTTTAAACTGCTTTTCTCTTTCCTTTTTGCTCCTGCTCCTGGGGTGTCAGAAATTGGAAATGGCAGGAGGGGCAGTGGACAGGCTATCCAACCTTCAGCAAGGTTAATCCTACTACATCCTATTTTGTGGAAAGGAAAAAGCAAACTATGGCACCACATGAAAGGGTGTTGAATCCTGAAGTGCTTCCTGCTCAAAATTATTACAGGAGCAAAGTATACAGTATTGGGCAACAGAAACTATAAAACATTCCAAGCACATCTTGTTCCTTTCTGTGTTTTAATAAAAGAAGCCTGTTTTTTTCTTGTATTACATAACAATGAATATAAACAAGTTTCTTTCTGACAATACAAATAAAAGAGGACAAGAGAGAAACTAAAGCAGTGGTGGGGAAATGTTGGTCCCTCCAGCAAGGCCAGCAGTAAAAGATTATAAGCATTGTCTCCCCTGCAAAAAAAATCTGAGAGCCAAATGGAATGACCCTGAATGGAAAGATAACATACAGAACACAATGTATCTGTTCTTCAACATCTTTATGGATGACAGAATAGAGAACATGCTCATCAGATTTACAGATGACACCAAATTAGGAGGCATAGCTAATAGGGAGGATAGAAACAGGATTCAGATTGGAGAGCTGGATCAAAGCTAACAAAAATACTTTCAGTGGAACAAAATGTACGATATTAAATTTAGGTAGAAAAAATGAAATGCACAAGTATAGCATGGGTGGTGATACCTGACTACAACAGTACATGTGAAAGAGATTGTGAGATCTTAGTAACCCCAAACTAACCATGAATCGATAATATGAAACGGTGGTTTTAAAAAATCCAATGGAATTCTAGGGTGCATCAACAGGAGGATAGTATGCCGCTCTATGCTGCTTTGATTAGAATCATAGAATTGGAAGAGACCACAAGGGCCATTCAGCCCAACCCCATTCTGCCATGCAGGAACTCTCAATCAAAGCATCCCTGATAGATGGCCATCCAGCCTCTGCTTAAAGACCTCAAAATAATAAGATTCCAGCACCCTCCAAAGAAGGAGTGTGTTCCACTGTCGAACAGCTCTCACTGCCAGGAAGTTCCTCCTAATGTTGAGGTGGAATCTCTTTTCCTGTAGCTTGCATCCATTGTTCCGGGTCCTGTTCTCTGGAGCAGCAGAAAACAAGCTTGCTCCCTCCTCAATATGACGTCCCTTCAAGTATTTAAACAGGGCTATCATGTCACCTCTTAACCTTCTCTTCTCCAGACTAAGCATACCCAGCTCCCTAAGTCGTTCCTCATAGGGCATGGTTAATAACATCATGCAGTGCCACCCAGAATACTGTGTCCAGTTCTGGGCATCACAGTTCATGGAGGAGCTTAGCAAGCTGGGCCATATCCAGTGGAGGGCAACTGAGGTAGTAAAACATTTGGAAACCAAGCTTTCTGAGGAACAGCTTAGAAAATTGGATTTCTTTAGCTTGGAGAAAAGAAATTTCAGAGATGATAGAATAGCCATCCTTTTAATTTCTAAAGAGCTGTCCTGTAGAAGGCAAAGCAAGCATGTTTGTTGGTGCCCCAAAGGATAGGACATGAACCAATGAACACAAATTGCAATAAAGGAGATTCCACAAAGACCTTACAAAAAACCTCCTGATGTTAAGACAGTAGAATAGATTGTTTCAACAAGTGATTGGCTCTTTAAACAGGAGCTGCATAACCATCTTTTAGGAATACTTTAGCTGTCTATTCCTGCAGTGGTAGGGCACTGAAACAACTCCATGATTCTATGATTCCAAGTCTATGACTCTACAGTTGAATGAAGTTTAAAAGATGATGAGAAGATCAGGCTCTCCAGACTTCAAAAGGAAATAGTTTCAGAGAACCAAACCAAGAAGAAGTGATCTATTACAGCTACCAATTGAAAACAACACAAGCAGGTAAGATTAATTGCTAACAGATCTGTATAAAAGGATGAATAAAGTTATAATTACAAATTTATGGCAACAAAAGTTTATCATTTCATGATAAATCCAAGAAGGAAGGAAAAGCGTTTCAAATCTGTCCACCAACAGCTAATATCTGAACAGTAGACTGGCAGGTAAAAAGGCCAGTTTGTCACATAATCTAAATTGATACCCAACCATGAAATAACGAGACCAGACACGTAAATTGGATGAATAAAGGGCCATTTATTTGACCTATAATCTATTTAAAGCTAAGCACTTGAACTTCAACCTTAACTTCAAACTCTGAGCAAACTGATTAAAGTGAAAAGCCTGGTGCGGGTCCAGCTGAAGCCAGGTGTCAATCCTAGACTTCCTCTTCAGCCTTCCCTTTGGGCACAAACACCGAACCCTGAGGTAAATCCAATGATTCGGATTGCATCCTCAGCCAGTCCTAGGAAGGTAAACATAAGGCACTCTCCCCTAATCTCCCTCAAATTTGTAAGGTTGAGCAAAACCCCCATGTCTATCCCAAAGGGTAGACACAACTCCACATTCCTTGACATGTATAAGCTGATCAAGAGCCTAACCTTTCACCACAAAGGGGTGCCAATGGTGCGTACCAAACAGTTCTTTAACCCCATATGGGCCAGTGAAACCTATTTAACAGCCACCCAAAGCCACTTACCAATCCCAGCACACAGTATGGGGCAGGCAAAAAACCCCGGGGAAAGGGGAGAAAATTCCTGCCCAACCCCAAAGCGACCAACAAAGTTCATACTGTATTTAGGGCGGGAGGGTGGGCTGCTTCGTGGAAAAGAGGCAGGATGGGTGGTGTACTGTCCTTATATACTGACTCCCCCATATCACGTGCCTCAGCTTGGTCCATTGGACCTTGCTTATCTTTAAAATTCTGGTCTCTATCATGGAGGGTATCAAAGCCCCACCCTCCCTCAAGGCTCTGCCAATTGTCCTGGTGTGAATTATGGTAATGGACTGGTATTCAGTTTTACAGTTATATATTCATGACCTAGAGTTACAAATCCATAAATGTTTTTTATTCATTTATCCTAAATAGTCATAGCCCACCATAACAACTAGTAGCCCCCAGCACATCTTAACAGCTGGATTGGGTGAAGGAAGTCTGTTCTGCTGGCGATAGGGATGCAAGGAGAATGATGTTTCCAACCATCTCCCATCCGCAAGCAAGCCTGGGACCATTAGAAGCATAGCCTCTGTTGCAAGTCGTTGTTGCAGTCTCAGTTGCTGCTGGGAGTAAGGTCAAAACAACATCCTCTTTGTGCCCTGATCTCCAGCTAAACTGAACTCCTTTGCCTGACCTGGCAGCTAGCTCTTAAGATAGATGGGAGGAAGAGCTGGGCCAGTGGATGCTGGTTATTTATGTCTCCTTAACTCAGGGGCTCGACAGACAGGCTGAAAGGGGCAGTGAGATGCTGCCCCTTTCTGGACCAGAAGCAGACCATGGGCTTCTTTTTGCGCAGCAGAACAGGTGCCACTGATGCCCTCATGTGCCATGATGATGCCCCTCATGCACTGCACCATTTGGATGTGGTGCATGAGACACATCATCGGCGTGTCTGCCATCTGAATGCGCACGCACCAAGATGGCGCCCAGACAGCATGGTAGGGCTTGGAAGCGTGCAAACATTCTGCTTTCCTGAGCCCTAATTTTGGTCCCAGGCCAGCGCATAGTGCCAGTCTGTACCAGGCCTAAGTAGCTGATCAAAACCTGCCAAAAGAAGGACTTTCTGGTCATGCAGTGTAGACCTGCCAGTCTGGGCTTGGCAGAATCACTTTTTTTATTAATGGAGCTGGAATTATTTCAGTTTGCCTTTCCCACAAGATCACACACTCAGCCTCATACATCCACCTTCTAATATAATGGTTAGATCTACAATTCACCCTTCACCACCGTCTTGCAACATGAGACACATTTTTAAACATAAATTTTTACTGCTGATTAATCATGCAAGCAACACAAGCTATTTTGAGCTTTATACCTTTATACATAAAATCCACTGCAAAATAGCTATGCACCACTCCATTATTATTATAGTATAAGATTGAACTCATATTTGGGTGGGGTGGTGGTGCCATTCTGGCATTTTAACTGGGTGGCTGGGTTTTATTTCTTCAACCTTTTAATCTAGTAGGTGGACAGTTGCACAGGGACAAAGAGACAATTTTCACCCACACCTCATACTGAAGTTGGGCCATACCCACCCGTCCAAGCACACTAGAAGTATCATTGCGACACTTCTGCCATCATTATAAGATTGATATATTTTTGGAAGGGAAAGACAGGTTTGGGTTGAGGGGGTGTGGGGGGGTGTGGGAAGCAAAACCATTTTTAGGCATTTCGGTGAGGTTTGAATGCAAATGTTGCTCAAAATTTTACCTTGTTTTTAATACTGAAAGGTTTGGGAGACTAGCTGGGGACTTTGGAGCCTTCCAAAGTGAAATTTGGGGGCTGCTTGCAGACTGTGGAACATTCATATGTGTCAGAACTAGGTATATAACTGTTACTCAGGTTCAAAACAGCACCTAAAAGTTATCTTCCAGAACTATTTTTTCACACGATTATTTAATTATGAATTTTAAAATTTATATTGCATGCTCTTACTATCTATCAATTTTATACGCTCTCTGAACAGTTTTAAATGTGCTTTTAACTATGTTATATGTTTAATTTGTTGTTGTTCCTTGCCTAAGTCCTCAGAGAGAGGTGAGTAAGAAATAATAATGATAATAATGATTACTACTACTACTTTCCCCACCCTTGCTGTAAGGTATTCTGGCCTTGATATAATTGTCTTGTATGTGTTCAACCAGGTAGCTAAGCTTAACACCCAGCCTCTCTAGGGTAAATAAAATCTACAGCTCTAATTTGGAAAAGAATTAGCAAGAGGGAGCATTGCTCAAATGAGGAAGAAAAGAATGTAAGCTTCAAGTCAACTGGTATGAAAAAGTGATAGAATGGAGTTTAAAAGGTGATGGGAAGATCAGGCCCTCCAAACTCTAAAAGAAATGCTTGGACAGAACTAAGCCAGGAAGATGTGATTTGCTACACACACACCAAATGAACGCAACACAAAGCAGCAAGATTAGTTGCTAACAGATCTGTATAAAAGGAACAACATAGTTACAATTACAAACATATGGCAATAAGATATATAACATTATGTCTATCAATCAGCCAGGCAGTGGCTAGAAGATTTATAGGCAGCTGTTTCAAGACCCCAGGTGCCTAATTAGGTCAGCACCTCTTATTTAATAACCTCTGGGAGAGATGGAGAGTTTCTTTGCCTCATTGTAACTCCACAAATGATGGCAATTGATTTTCAGAGTCCTCAGTCTCTTGGTGGGGAGCAGGGGTTCGCTCTGCTTCAACCCAAGTTCTTCAGACTAACATAAATAAGCCTCATTATCAGGAGCTTCAGATTCCTGGCAGTCTGCTTCCTCCTTGCTGTCTGAATCATCAAACTCTAGAAGATGAGTTATGATAGGTACAGTCAAGCCTTGCATATCCTGGGGTTCTGCATCCACTGATTCAACCATGTACAGGTCGAAAATATTCCACACAAAAAAACAACCTTAATTTTGTCATTTTCTGTAAGGGACATCATTTTACTATGCTGTTGTATAAAATAAGACTTGAGCATCCATGGATTTTGATATCCACAGGGGGATTGGGGGCTGGAGCCAAACCCCAGCAAATAGCAAGGGCCCACTGTACTCTTTTTGGGGGTCAATGATACATAATTTTCCAAACCTCACATATACCAAAGTTCCCAAGCTGCATGCTTAGTAGCAGCTGGTGGCTTCTCTGTCAATGGAAATAGTAAACTGCTCTGGGTTTTCATCTTTAAACAAAGATTAAAGGAGTTACCCAAAGTGCTGGACCAGAACAGGTACAGTACCTTGGTTAACCTCTTTATCATATGGACAGAAAAACAGTGCAGATTTACCACCCCAGTTACTTGGGGATCAGCAGCCACTATTGAATATAGTTTCTAAATCCCCAGATGAGGAGTCAAAAGTTCATATCCAGGAGAAAGATCCCCTTCACATTTACTACATTGTCATGGAACAAGGAGAAATTATGGGACAGAGAAAGATAGTAATATTTAAATAAAGACATGCAAGATACATGAGCATCAATAGATAACTAAAAGCTAGTGAGCCTCCGCACTTTCAGATTAAGTTTCAAACTTTAATACTGTTCTGCCTCTGATTTATTCTTTCAGAACACCAACAGAGATTCACTTGCTCATGTGAATATGTATCAACTGCCTGCAAAATTACCATTGATTTCAAAGAACTGATTTCTCTACACAAGCAATGCATTAAATCTTTTTTTGGAAGGAATAAATTCTATGTGGAGCAGAAAACAAAGTGTAGTTGACTTTAAAGACCAACAACTCATGGCCTATCTATCTGACATCTTTTCCTGCCTCCTCTGCCTCATCTTCCCTTTTTATATT
The DNA here is from genome assembly GCF_019175285.1 of Sceloporus undulatus. Lineage (NCBI taxonomy): Eukaryota > Metazoa > Chordata > Lepidosauria > Squamata > Phrynosomatidae > Sceloporus > Sceloporus undulatus. Next base: position 123,507,384 of record NC_056522.1, on the reverse strand, counting down.
ATTTATGGGGTGTTTATTAGGAAGAGTGTTTCATTTTTATCTTGGTGAGTGATAAGACTTACATCTTCAAGGATATGAGCCTCAACAGGCAAATGCAGAAACAGGCTTTTGAATCCAAATGGCTCTTTTGGATTTTCACCCTCTGAATGAAAAGATTGGGTAGGAAGGGTGTGGGTTGATTAATAAGATGTTTATCCTGCAGTGTTGACTGATGGCTTCCATATCAAGAGGGCAGTAGTTCCATCCCAGGTTTTATGGCTCTCCATGACTCTCAGCCTTTAGTCCTCCAGATGTTTTAGAATTGCTGAGCATATGGCATGCTGACTGGGGCTTCTGGGAATCAATGTTGAAAACAATTGCTGGACCAAAAGTTGAGAACCATTGGTATAGATTTTAAAGGAGCCATTGAAGGCACTGAGCTTTATTACCAAAATAGGCTCAGTATATTGGACTTTATTAAAATTCAGATTAAAATCCAGAGCAGATTTACCACCCATTGACATGAGAGAGAGCTCTGGTGGCACAGTGGTTAAATACTGATACTGCAGCCATAAGGTTGTGTGAGTTCGATCCTAGGGCTCCGAGGCTGACTCAGCCTTCCATCCATTTGTAGCTCGGTAAAATGAGTACCCAGCTTGTTGGGGGCAATTGGCTTACGGATTTGTAAACTGCTTAGAGAATGCTGAGTTCACAGTTAAGCAGTATAGATATGTACATGCTATTGCTATATTGCTATTGCTATTGCTATTGCTATGAGAGCCACCATCCACTAAGGTTTCCCTGCATTCTGTGATCTGTATGCAAAACCTTTGACTGGGGTGTCCAAAGCAGCTCTGATCATCTGTTTGGGAAATGCCAGAAATTCAACCCATGCATATCCATCCCTTCTGCAAACAAGTCCTTGCAAACAGCTGTGTGCAGATCAGGGGGGTGGACCACTTGTAGCTTCCCATATGTTTTTCCATGGCAATACTCTTCTGCCCTAACCAACACACCTAGTGATGAGGGATGGTGTGAGTCCAACAGCAGCTAGAGGTTCACAAGTTGCTCAATTCTTCTGTAACATACCTTGCATGGCAAGCAAGTAGCAGGAAGCAGCATTTAAAAAAAAGAGAGATCTGAACTGAGGATAAGAAAAACCAGATTGGTCTTGGCTCTAAAAGTGTTCAAGGTAACTCAGGAGTCTTCATTCAGGATTCCTCTGGTTTTAGGATATGTTTTCATAATTCCTATGTGAGGTGCAGTTTTGGAGAGCCCTGGCTGATGTAAACAGGTGCATGTTTCCACTGGTCTATGCACAAGATCCTAGACTAGGAAAGTAAATCTCCATCAACATCCGCAAACACTTGTATGAAAAGGATATTTTGCCAAGATATAAAATGCATACTACCCAATATTGTTAGGTTGTTGTGTGCCTCCAAGTCCCAATATATTCTTATCAAAATGGATGCTTTAAGAGATGCAATAGTCCCATCCTTTATGTACTACTTGCATTTTAAAACAGCCCCAGTATTCAATTCAATAAACTCTCTTACTTGGCAATATATGTTATGTCAACAACTGTGTTTACTTGGTAAAATATGTTATTTTCCACAGAACAGAAATGTGTTTTTTATTTTGTGTCAATCAGATTAAGGTCATATTTACACAGCAGATAGTCAAAAAACATATGAATGCTACAAGCTATTGGCCTGTGATGCAGAAAAACCTACCCTCCCACAGACCTCATTGTGATTCCAGCACCTAGAAGGGAACAGGAGAATGTGGTATAAGCCAGTGTTGATAATGGGATATTATTTTTTCATTGTATATTGAGGCCACACCCTGATAACTATAACATTAATTAAAATTATAGTTGCATCACAAAAGGAATGGTATTGTCCAATGTTAAGTTACAGTTGCAACGTTGTGCATCAGTGCCATTGCCACTGTAGAAACAAAATGATTGCAAGTAATTGCTTACTTGAAACTAAGTTCTGGTCAAGAGAACACCCCAATTCTCAGGGATAAAGATGGTACATGTCTTCACTGTAAGAATATTTGTTATTTATATCATGCAGAGGGTAACGGAATAGGGTCATTGAATTTACACTAAAAACAGGAGCAATTAACCAGGATGCTCTAGTAAGGTAAAAAGAACAACTATGTTTATTGTATCAGGAAATCCACTCAAGCATAGCAATGTTGGAAGTGAAGAGGTTGTTTGTTTGTTTTTAGTAAATAGTGCTAGAGAGGAAACTTTGAAGTGCATGTCTTATTTTCAGCTTTATGTTCCCTGATCTATGGCGCATTACAGACGGGCCCCTTGAGGCGCCATCATTACGCATGAGGGGCGGTGCTTCCTGATGCACCTTGCCCCTTGCGCGTAATGAGTGCATCAAAATGGCGGTGCCCTATACAGATGGGCGCCGCCATTTTGACATCACGGATGCACAGCATCCGGATGTTGTGCACCCGAAGTGGCACCGCGAATGCGCACCTCGCACCTTGCAGTGCCTCTTCCGGGGCCCAGGAAGAAGCGCCATTTTGGCGCTTCTTCTTGCTCCCTCGCAGAGCAACCGGCAGCGGCACGAGACTGCCCCTTCTGGGCAGTCTGTAACGCGCCTTTGTAATTCAAACCTTTTCTGCTTCCTGCCTACAGAGGTCACTCCTTATTTTCTCTCCAAAAGTTAGTGTTACCAATTGGCTGAGAGCCCGGTCACATGAGAAAAGAAAGCCCAAAATGAACAGGAGAGTAGCTCCTTTCTCTATGCCTCTCCGCATGTCATTGTAGCACTTCCATTCTCTTCCCAAGGAGGACAGTCATAAAAGTGTGCCTTTTATTGAACTGATTTATCCAGTGCAACAAAAAGCACACTTTTACGACTGTCTCCCTTAAGAAGAGAATGGAAGTGCTATGACAGTATGCAAAGAGGCATGGAGAAAGCCGCTACTCTGCCGTGCCATTTCAGCTTCCTTTTCTCATGCAATAAGGCTCTGAGAAGGAAGTATAAATGAGAATCAGCATTTAAGACTCTTCTACTGAAGTATGGGTAACTTTATTTTTTATATCTACTTCTCTATTTCTGATTAATTTCTTGCAACAATAATTGTAAGTGTTACTTTTTAACCATGAACACTTTAAATCCTCTTTTATACCAGGAGCCCATGTTGCAATGAATGGCATGGTGCACTCTGATTAATATAAATGCCAATATTTCCTACAAGGAAAAAAGGTAGACAAAAGAAATTAAGCTATACTTGGTTGCAAGCATCCTTAAAGCTGGAGTCTCATGGGCGTGGGTTGCTAGCAACCATTATTTGCTGTATAGCTTTCTGATAATTTCTCACTTCTTAGAAAAAGGGGATAAAGAGACTAACTAGCTTCCCTGAAGACTGGCAGTGACCTCAACAGCAAAGAAGGAAGCAAAACCCATGAGCATTTAGGTCTAAGGAATCTAGAGGGGGGAACTCTAGGGACTATCTAACTCTCCGACCTTTTATCCCAATTGATGCCCTGTTGCTTCCAATACATATAGAAATATTTTGCCAGTGTGATTCCTTAGACCCGTGATGGTGAACCCATGGCACGCGTGCCACGTGTGGCACGCGGCGCGGTTTCACCAGGCACGGGGGCGAAGGAGAAGGCAGAACGGGCGCGTGCCCAGCCGCCTCCTCCTCCTCCTGGCGAGCCAAGGCGGAGGAAGAGGCGGCTGGGACGTGTGCCCAGCCGCCTCCTCCTCCTCCCGGCTTGCCTTGGCTCGCTGGGAAAGGACTCTGCGGAGTCCTTTCCCGGCGAGCGAAGGAAGGGTGGGGGCCCTTTTGCCGGCCTCTGATGGCCCCAGGAGGGACCCTTAGGGGCCGGCAAAGGCCGGAGGACAGCGCGCCGTTTTCCACGGCCCTTTTGCCAGCCTCTGACGGCCCCAGGAGGGACCCTCAGGGACCGGCAAATGCCGGGGGAGGAGCCAGAGGCTCCCTCCCTCTGAAAAGGGGGTGGGAGCCCCCACCCCCTGGAGGGTGGGAGCCCCACCCCCTGGAGGGCAGGAGCCCCACCCCGGCACCCAGCCCCCATCCTGGGGGTAGAAGCCCCACCCCCGGCACGCGACCTTAAAAAGGTTCACCATCACTGCCTTAGACTATTCCAGATCCTCCCACGTATGGGGAAAAGAGTGTATGCTCAAGCTTCATAGAAAATAATGGGGGGTATTTGCGGTAGCATGCGGGCACACAGCGTAGGTACATGCCCCATTACTTATGCTGGGGCTTGCCTTCCGCTTAAGCTCAAAGCCGTGGAAGGCAAGCCTGCCTATGGGGAGGGCTGACTGTATCTAGCATCTGTCATTACTGGGTTTGGGATATCTGTTTTCACAGTGAACAGTGATAGGATGGATTACAAATCAAATTCTCTTTCATGAAGAAGAATTTTATATCTGGGAATGTACAATGTCCAGAAAGTTACTTTCAGTTTAACTCTTTTGTCCAAGTCCAAGCCACCAATCACAGCTAAAACAAACAAACAAAACCAAAAAATGCTGGCCTCCCCAAATAGCATTGCCATAATTTGCTACCACCAAACTGGTTCCATTGCGGGCAGCAGAGATGCTGAAGGAAGCCTCGGGTTTTGGCCGCTGCTGCCACCACCAGTCTGCCGCTGCCAGTCTGTGGGGGAGCTGTCGAACAGCCCTTACTGTCAGGAAGTTCCTCCTAATGTTAAGGTGGAATCGCTTTTCCTGTAGCTTGCATCCATTTTTCTGGGTCCTGTTCTCTGGAGCAGCAGAAAACAAGCTTGCTCCCTCCTGAATATGACAACCCTTCAAATATTTAAACAGGGCTATCATATCACCTCTTCACCTTCTCCAAGCTAAACATCCCCAGCTCCCTAAGACGTTCCCCATAGGGCATGGTTTCCAGACCTTTCACCATTTTAGTTGCCCTCCTTTGGACACGCTCCAGTTTCTCAATGTCCTTTTTGAATTGTGGTGCCCAGAACTGGACACAATATTCCAGGTAGGGCCTGACCAAAGCAGAATAGTGTGGCACTATTACTTCTCTTGATCTAGAGACTATACTTCTGTTGATACAGCCTAAAATTGCACTGGCCTTTTTAGCTGCCGCATCGCACTGTTGACTCATGTTCAACTTGTGGTTTATTTGGACTCCTAGATCCCTTTCACATGTAGTCATGTTCAGCCAGGTGTCCCCCATCGTATATCTATGTATTTCATTTTTCTGCCATAAGTGCAGTACCTTACATTTTGCTGTGTTGAAATTCATTTTATTAGCTTTGACCCACCTTTCTAATCTATCGAGGTCATTTTTGGATCTCTGGGGTATTAGCTACTCCTCCTAATTTGGTGTCATTTGCAAATTTTATAAGTATGCTCCCAATTTTGTCCTCCAAGTCATTGATAAAGATGTTGAATAGCACTGGGCCCAGGACAGAGCCCTCTGGGACTCCACTGGTCACTTCTCTCCAGGATGAAAAGGAGCCATTATTGAGCACTCTTTGGGTTCGCATGGTCAACCAGTTACAGATCCATGTAACAGAATTGTGCTGAAATTCCCCTATTCTGTCCTCTGCTCCATTTTCCTTAGGTTGAGGACCCTTTTCCTTTTGTGAGAAGACTGAAGCAAAGAAAGTGTTGAGTAGTTCTGCCTTTTCTCTGTCACCTGTTAGCATTTTGCCATCTTCTCTACATCCTACCATTTTATTCTTCTTCCTTTTGCTATGGACATAACCCCAAAAAACTTTTATTGTTCTTAACCTCTCTAGCGCTTGCTGAGTTCATTTTGCGCTTTACCCCTACACATGCTAGCTATTTGTTTGAATTTCTCTTTGGTGATTTTCTCCCCCCCCCCCCCCCCATTTCTTATACATGTTCCGTTTAAAACTTAGCTCAGTTGAAAGTTCTTTAGTCATCCATCCTGGTTTCTTGAGACACCTCCCATTTTTTCTCCTCATTGGAACTGTTTTAAATTGTGCCTTCAGTATCTCCCTTTTAAGAAATGCCCATCCATACTGAACTCCCTTCTCTTTTAGTATTTCTGACCATGAGATCACCCCCAGTACTTCTCTAAGTTTACTGAAATCCGCTCTCCTAAAGACTAGAATGTGTGTCTGACTATGCCTGGCTTCTCCTTTCCACTGTATAACAAACTCCAGAAGAACATGGTCACTTCATTCTAATGATCCCACCACTTGCACCGCATTAACCAAGTCATCCCTGTTGGTTAGGATCAGATCTAAAATAGCAGATCCTCTTGTTGCCCCTTCCACCTTTTGGACAATGAAATAATCTTCCAGGCAAGTGAGGAATTTGCTAGGCGTTGAGGATTTCACTGAGTTTGACTTCCAGCAAATATCAGGATAGTTGAAGTCACCCATCACTACTACATCTCTCTTTTCAGAGTGTGTGGTCATCTGTTCTAGAAAGACATCATCCATTCCTCCATCTGACTTGAGGGTCTATAGTAGACTCCCACAATAACATTCCTGTTGATTCCCTCCCCTTTAATTTTTATCCAAATGCATGCTCTCCTCCTGGCTTCTAGGATTTAAGTCCTGGATCTCTTCACTGGTGTAAATCTCTCTGACATATAATGCTATTTCTCCTCCTTTCCTGTTTGGTCTATTTCTCTTAATAAGGTTATACCCTTCTATTTCTACATCCCAATCATGAGATTCATCCCACCAGGTTTCAGTGATGCCTATTGCATAATATTGGCTTTGTCGTGCTAGGAGTTCAAGTTCATCTTGTTTATATCCCATGCTCTGTGCATTAGTATGAAGACATCTAAGACCACGTATCCTCCCTACTTGCTGCCTGTGCAAAAAAAATTGCCTCCCACTGTCATTCCACTGTTTGCCTTGTTTCTGCTATGATAGTTTGGTTATTTTCTTCAGCCCATTTACCTTCCAAAATACTGTCTCCCTTCCCCGCACAACTCAGTTTAAAGCCCCCCTGTTCAAATTTTTGAGACTATTGGCAAAAATGTTTCTGCTAACTGGCATGAAATGCAACCCATCCCTTGCCAAAAGTCCCTCCTCATGGAACCGCAGCCCATGATCCAAGAATCCAAATTGTTCTTGGCAGCACCATCTGCGGAGCCAGTTATTCACATCTGCTATTTTCCTCTCCCTTCCTGGACCATGCACTTCAACTGGGAGAAAAGATAAGATGACAACCTGTGCATCCAACTCTTTCAGCTTTCTACCCAAAGCCTCATTATCACTTCTGATATTCTGAAGGCTATGCCTTGCAGTATCAATGGTTCTGACAATGGACCAAAAGGAAGGGGTAATGGTCAGTAGACTTGACACATCTTGTGTGAACACATGGATTTTTGCCTCATTTTCAAAGCAAATACTGATTGTTTTATAATAACACTTCTATACTGACTGAACAGGAACAAACAATGCAGAAAAGAGATGTAGAGAGATGACTGTACCTCATTTTCCTGCCTTGATACGATGATGCCTCTTCCTTGTTCCCAAGCATCTGCTGCCACACCTTCATCACCTCCACCACTGGTCTACAAGTCTTCCTCCCCTCTGCCTCCTAGGATGATGACACTGAAGGAGATTTCTGCAACAGTGTTGTTGTCCTAGGAAGTGCAAGGAGAAGGCTTGTAGACTAGCAATAGAGGTGGTGTAGATGCAGTGGCAGCAGCTTGAGAACATGATGGTAACAAGGCAGAAAAGAGAGGTATGGGCCAAGACTGTGAGTGAAAAAGAAGAAAGAGAGGAGAAGAATGGTGAGGATTAATCCACCACCAACTCAGCCCTGCCATGGCTGCCACACAAATCTCCTTTCATGTCATTTTTAAGAGAAGGAGGATGACACTGAAGGAAATTTCTGCAGCAGCCACCATGACAGGGCCAGGCACTTTCTTACATCCCTTCTTGAGCAATTATTGTGCCCCCCTTTGAGGGTTGTGCCTCACAGTTTGAGATCCACTAGTTTAATATATTTGTTTAGGCAAATGGAAAATCTGGGAAATTTGCTAACTTCAAACCCAACAAATGGTTTGAGCAGTTACAGAATTTCAAAATGCCACAGAAGTTCTTGGTGATTAATTCATTTTGTGCCAGTTTATTATACATAATTGATTAAGCACCTATATTTCAGAGCAGCAGACATAGTCATCTATAAAATGGAGCGTGAAGAATTGTGCATGGGCAATTAAAGACACAGAAAGCGGTCCCTTGCTGTGAAGATGGCAACTTTCTACTGTGCAATCATTTGAAATGTATGCTAAGCAAGACATTAACATTACTACAGTCCTGAATGATGTGAGACAACTCACCCATGTTAAAATTTAACCGAAAGCAACAATAAGCCATCAATCACATGACAGGACTAAGCCAGAAAGACTTCTTGATTTGGTTGTGTTTAGTTGGCACAGTGCTCCAAAACTGTTACGTCACTGTTTGGTGAGAGATAGATCAGGCTTGTGTCATCCTAACCAGTGATTCAGTTTGCCTGGGTACAGCTTTCACTTATGACTAGGGCACATGAGAACTAGCTGTAAGTACAGAAGACATTTTTCATTCTGTCCAATGAGTAGACAGCATGTAACCACATTCACATGTATAGAGAAGCATAATCCTCCGCACGCATCACACTCCACCCTTGATTCAGTGGGGACCTCATTTGATCTATTCCAGTGACAGATACATCCTGCTGTCTTACAGTCAGTTGCGTTTCAGCACAGTGACAAATTCTTTTAATGAATGCTATGCAGGATGTCCATAATGATGGATCAGGAACAGTTGTAGACAAAGGAAAGCAAATGTGTAGAGAATTCAGGTGGAGGGGTCATTAACTCTGTGAGTTAATATAGGAAATGGATGGATGATCTACTTCCCGTCCTGCTCCTCCCCCCCCCAAAAAAAAAACCCACCATGAGAATTTTGGAGTGTTTGGAGTTCCCATGAACACAATTTGGAAACATTATTTTTGGATAACAACTTCCAGAATCCTCCTGCCAGCATGTTGTCTGAAAAAGGTAACACAGTTAAGCTAAGTACTTGGCCACCTACTGCTGGTTCATCTTCCTCCTCCTGTGTGCACCTACTGCCTCCTCCTTCTGCTGTTTCCCCATAGACAAAATAGTTGTCTTGGGGAAGGTGAGAATGCTCGTGCTCCCATACATGTACAGAGTGTCTTTTTACCACTGAGGATTCTGGAATGTAGTCATAGACCAAGAAAAACAATCTCTACTCATGTGTGGGAAGATGTGGTATCCTCATCTACCTCATGGTAATTTTTCTTGCCTTTGGGGAAGGGGAGGTGGGAGGTAGCACCCACAATCATGGCAGACAAGTGTGGGCCAAACATTTGTTCACCATAAAGTGCTTCAAGTCCGCTTATGATGGTCCTCTTATAGTTTCCTTGGCAGGATTTATTCAGAGGTTTGCCATTGCCTTCCTCTAAAGGTGAGAGACTATGACTTGGATATGAACCCTGATCTCCCAGAATCCTAGTTCAACACTGAAATCACTGTTAGTATGCCCTATCACCCCTCCAGCTGGATGTGGTGTTTTCATAATATCTAGAGTGGAGCAGGACTGGAAGTCATGATGACATGATATGAATTTGGGAGACCACGGTGACCTAAGGAAGGCACCAGTGTTAGGATTACTTGACCAAGGGCATGTCTGGCCTAGATAAGAACAAAACCAAGCACCATGGCCCATGCTAAACATGAAACATTCCTCCTACCTATTTATTGTGCATTTTCCACAGAAAAGGAAGACATTTGTCAAAACAGACAGAGACCATACCCTGTTCTCCCAGCTTGACATCTTTACATTTCCCTTGCCTGTATGATCATCAAAGGATTGTTTCAGATCACATCAGTGCATTAACACCTTAGTGTTAAAAATCATTAGGTTTTCTGGACCAGTTTGTCCGTTCCTTGGAAAGATCATCAAAGCTTTTGCTACATTTTTTGTGTATGAATACACACACACACACACACACACACACAGCTCCAGCCATTTTTGTTCACTCTTCAAAGTATACCCTCGGATACTAACCAAATGTCTAACAGAGCTGTCTCTCCTAATTTGGTAAATGTACCTCTTCTTAACACTTAATTTTCTGTTATCCAACTTTTCAATTTTCCTGGTGTGTACCTTGAGACTGAATCAGTCCTTGTATATTTGTGTGCCCCTTTGCACATTTTCTAAATAAAAATATCTTATTTACTTCAAGCTGGAGTCTTTCTTTGCAGTGAGTGCTGCTATACACAGGTGTAAAAGATCCTAGTAAGTTACCCACCTCTTGCATGCCTTCTTTTGAGCTAATTAATTGCCCAACATTCAAAGGAGACACTGACATTGCTGGTGAGGATGCCCCAGCCCCCTCTCACCTTTTTGGGTAAAAACACTATGTTCAGCCATATCACCCGTCTATGTCATAAATGAGTAGCAGATCTATCAACATGAACACTACAGAAGTAAACATCACTTCCCATTCAACTACAGTAGAAGGCAAAATAGGCAGGAAAATATGCAAAAAATCTATAGTACTTATTACTGTGTAACTACCAAGCCAAACTAATGTCCAGGCATTTAAACTTTCCATAGTAAGTTTAATTGCTTGGGAGAGGAAGAAAGGCAAATGTGGCAGAAAATCAAGACATTGGCTGGAATCCTATTTGTTAGCCCCACTAAATCAGTGTTCAAGACTCAACTCTGATGATTACAAAATTTGGATATGCTTCCTTTGCCATGAAATGCAATCGTACTACAGTTTTAAGTACAAGGTCACATCCCTCTTCAAGTACATACTTAATCCAACACAATCTTGAATGAAGAATACCAAATTATATATTTGTACTTTTTAGATATCTGCTAATTTAACTGTTTTGAAGGTTCTCATTCCCATGAATTCCGGTTTCAGAAATGATTGCCTTGTCACACATGAATATCTTGTCACACAAGACATTTTACAGCCGCAATTGATTTGACTACTGATTAGTGACCACTCCTAGTTGAGTGTCATTTGCAAATGTAATGACCATCCCTACTACTCCAATATCCAACTAATTTATAAAGATGATGAACAACAGCAGAGCCAGGGTAGAACCCTGATGGCAGTCCACTTGTCATTTCTCTCCAGAAGGGTGAGGAATAATTGGTGAGGACCCTTTTAGTTCATTCCAGCATCCAGTTATAATTTAACAGAATTGTTAGTCTTGTAAGTGTTGCTGATATCAAGATGCATTACACCCATAGCATTCCTTTGATCCACAAATCGTGTAACTCTATTTTTAAAAAAAGAGGAAGAAAGATTAGTCTCACATACATTGTTTTCAGGAAACCCATGCTGGCCCTTTGTAATCACAATGCTCTTTTATAATTGCTCACATGCAGATTCTTTAGTGATCTGTTCCAAAGTTTTTCTGGTGCTGATCTCAAATTGACTAGTATTTGTCTGAATCTTCCTTTTCCTCATTTATGAAGATGTGAACATTTACTGATCCATCATGTGTTTTCCAAGTTTGTAGAAGCTCTGATATTACATCTGCACATCCTTTCAATAACCTTGGATGCAGTTCATCTGTCTCTGGAGAGCCAAATTTATTTAAAGTAGCTAGGTATTTATGCTCTTTCTATACCTATCTTGAGCTGCAGTGCCTTTTCTGAATCATTCCTTCTATTTTTACTGGGTCAAACACTGCTATCGTTTTAGGAGAAGACAGAGGCAACAGAGGCGTAGAAGATTTCCACCTTTCCTCTGTCATCCATGAGCATTTCCCCATCTGTTCTGTGCAGTGGATCTACCACTTCCTTTTTCTCCCTCTTATTCCAAACTTAGCTGAAAACATCCTTTTAAAATTATTTTTAACTTCACAAGCCTGAGTGGATTCTGAATTTTAGGCTTCCTGGCTTTCTTCCTACAAATAGCAGCTGCTCATTTGGACTATTCCTTGTTAGTTTGCCCCTCCTTCCATCTCCTATGCACACTACTTTTTAAATCTCCAGCATCATCCTCACTTTAGATGCCTTCCACTTTTCCTTCTTGTCAGAATTTTTTGTGATTGTCTCTTTAGTAGCTCTCCTTTAAGAAACTTATTTACTTTGAACATTTCTGACCATGGGATCTCACCTAATGTCCATATTCTTCTTCAACAGTCATGCATCAGTGTTTTGTTGTCCTCAGTGATTCTCTGCACAACTCTTCTGCTCATGCCTTTGCTTCCTATTCTACTTTTCTACTCCCCATGCTTTTAGATAGTGTGATAAAACCTTATATAATTGAAAATGACATAGGTCTGTCTACTCACAGAGAAAGACAAACAGATGAAATAAATAAGAATCCAGAGACTTTTATACATCTTGACTTTTTCTGATGATAATGTCGTCTGGAGAATGTTCTCTTATCATTTCCTCTTACAGAATATGTAGTCTGGAGCCTAGAATATTTTAACTTCCCTCTATTGTATAATTGCCTTTTTCTTTCTAGTTCTGTATTTAAAAAGCAAAACTCAAGTGTTTTTCTTGAAAGGCTGGGGAGTAGGGGAATCTACACTTTGCCATGATACAAATACCCTATTTCAGAATTGTTCTTTTAAAAAGTAGCTATCTGCTTATAAGATATGTAAAGATATGAAACCATATGCAATGTATTTCATAGAATCATAGAGTTGGAAGATACTGCAAGGGCCATCCAGTCCAACCCCATTCTGCCATGCAGGAAATCTCAATCAAAGCATACTCAACAGATGGTCATCCAGCCTCTGTTTAAAGACCTCTAAGGAAGGAGAATCCACTACATTCTGAGGGAGTTTGTTCCACTGTCAAACAGCCCTTACTGTCAGGACGTTCCTCCTAATGTTGAGGTGGAATCTCTTTTCCTGTAGCTTGCATCCATTGCTCCGGGTCCTAGTCTCTGGGAGTTACAGAAAACAAGCTTGCTCCCTCCTGAATATGACATCCCTTCAAATATTTAAACAGGGCTATCATATCACCTCTTAACCTTCTCTTCTCCAGGCTAAACATCCCCAGCTCCCTAAGTCGTTCCTGATAGGGCATGGCTTCCAGACCCTTCACCATTTTAGTCGCCCTCCTTTGGACACACTCCAATTTCTCAACATCCTTTTTGAATTGTGGTGCCCAGAACTGGACACAATATTCCAGATGGGGCCTGACCAAAGCAGAATACAGTGGCACTATTATTTCTCTTGATCTAGACACTATACTTCTATTGATGCAGCCTAAAATTGCATTGACCTTTTTAGCTGCTGCATCACACTGTTGACTCATGTTCAATTTGTGGTCTACTTGGACTCCCAGATCCCTTTCACATGTAGTTTCATTCAGCCAGGTGACCCCCATCCTATATCTGTGCATTTCATTTTTCCGCCCTATGTGTGGTACCTTGCATTTCTCTGTGTTGAAATTCATTTTGTTAGCTTTGGCCCAGCTTTCTAATCTATTAAGGTCATTCTGAAGTTTGATCCTGTCCTCAGGGGTATTAGCTATTCCTCCTAATTCGGTGTCATCTGCAAATGTGATAGGTACACCCCCAGTTCTGACATCCAAGTCATATTTCATGGCTTTTCATAGCTTAGGTTGTATTTCATAGCTTAGGTTGTCATTTTGGAATCACTAACAAATTATTATTATTTTTCTTTAGTGAAGAAATGATGACACTCAGCATGTTGACATTTTCAACTCAGCTTCATATATCCCTGATGAAAGTCTTTTGAATTAGATTAAATTTTGGGCAATATGAGTTGTTTAGAATGTTTCTGAACAACTATGGAAGGTTCCCTATGGGAAGGAGCCACTGGCAAATGTCAGGACCAAGCCCAATTTAGAATCCAAGACCAAACTAGAATGAAGAAGTCCCAACTCAGGTGTAGACCTAGTCTTATCCCTCACCAGCACCAAAGACATCTCAACAGGCTGCATGTGTGTCAGTCACATGGATGTAGCAGAGCCAGAAAGGAGTTCGATGCCAGCCAGGATCTGCCCATCTTCTTCCTCCCACCGTGCCACCAGCAAGCTCAAAGAAGCATCCAACCAAAGCAGTTAAACTGTGTTTTAGTTTTGCCTATTCAGAATAATATTTGAATCAGCAAGCATTTTCTAATGCAAAGATGACACTGGTACATATCTGAGAGTAGCTTCAGGGTGGGTGGGGTGGCAAATACAAATGCACTGGTGGAGCAACCATACCTTTGTCACTGAATGCATTCCAAGCCTTTTAGCAGCCCCAGCTTGGTAGGGCAAATGTCAGAGCTGATGTGTTCGCGGCATTCCTTTTTTCTCTTTCTTTTTGGTTAGAGTGGCAGGGCTGAGGTTTATCCAAAGCAAAATGTCGAGTCAAGCTGCAATCTCACACTACACAGAAGGTCAACATATCCTAGAAAATTCTGTCTCCTATATCCTTTGAGTTCCCCTTTCTACTGTCCCTGCTATTTCTCTTTCCAAAGTCTTCAAATTCTCTCTTTAGTATTCAGACTTTGTCACCAAGATGAACGGGAATGTTCTCCAATCAGCTGATGGTCTCTTTTGCTACATGGCTAAAAGAAGGGTTGGCTTGTGTTCATGGGTCATTTACCTTTTATATTATGTAGGACTGAAGCAGTGCTAAAATGACAGAGCCAAGTGAGCAAAAAATAAAGAGAAGAAAAAAGAAAGCCGTGCAGAGTTGGAATTTTTCCCCATCTCTTTTTCCATTGGGGAAAGCACTGCTTTCCCACTTCCCTTTGCAAGTGGTGTTTTGTGTGGTGTCATGGGTTCTCAATTGTGAGGCAGGTAATTCATTTTTAGAAGCACCTTTTGGAAGTGTATCCTGTTTCTTACTTTATTCACCCATTTTTAACAAAGCTGCTACTATCTCAACATGGCAGGAGATGTAAATATGCAAGTGCAGCAGCAGTCATTTGTGGCACTTGTCCTCCTGAGGATCCAGCAAACCTCATGTGCAAAACCAATTGCAGGAAGGCTAGAAGCTGTCCTTAAAATGTTCAGATAAATCTCTTGATATTTAAGGGTCCCAAATCAGAGGCTCAACTCAGCTCTCCTCTCTCCCCTTCCTTTTGTCCCAAAGTGCCTCAAGATAGATTTGGGCTGTCTTCACCTCCATATATTGCTCAGGATGACTATTTAAAAAAGAAAATCTCCTGCAGCCAGTTTAAGCAAAATGCTCTTTGAAATGTTTCCTTGCCCTTTTGTCAGTCTCTGTATAAGACACTGATGACAGGTCATTAGTAAGAATGGAGCCATTTTTAATATTTTCCCTTAAGCAGGCAACTTAATTCATTCCTCATTGTGTCTTCTTGGAGGCAATTTTATCAGCAGGAATCTTTCAGTTCTCTTTGGTCTCCTTTCTGCAATCTTCTCTGAAAATGAGCACTGCCAGTACAAATTCTTTCCTGGAATATTGTCTGTGGCTATAGATTGGCTTGGTTCGTTTTTATCTATTTAAACCACTATGATTTCCACCATTATCCTTGCGGAGCATGGAATTATTTCACCCTTTTGCTTGCTGTTCCATTTTTCTAGCCTGTGTTGTACAGGCACACAAAGCAGCATGCTTGAAAACTAACAGAATTATTTCAGTTGTAATTTATTTATTTTTTTAGAAAAAGCTTTGTCTTTAAAATATCAAAGGATGGAATACAATGCTTCAATAAATTCTATCATAGAATTTGTTCCTGAAAAGGCCCTCCAGCAGAACTTGTTTGCTTTTAAAGAAAGGCATTCAGTGACTTTCGATAGTGGGGAGCATGTGAATTAAAAGGAGGTTCATGTGTGATTTTAAACGCAAGGTGCCAGTTTTTCACCTCTCTCATCCTCTTACACACAAAAAAACCTCGCTGCCAATTTGATACTAAGAAATTCTGGGATGACCTTAAGACACAATACGTCACTGACAATGACATTCCTGAGAATTGAGAAAAAGCCATCTCCTACTGTGGCCAAAAATGTGAATACTATGATATTAATATGAATACTTAAAGAAATGTTCTCAGTAATGTATTATTTCAGGTGTCTGTTCAACCTAGGTCGCTTACTCAAAAGGCAGTATTTGTCATAACTTAATCCTACTTGTTTTATGAATGGGAGTATCTTAGATCACATTGCCAAACCATCAAGAGCTAGTATGTTTATTGTAATTACATAATTGCTTTGTGCTTTGGAAAGGAACTCTTTGAACCTGGTACTTTTCACACAGACCTGGGGAGTGAGATAGGCTGGCCTTATCCAATTTTTCCCACATGGGTCTTCTATGTAGCATCAAGCGAGATAGGAAGATCAGGGCGAAGGAGCTGATGTTGTTGTTAAAATCTAAGCAGGAAGCCTCTCTATAATGGGGTGGGCTGCACCTAGTGTGGGGGCCAAAGATACAGAGAGTGATTGCTGTTTGTTTACTGTCCACTCTGCTACTCAACTGCTACCTAACTCCTGAGGCGATCTTTGGGTGAGGTATTGGGACCCCCCCCCCCCCCAGGATAATTGTGCCAGGGGATTTCAGCATCCATGGAAGGACTGTCAAGGCCTCTGCTGCATCTCTGAGGCTCTCTCAGTGTGTGGCTGACTCAACACATACACTCTTGCAGGCTATCAGCATTAATGCTCTTGAGTCCACTCTCAGACTCTGTGGAACCTTAGTGGTTTGCTAGTTTTCCACAGAGCTCCAAATAATGAGACAAGCTGAATATGAGCTCTATGACTTGCTGTGATGTCCAAAAGCATGTAAAAGCCCTGAATTGTCGTAAGGGGAGTGGATTTCCTATGAACGCAAACTTTGCGTTCATAGGAAATCTGCTCCCCAGAAACGATTCAGGGCGCTAAGGAGGGAGCGATGTTTCCCTGACAATTGAGGAAGTGAGCCTGGCTTCTGGACACGTGCGCTTTCTCCACCTTTTAAGGACATTTCGGGGACATTTGAGCCACGATGCAGCCAGGTATGGAAATATTCAGAGTTACTGAGATGTGGCTGAATCTAGAGTGGACCAGTGCTTTCATGCAGTGATGGGATGCATGAAGGTTAAGCAACTGTGGCTGAATCCTAGAAAGAGGACCTGTGGGTAAGTGGTTTCCAAGCCTTGGATTTGGATAATTTAACTGTCCTGGGTGAGACTGCATTCATCTCTACTACAGGCACAATCGTATTTTGGGGGTGCTCTTGACTTCAACCCCATCACTAGATTCCCACGGGGTCTCAGTGGCAATGAACCTCTATTAGCAGCTTTGACTGATGTAATAGCTATGGCCATTCCATTATTTTCTTAATTGTCAACGCTATAAATTCCCCCTGGTTCATTTAATGAATTGCTTTTCTTGAATTTTATTATTTAATTCTGTTTAGCTACTATATTTGTATATAATTGTATATTGGGTAGGGTGTTTAAATTGTGAACTACTTTGAAATTTTTCAAAATTAAAAGTGGTATAGACATTTGAAATAAAAAAAAGAAAAGGGCAATAAGTGTAGGTTTCCCAGTTACTTTCCATTTCTTCAGTATAAACTGGGGCTGTTGTTTGTCCAAGGTAAAAAGGACTGTTGCAGGGCAAGGTAAGTAAAGTCTTCTCTCAGTCTTTTTAATTGGCAGCTGCAATTGTAGCACTCCTTGATGCTGCAGGCAGCTTAAATCTAAAATATGGAGTGACAGAATTAAACTCTTATTAGCTTATAACTATTAAAACATTTAACACACTTTTTACAGTGGAAGGTAATCTTCTTGGAATGCCATTGCATGCAAACATCCTGCATCATTTATCAGACTACATTATAGTGGCTCCATATTGCATGCTTTTAAACAGGGGTAGGCAATCTTTTTGAGCCGGGGGCCGGGTTGCTGTCCCTCAGACAACTGGGGGGCCGAAGCCAAAAAATAAATAATTAAATATTTTTTTAAAAAATTAACTATATAAATAAACCAGGACAAATGTAGGACAAAATTTTCAAATGGAAGACACTTTTTTTAAAAAATGGAGGACACGCGAAAAAATTTGCTGATTTTTAAAAAAATGTTAGTATAAATGCATGTTTCTGAGGCTTCTATAGACAATTGCCCCCCAAAGGCCCTGGCAACAATCGGCGGCAAGACCGGGCTGGGGCCGGTCCCAAGGCCTTGCCGGGCCGCATCCGGCCCGCGGGCCGCAGGTTGCCTACCCCTGCTTTTAAATAACAAGCTGCTAAAGCGAAACTTTTCATACTAAAGGCAACTTTCTTACTCACAACTTTAGTCTCAAGGTGCAGCTACACTGTAGAAATAATGCAGTTTATTTACTTGCAAAGTCCCATGAAGGCTGGTAATACCATAAGTATCCATATAGCATTGGAGATGTTTCAAATCAAATTATGTTATAATCTGCATGACATGGTTCTAAATATGGGGTGAAACAGCTTTATTCACTTAGAAGTCAACATGTTATCCATGAGTGCCATGTGATGGCACAGCTGCCTTCATAAAATTGTTATAAAATTGAGCGCAAACTGCTTCTCAGCTTTGCCTAGGCAGCTCCTCTATTCTACAGGTTAAAAGAAAAATAAATTAAAACAAAACATTATTTGAGTGGGGTCAAATTTTAACTGCATAAAAAGAATCAAAGTAATTTATCTCTTCACAGCTTGGAAGGACAGAGAAAACATTTTAATAGACAGACTCCAGATGGCTATTGAACAATGCACCAACTGCATTTTCATTTATAAAAGCAGGAAAAATATTAAAACTTTAAAAATAGGAATATTAAATAGTGCCTGATATAAATGTTGTTTGGTTGTCATTACATAGCAAATAAACTATAAGCCAAATGGTTTTAACTCAAACATATCTAGAAGTATCAACCATCAAAATACTAGTTTGTTTTACAGTCAACTTGTAAAAATGTCTATTATCATATCTGTTCCCACATTTTAAATATAATAATTTTTCAGTGTCAATAAAGAGCAGTTTTTCTGTGGTGACAATACCACTACACACGGATATGATGCGATGAAACCCAGAAAAGCTACTTGATTCATTTTTCCCCCAGTAGCAAAAATAAAATCAACAGGAGGAGACTACTATTGCCAGCTGTCTAACTGGCTCTTGCTGTGAAAACAGAAAACTTGAACTGAACTGAATGTTTGGGACTCCAAAATGCTACTTATGCTACAATAATTATTCATTTTTTTGGTAACAGGCCATCCTCTCTGGGACTGAAGCTACATTTTATTTTATTTTTTCTCTCTATTTCTCATCTAACAGACCATTTATAATTTCTTCTGCCCTTTTCCCCATGGAAACAAAGTAGTATCATCAACATGGTTAGTCTTCTGGTAAATCAACCTGATGTACATTTTAGACACCATACATTTACAATTATTTCTTAAAAAATGAAATTTTGTTTTTCATATCTAGAATTGTTTGCACTACAACTGCAAGATTAAAACTGATTCAGCTGTATAAATTGTTCAAACTAAAAAAAAATCCAATGTACATCCAAAGGGAAATTTACACTTGCGTAAGTTGTTTAATGTCAAAAGGTTGTTTCTTTTTAAAAGTAGTGAACCTTGATAAACTTTATTTTAAAGAATACACTGCATGGACATTCACTACTTTTTCAATCAGTAATCTAAGGAACACAGAAAATCTATACTATGTGAAACAAAATAATAAATCTTAATTGGTTAATTAAAGGACACAACATGCGCTTTGAAACATCACTTGTAAAAAGGAGGCTTCTGACACGGCTTCACAGTTTGAAATTTCTAATATAAAACATCAAATTTGAAAGGTACCTATCAAACAAGGTGACTTTCCACTGATTCCACACTGTTATCTAACCCTTTGGATTAAATCTTTCCAAATTCCACAAAGCAGTGTTCAAAATATAAAACAAACTGGAGTCCAGGATGTGGCATTCCAAAAAAAATGCACATAAGTATTTACAGGATGTTTACAATAACTTCTTGCAAAAGTTTTCAGTCTGCACGCATCCTCTAGAAGAACTGTAAACAACATGCTATGTACTTGGTATCTAGCGGAAGGTTATGGCCGGGGTCTTTTAGGAGGAGGTGGTGGCATGAGTTCTGTGTCAGGGTCCATGTGATGTTTACGCGCCTGTCCTTGAGTTGCTGCTGCTGCTGCTGTTGCTGTTGTACACTTTTCAATGAATTCAAAAAGGATTTCCTTTGTCACTGGATATCGTATGCTGTTGCACACAGCTGGAAGCAGGAAAGAAATAATTTATTATTTACTGAAATATTACTATCCCACCCTCACCCTCCTTCTGGAGAGTTCAGGGATGTTTAAGAGGCTATACACATAATAAACAAGTTAACAAGTTAAAGAAAGAGATTTAAGCCAGTCAAAATAGTTAGAAGTTTAAAACTGTACACTTGCAAGAGTTTGTGTAACACTAATTGACCCCTCCCAAAGCTTTGGTAAACAACCGTTTTTAGTACCAAAATGATAGCAACTTTGGCATCAACTGGGCCCCAAAGGCAACTATATTCCATACATGGGGTGCCACAGTAGAGAAGGCCCTATCTTTTCTCCCACAGCATACTGCCCTGACAATTAACCACTTGATTAACTGTCTGACAGATTGCAGAGATATAGCCATGTTAGTCTGGAGAATCAGTGCATAAAGGGATCTTGTTGCACCTTTGAGACTAACTGGGGGGGAAAAGAAGCTGGTGGCATCAGTAGACTTCAGTCCATTTCCGCAGATGCAAGAGGTGGAATGAAGAGTCCAGTGAAATACTTATGTAAGCAGGCTGTGTGTGAAAATGCAATGCTTTGTGGGTATGGAAATGAGATGACAAGTTCAGTTTTAACAATGGTCATTGGAGGATAGAGGCGGGAGGAAGGATGTTGCCTAAAGCCAAGGTGAGTAGATAGCCATGTGAATGACTATTGGAATGTAGTGTGGGAACCAGAAAGGAGACCAAGACAGCCACCCATGAAGCTTAGAGGATAGCTACTGTTATAATTTGAGTAGTGTGTCAGGAAACCATTGTCTGTTCAACCCACTGTTAATAGACTGGAGTTTATGGATACATTTCAATTCTGCGGTTTCTCTTTCCAATCTTCCTTTATAGTTTGTTGTTGTTGTTTTTGTTGAAGGGCCACTGTTCTGATGTCTGAGATGGAATGACTAGGAAGACTGAAGTGTTCTGAAACCAGTTTTTGTGTATCCCCATTCCTAATGTCTGATTTATGTCCATTTAACCTTTGGTGTGGAGAGTGCCCTGTTTGCCCAATGTAGAGTGCTTAAGGGCATTGCTGATGTAGTATAGCATAAATCACATTAGAGTATGAGCAACTGAAAGCTCCTGTAATATTGTGGGTGGTGCCATTAGGTTCTGTGATGGCATTTCCTGCATAGATGTGTCTGACAGATTAAAATCAAAATTCTTAATCTGAGCTACTGCTGGCCCAACACATACATTTTGATTACAAAAATAAAAGAGCAAAATGAAGTTGTGGGGAAGGGACACTCAATGAGCCATATCCATCCCCTTGTCCACAGCACAGCTGACTTGCAGGATTCTGGGAAGCAGATCCTTTCCACCACAGCAGAACAATGCTGCTTGCTCTTTCTTTCCCACTGGTTAAAAGGTTGGGGGGGGGGGGGGGAATGTGACTTTGGTTCCAGTGGATCCATAGCTGGTTATGATCTGTCCCTCCCTGAACCTGAAACCTCCCAATTGGGGACCTTATGTTTGCTTTATCTTTCTACCTTGTACTCTCCATGGGCAAGGCAGGGGGAAGTGCAAGGTGGAACATGCCATCACCATTACAACTTCTCTCTTCAGTTGGAAACCAGCAGAGGTGGAGCTCTTTGAGATCCAAAAGTGGTTAGATTAGCACTGTAAGCTAGTGTAAGGATCACTGTTTCTCCACTGGATTCTGCAAACTATTTCTGTTATTAGGTGAAAGTTTTGCAGCAAGTTCTCAGCACCCCATACTTCATTTTGGAAGCAGACTAAAAAGTGCTGATCCAAAATATTTACTACTGAACACACATTTCACAATAGTGGTATATACAGAAATAAAATACATTATCGGGGGCGGGTTATAGACCGCCGCTTTGAGGCGGTCTGCCGCCACCGCTTTGTCCGCGTGGGAACCGCAGCAGCCACACCGCGCGGCTCCCGCGTGGAGCAAAAAAGAAGCTCCAAAATGGAGCTTCTTTCCGTGGCGCACTGATGACGTCGCGAAGCGCCAAGGGCGCATTCGTGACGTCATTAGCACTGCGCGATGTTTGGACGCTCAGCGTCCAATACGTCAATATGGCGCTGGCCATGTAGAAGGGCCGGCGCCATATTGTACGGACAGAGTCCGTACTAGGGACAGGGGCGTCTAGAAGAGACGCCCCTTTTTTAAAATAGGACGTCCTCCGGACGTCCCAACTGGCGGTGTGTAACCCGCCTTAGTGATCCAGGAGTTATTTTCTGTGTTTCACCATATTCAGCATCCAATATGTCTGTACTGTATGTGATATACTGTATATACAAATATAAGCAGCTTCATAAAAATGAGTACCATATACACTCAACTATAAAGTGACCAAACAGATAAGTTGAGGGCAGGTTTGGAGGCCAAAATTAGTAATTTTGTTATGACCCATGGATAAGTCAAGGGTAAAACCTAGAGGCATGTAATAAAAGATCTAAAGGATGAAGCAAAGGAAAACAATGCCAAAATTCCAGCAGGCATCCAGTTCAAACTAAAGGCTGAATGGATGAGAAAGTAAAGGGGGTTCAGTGCTTCCAGGACAGATGACACTCTTGCCTTTCACCAGAGGATGGTTTCTTTTTTACTGAAGTTAAAATACAATTCTTACATTGATTCATGGATAAAGATTTTTTTGGTCAATTTTTTTGACTAAAATGTCTAGACTTGTACATGAGTATATACAGAAAGCATTGTAGATCTATACCACCTAATTCAAATGGAGTAGATAGAATCTATCTGTATAAGAAATAATTGCTCTCCCACCTGAATCATCTCACATCTATACAATAGATTTGTAAGCTTGACCCATATAAATCTTTAAGAAGATATTTTTGGGCAGGGCAGAAATAAGATTCACATCTCAAATATCTCCAAATCTCACTTAAATCGGCATCCATATTATCACTCCTCCCTACCCAGGGTCACACAACACACACACACAACTCTCTTCCATGCCAGCATTCTCTGAAGATGCCAGCCACAGAGGCTGGTGAAACGTCAGGAATAAACTCTTCTAGAACATGGCCACATAGTCCAAAATACCCACAAAAAACTCATACATTATTTCAAATTTGGACTTAAGATCGAAAACATCTTTCCGCTACAGAAATTCTCTCCTGAGATGTTAAATTAGTAGAGCAAGAAAAAGACTTTCAGCAGTGGGTCACATTGCATTTGAGCTCTGCCCAAAGTGATTGCCCTGTCTGTATGTATGTGGATATGTATTAGCTCTCTCTACACCAGCTGTTCTTAACTTTTTCTTTACCATGGACCTGCTTTAAATATATTTAGCTGCCTTGGCCCACCAAGACTTAACTCAAGATTTGAAACTCTAAAGTGCATCAAATATTTATTTAAAGTTACTCATCAAGGTTCTTCAAATTTGGACAGAAGGGAGAAATAAAGTATTCCCATTATAATAGTTTGATTGAAATGATTCCATTCAAAAATAATAATAAATGATGATGGTGGTGGTGATAATAATGCATGAGCACCAAACCATGGCCTAATATTTCTTATTAATTTTAATTAATTAATGAAAAGGCTGGTGCTGCATTTCACTTACAAGCCTTGTTATCTCAGGCTTAATAACTGAAACCTGCACTCTGAGTTCTGACTCTACTCTTTTCATATGGTTTCTGTTCTAGAACGCTTTTCCTCCACCAAAACTAGTGAGTGGTATATCTCTGGGCAAGGTGGGTTTGTGGGAAGTGTGATGAAGGGCTTTTAAAAAAAGCCCAGCTGAGCTGACTAGATCTTGTCCCCTCGCTCTCAATCCCGCCCATTCTTTTTGACCACCAAAGATATCTCTGCTGCTGTATATGTGTAGTAGTAGTGTCAGTAGTAGTGTCAAGTGGCTCAAGGAGTTGAGACTTTGTGGGCATGAGTATGTATCTGCATGGATGAGATGTAGAGGGATCAAACTTGCTTCTCATTCCTCCACTCTGTGTGCTACTTCAGAACCACACACATGCGTGGAATGCAATCCTTCAATCACAGACATTCAGAATGGAGGTCCCTTACACTTATGGTTTCCCGGCATCAGCTAAAGTCTCAGGAAGTTGCTGTTTTTCCAGAACTCCACATGAGGTAACAAATCTCAGGGCAAGCAGTGCAGGAGGAAGAGGGGGTTTGATTTGTGTGCATGAAATCAATTTGAAGCCTAGTGAGCCATCTCCACTCATTCTCAGCTGGTGCTCCCTGGCTTAGCACAAAGATGTATGAGTGCTGCACCAAAAAGCCAGGCATGAAACTGGGAAGCAAGGCAAAGGACGCATGCATTTGGAGCTTGGCATTTGGAGGAAATCATCATGGCATTTGGCTAACATCATTCTTGTTGTACAAGCTCTAGCTGCAGCAGTGCAGGAACCAGATTTTTATTTAACTTCACTGAGGTTTTGAGCCTTTCACAAGCTCCTGTAGCAACACAGAAAATTCCATGTCATGTATTCTGTAGGTAAAACTGCATCAGATATGACTGTTAGAGGGAAGGGTAACAACTGCTGCAGCCACCGGACTCACTTTGCTGTGTGCCTAGCCATAAAAAAAGAGCTCATCCAAGATCTGGGTTGCCCTGTTATCCGATTAATTGGGTTTTATCAGATTCTAGTTTCCCCAATTCCCCACTCAGCAATTTCCACAGTTAGCTGCCCCAGAAGCAGATTTGCCCCACCTCTCTGACTGGCATCACAAAGGCCCTTGACAGAACATTCGGCTGGTTGTAGAATTTGGCCCTCAAACCTTGGGAAGTGGGAGGCTGCTAATCTGGCAAGCCTAACCACAACAAAACAACTAGTCTATCTGACATCCCTTTGTTTTTCCTACAACATATTAATTTGACCAGCCAACCAGTTTTTTTTTTTTAAAAAAACCAACAAACTATTTCAATAGTATTTCAAGGGGGCAGAGGTGTAATCCATTATGCAGGAGAGAATATAACTGCCACCTTGTGAGCCCAGTAGTTTATTCAGCACTGACAGGAATAGTTCAATATACCTATATCATATATACTTACATTAATGTTTAAATTCTTCTATTTGCCTTGTGAAAGAAAGTTACTTTTTTGCATTTCTCACAATGTTCTTTTCATTATTTGAATAAGAATTAGAATGTGTCAAAATCCATAAAGGACATACCTTCTTGTATAGCTTTCATTTGTTTTATTTTTTCCATTGTTTGCATACTGTTTTGGGATCTGGAAAGTACAATGTCGCCTACTAATTTTGTCTTTTTCTGGTGAACAATGATTGCACCATTTTGAATACAGCTAAAATTATCAGAGATTTTTGTTCCCCAAATCCAACTTATATAGCACATTTATATGCCAAGCCACCTTTTTTTCCTCTGTACATCAGTAAAAAGCAAAACAAAGGCAAAAAAACCTGACATTGCAAATGCCCTTTATCAGTTCAATGTAGACAAAGAGACTTATTTTAAAACATTCACAAATGAAACTCATGGTCTGAACTCAATGTTTACTGCAGCTGATATCATTTGAATGTGAAGACTATTTTGGGTTACAGACATGGAAAGAGTCTATACCCAACTTGACCAAAGTATAACTATGATATGTGAATATTAGAACAATTTGTTGTACTCACCCATAGCAGTGCTGTAAGCATTGGGAAAGCTTTTGTCTATCCTTTGTCTCATGAAGACCCAGCTATTGTTCTCGAATTTGCATTCTATAATCTTATTGTCATATTGTTTCAAGTCCTTTGTTACCTGTTTTTAAAAAAAAAATCAGAAAAATTGTGTAAAATGAAGAGGTTGCTAACTTACAACTGTAGTTTTTTTAATGGTCATCTGTGAACTCTCACTTATAGTACTTCTGTGCCTGTAAAGAACCTTCCAGTGCTGAGAGAAGTGCTTTGGTGGGAACCTTTACCACTCTACTCTACATATCCCAGTATGACTCATACTTCCCCCTGTGTTCTGGGCCAACACACCAGTATCTGAAAAGGAATGCAAGACACAATTAAGGGGAGGAGAGAGAACTGTGTGAGTTCACAGATGACCATATGAAAACTACAGCTCTCTCTCTCCACAGTTGTGAAGGTAAACACAATCTCCTTCACAATCTCTGTAACTCACACATATAAGAGATTAGCAAGCTATACTCAATGGAGGTCAGGAACAGTTTCATTACAGAACTGATGCCAACACTGGCCTTCATCCCCTCACTTCCAAACAGTAATAATGCACAAAATTGGAAACTCTGTCCATGCAGCTACCCTGCAAATATCACTCAAGAGTACTCTTGCCAAGAAAGCTGTCAAAGCACAGACACCCTTGTGGAGTGGCGAGGGAGGTTAGATGAAGAGTCTGTGAACTTTTCACAAATGTTATAATCAATGAATGAAGAAACTGTCCAGAGGGGGAGAGGCACCAATATATAGTCGCCAGACATACTTTAAGAGATGAGATTGACAGATCTTTATCTCCCAGGTGTGATAAGAACAGCAAGACTTTTAAAAAATCCAAAACAGGAACCTGTAGCATTCCTAACAATTCTAAGAAAAAATTTGGACCATTTAGAGTTGTATGATTTTTCCATTGAAAGGCTACCTAGCTGCCCAGAGAATAATCAACATATACTGCAGTAATTGGAACTGGTACAAATTTTCCACATTGTCTAATTGAGTTAAGCATGTCAGGATGGTGAAGTCCTTCTTGCTGTTGTGTGAAGTGTCTTGGGTGCAGTGGCAGCCGCTGAAACTTGTTTGGACGACAAAGAAACTGAGGAGGCGGGAGAGTGCAGGCTGGTATTTCGAGGCCCGGGGGCTGCATTATGGGGTGAGCTCCCATTACTAGTTCCAGTTTTTGCCTAGCAGTTCAAAAGCATGCAAATGCAAGTAGATAAAGAAGTACCACTTCGGTGGGAAGGTAAACAGCATTCTGTGCAATCATGTTGGCCACATGATCACAGAGTAGCCTCTGACAATGCTGGCCCTTTGGCTTAGTAATGCAGATGAGCACCGCCCCCTATGGTTGGACACGATTTGACAACCTTGTCAATGGGAAATACCTTCACCTTTAAGAGAGTATTGATGTGGGGGAAAGCATCTGGAGATCATATCACATTTGTGTGGACTGGAACTGTAAAACCTATTGTTCCTCAAACACATTGGGAAAACAGGTGGAGATGACTGTGAAGAATCAGATGAAATAGAATGTTCATCCTCATTCTTATTTTCCTCCTTGGGTCTGTCCTGATTTTTGTTCAAATGTGAACATTTCTGGGAGGTGGCGCATGCTGGGATTGGAAGTGCTGTCTGTGTGGGCAATTCTGACAGTGGAGATGGCATAGATACTGGTGGCTAGAGTTGTATGATATTGGTCCAAGTCAACCATCAGTACTGAAGCAATGGATGAAATC
Organism: Sceloporus undulatus; assembly: GCF_019175285.1. Lineage (NCBI taxonomy): Eukaryota > Metazoa > Chordata > Lepidosauria > Squamata > Phrynosomatidae > Sceloporus > Sceloporus undulatus. The sequence goes on along the minus strand of NC_056522.1, from coordinate 123,479,828 downwards.
AGATGCGGATCACAATTGGTCACTGGTACTGAAGCTATGTGCAGTAAGGCAGCTGCCTTGAATCCCAATTAGGGGACAGAAGGAAAAGTGTAAATAGGTTATGAACAACAACAAGGCCATAGATGGAGGGAGCTAAATGTTGCTGATGAGAAGATCTGAAGCATGTTGACTGCCTTTTAATACCTTTTGGAGGGCAAAGAGTCAAAATTAAGAGTTTGCTTATTGAAACCTTGACAATGTTTACACCTGCCAACCGTGTAAGCTTCTCCCAGACACAGAAGAATAGCTGTCAGTAATTGGAATTTTGTTCCCAGTTCAGTTTCTTCTGAAGTACAGTTTAGAGGCGCTAAAGACCTCAAAGATTATATGGCAGTAACAGGCAGAAATACAAAAGTAGCTCATCAAATTAAAACTGCAAAGAATTTGAAAAGAGGTCAGCCAAACAACAATGATGAATAAAAACAATCAGAGTTTAAAGAGGTTCCTATTCCACTTGCTGCAGCTGCAGCAAACAAGAAGAAAATGTGGGAAAAGCCAAAAAGTATCTACAGGGATATAAAGAGGACAATGAGAGGAGCTCCTGCCAAAAGCACTCTACTAAGCTCTCGAAAGTTGTGAAATGGCTCAATATGGCTGCACAGTAACCTATTATGTGTCAATCAAAGAGCCTATAAAGGGGAGAGGTGGTGTTTATGTCAAGAATCCCAAGCTACCAACACAAAGATAATATGTATAACATATCTGATACATATGCACTTCTACACTCGCAACACATAGATTCAGGAATCTTGGGCAAGGTAAAGGAAAAGAAGTTTTGCCATCTGCCAGGAAATGCATGAACAGAAACACACATATATGCTTTGTTTCTTAAAAAAAGAAAAAATGTGTCTAAATAATGAAAAATGGGTAGCATAATGGCATAAGAGTTATCTCAAAACAACCTGCAGGAAGGTATAAACCTTTATATTTCTCCCCTTTCCCCCTGAAACCCTCCAGGATAGGCAATTCACCTTAAATAGATCACAACCTCCAGTACCCTATAAAAACAGCTCCCCACAAACAACACAAAAGAGTTCTAGCCACATCTATGTTTTGTTTTAGTGAAATATCATTAATGTCTCATGGGCAGAAAATTTACCCTTGGTCAATTATTTTTATGGCTTTTAATGCATTTTAGTATTTTTAATAGTTTTAATATATGATTGTTTAATTGTATTTTTTATATGTTCAATTAACTTTTGCAGTGTTTTTAATCTGTATTGTTTTAAAATGTTGTTAGCTGCCTTGAGTCCCATTATTGGGAGAAAGGCAGGATATAATTGAATAGTAATAACAGTAATACTCTCACTGAAGTTGCCTGTCAAACTAAACCAAATAAACAAAACAAACTAATAGTGTAGAGTAAGCCAAATATTTATGTGAATATAAATACTAAACTGCTAAAATAGTAAACTGTCAGTTTGCCCTTCCCTAACTAGAATGAGTGAATAAAATAATTATAGTGTAGAAAGTTAATATGAGTCATTGTCTCCTTCCCATTGCAACCAACTATTCTAGGATGGAGGTTGAAATAATGAAAGACAGTTGTATATAATTCGCCACCAAGTAATCTATCCCACTGTCTGAATTAGTGAACTTTCCAAATCTGTCTTTTAGATCATAATATGACATTCCTTTCTCCCTTAAGCTCAGAACAGCATGGTTGCACAAGAGGAACAAAGTAGTGCATATATATAACATACCATCAGAATTTAACCAAATCCAGTAGAAGACAAGCTTACTTGTGTATATCTATTATCTTTTGGCTGTAGGAATGTAAAAAGGGACCAGGACAGAAGAAATAGGAGAGCAGATGGACAATACACATAGGCAAATTAAGTAAGGACCACTGGTTTAAGTTTTACATTAACAGGGAATTCTATCTACATGCTTATTTTTATTATTTATTT
>NC_056522.1:123422366-123474983 GCF_019175285.1 Sceloporus undulatus | reverse complement strand
TTTTATTTGATTCTAGTGATACAAAATAGAATACATTTCCGTATTCTCAGTGACAACAGAAGTCTATTTTTAGAAGTATGTCTAAGAAACAGTAGCAGCAGCAGTAATTATGGTGGGGGGGCCTGTCTGGAGTCCGAATGGGCTGGATGAGGAAAAAATCGACTCAAGCTGAATCCAGAGAAAACGGAGGTAGTGGTATAGTGATGTTCTCCTGGTCCAGGAATGGCGGTGGTTCCACCTGTCCTGAATGGGGTCACGCTCCCTGTGAAGGACTCCGTGCGCAGTCTGGGGGTGCTTCTTGACTCGTCGCTTCACCTGACTGCTCAGGTGAATGCGACGGTCACGAGCACCTGTTATCAGCTTCGGCTTATCCGCCAGCTGCGCCCATACCTGGCCCAGAGGGACCTAGAAAACTGTTGTACACGCTCTGGTAACCTCGAGACTGGATTTCTGCAATGTACTCCACATGGGGAAACCCCTATACCAAACCCAGAAGCTTCAAATAGTGCAGAACATGGCAGCCAGGCTGGTTCCCTGGCGTTTCCAGGGCCAGCCACATAACCCTGTGCTGAAAGATCTCCATTGGCTGCCCATCCGCTTCCGGGCTCCATATAAGGTGTTGGTGATTACCTATAAGCCTATATGGCTTGGGCCCAGGATTTCTGAAGGACCGCCTCTCCCCGTATATTCCGTCCCGCACCCTCAGAACATCTCGGCAGCAATTACTGAAGGTGCTGGGGCTAGGCTTTCCTACCAGAAGAGGACATTTTCCATCACCGCCCCGGCCCTTTGGAACACACTGCCCACTGAGCTCCGCTCATCAACCTCCCTGGCCCAATTTCAGAAATTTAAAAACCTTTCTGTTCCAACAAGCATTCCCCAAATAAAATCCTGTGGGCCTCCCTCCTCTTCCTGGCCAAGAGGTTGGGCTATGGGGCTTTAGCTTGTTATTGTACTGTATTTAGCTGTATATGTTTTATTGTATTGTATTACTCTGTTTTAATGTATGTTGTAAGCCGCCTGATCTTGGGAAGGAGCGGGATATAAATAAAAATATTATTATTATTATTCTATATTATTTTTATTATTATTTATTATTATGTGTAGACATGCCAAGAGCTGAATTGTTTTTGGACCGGTAGCAGTTCCCTGTTGTAGGATGTATTCTAATAGGTATCCTACTAATAACTGTTTCTTGCTTTTCATCTAGCAAGCATGTTCCTCGAGGTGTCTTAGATATTAAATCTGAAACTGTTCAGGCTTTTAGATTTTCTTTTTAAAAAATTGGCAACCAAGGCTAATACTTGCTAATATTTTATATATTATATTTTCATTCCAAGATGTGTTTTACTATGAGGCATTTTATTATTTTACAGTTTAGGAAATAAACTTCCTGTTTGTTTCAGGCACCACTACCCTGTGTATCTTATCAGCCACTGGCAAAATTTCTAGTAACTATGGTAACAGAAATGTTCTCCAGTTGTTGAGAACATTTCCTTTTTCTGCACAAGACCCTGCTACGATTGTATTCATCACCATTTGAGAAAAGCTCAGCTGTGCAACAGCCAAAGAAATGAAAAGTCTACACCATCCCTAAGGCTGTACTTTAGATGTATTGTTTCTTTACAACAAAACTGGGTATTTCAATTTCACTAGCCATCAATGTTGTCAATCACTATAGTGTCAGTTTTATAACTATATAAGATTTTTATAAGTATAAACAATTCTAACTGCTAAAGGAAAGAGGTATTGTTTTGTTCTGAGGAATGTTACAAACTCACTATTAATTGATTGAGGCATAGTGATCAAGTTATTTTTTATTTAAATGAAACCTTTACATTTTTAAATAATGGCTCTTGTTTTTAAGGATTCCCTTTAAATCCAAAACCCAGAAGCCTCCTCCTCCAGAGGAACCACATTAATTTACTTCGGCTTTTATTATGACAACTATATTGATTTCTGGGAAAAGGAACTGTGGAACTCTATCTTTCTAGCGCAGAATGATGACATCCCTGAGAAGCTTTGGTTTCTACACCACCCACACACAGACATTGCAAAGCAGGTTTAAATCATACCCATCGTGTCTGCGCTGATTAACTAGACCAAAGTATGGAATAACTAACATGAATATTTTGGAGAGTATTACTTAACAGGCCATACAACAGTGAAATGCTATGTACAGTGCGCCCGCGTCATACATGGGTGCATTATATGCTGCTTTCAGTGCTGCTGCCATGCACTGGAAGAAACAATGGCATGTGCCGCCATCGCGTGCCGCCGCGAGCATGAGCCCCATTACTTGTAATGGGGGAGCATATGTGTTTTTTGTTTTACGCGGGGGGTCCGGAACGGATCCTCCGCGTAAAACAAGGGCACACTGTACTTGAAACAGTATTTTTCCATTCTGCCTAGCTTCCTAACAGCTAGCTTTAGTCAAGTTTTTAAAATTTAAATGAGAATTCAACACTGGGAACAATTATGCTAATACTGCCAGAAAATGTGTTTGCTTTGTTAAATTGAGCTTCAAAAGCATTTCAATTGAATACACATTTGTGATCACAAGTAAGGCCTATTCTTATATCCATTCAAAATGTTTACTTTATTACAGCTTATTACAAATGTGCTGTCTAAAATGTAACAGCATGACTCTTCAATTTCCAGTCCATAATTTTATGATAATCATATGTAATAATATGCATGGGCCGACTTCTATGCCTAACAAAGCCCCAGATTGGTGTGATAGCAGCTCCATGTTCCCCACGGCATAACATTCCCTATATAGGAACATTCGTCAGTAAAAAGAGATAGATTTAATCACATATTTTCATTTGTTTTATAGTCACTCATCTGGGTTGTGGTATTCTAAAAGAACAAATGTGATCTCTAATTATGGTATATTTTCAACAACCAATGCTGGCTACTAAGAAATATGTATTTTATTAAATTCCTAGTTATATACATGTCAGGTGAAAACAGATTCTAGGTGGAGATTTAGCTCACAATGATAGTGTCTGAAGTAATTTTCATTTAGATGAGATTCAAATTATATTTTGGGGAGTTAAATTATCACTTTAATCTTAAATTTTAAAATATTTTGCCCTTTTTTGCCCATGGGCTTTTCATGAAGCCAGATAATTTTAAAATGATTCTGGAGTGCTCATTCCTCATACAAATGAAAATACTTTCAGTTCTGTGCTATGACAATCTGAAGCACAGCATATTTAAAGGACATGATTACTGACCCAAAGTTCCCTTGGGCATGTTTCTTAAACAACCATCTCTATGACAATGATTTTGAGGCAAGGGCTGCCATTCAAAGAATCTCCACAAACCATGCAAAATTAGGGCAGTTATCCAGGTTTGTTTGCATGTAAAATAACTTAAATTAATAAATTAAAACAAAGCAATGACAGAGACAGGAGAGTCAGTGTGATACAGTCATTTGAGTGTTGAACTCAGACTCAAGGAGACCAGGATTCAAATCTCTTCTCAGTCATGGAAACCCACTGGGTGACAAGTCACACTCTCTTGGCCGTAGAGAAACAGAATACCTCCTTCTTAATAAATAATACCAAAGGATACAGTTACCATAAGCTAGAGTCAATTTGAAGGCATATAACAACAACAAATGATTGACTCAATCTCTCACTTGGTAAGGTACTTTCTGGTTCATTTAAAAATTATATTGGTCTTCCTGGATTGGAAAAGATGGCTGCCACATTTGAAGAAATCAAAACCCTGGGAAATTAGTGTAACTGTGACTGGGCAGTGTTATCCCATTGGTAGCAGCAAAGAAGGTGTTCTTGATCTTTCTGCTTTAGTTCAAATTTGAAAACTGCCATTTCCCCTGAAAGTCTAATCGTTTAAAAAAATTGTTCCCAATTCATAATTGTTATACCCATATTAGACAAGGCAGTGATACAGCAAAGAGATTGTGGGTTATGCCAGTCCTGGAAAATAGTCTTGTGCTGTAATACTGATTTTGCTGTAGAGAATTAAACAAAAAAAGTCCCAAACTGTCCTCCCAGAGGAGCTCCTTTATCTGAATATTCTAAGTGTGATTGTACTGCAGAGTCACATAAGGCATTACAATATTGTACTGGCAATTTTATTTCCAGCACCCTCTCCTCATGATTTCTAGCATAGTGTTTAACTTTCCACAAAAACCATATGTGGGTTGACATAATCATTGAATGAGGTGGCTAAATTTACTGAAGACACTAAATTACTTAGAGTAGTGAGCAGAAAAACAGATTGCACAGAGCTCCAAAAGAGTTTCTCTAAACTGGGACAATGGGCAGGAACCTGACAAATGTGGTTCAATGTAGGCCAGTGTAAAGTGGTATGTATTGGGCATATCGCCCAATCTCTCTTCTTCCTTTTCTCTCTAAGGTGTTGGAACGAGTCGTCTATTCACGCTGTCTTGAGTTTCTTGAAACCAACTCCATTCTGGACCCCTTCCAGTCTGGTTTTTGCCCACGGCACTCCACAGAGACGGCCCTTACTAAGATCTCAAATGATCTTTTGCGGGCCAAGGCGAATGGCCTCTATTCTATCCTTGTCCTACTCGATCTGTCTGCGGCCTTTGACACCGTGGACCACTGTCTCCTAATAGATGTACTCGCTGACCTTGGTTTCTCGGGCCTTGTTCTCGATTGGTTCACATCTTACTTGTCAGATCGATCTTTTTCAGTGGTCTCGGGTGGTCAGACCTTGTCTTCTGTCCCCTTATCTGTTGGAGTTCCTCAGGGCTCTGTTTTGGGTCCCCTTCTGTTCTCTCTATACACACTCTCCCTTGGCAAACTTATCAGTTCTTTTGGTTTCTCTTACCATCTTTACACCGATGATACCCAACTGTACATTTCCACCCCTAATCTTTCATCAGAGCTAGAGCAGCAAGTGTCATCCTGTTTAACAGCTGTCTCCCACTGGATGTACCATCGGCGTCTGAAGCTCAATATGTCCAAGACCGAGCTTCTTGTTTTCCCTCCTAAGCCCACCCTTCACTACTCCTTTTCTATTTCTGTCAATAACATTTCTATCCAGCCGGTCCAGGAAGCCCGTAGTCTCGGTTTCATCTTTGACTCCTCTTTGTCATTTATCCCACAGATTCAGACTACAGCCAAAGTCTGTAGATTTTTTCTCTATAATATCGCCAAAATCCGTCCATATCTCTCAGCTTCTACCGCAAAAACACTGGTCCATGCCCTAGTGGTCTCACGACTAGACTACTGTAACCTCCTCCTGGCAGGGCTTCCTCTCTCTCTCACCTCCACCCATTAATTTCTGTTCAGCATTCAGCTGCACGTATTATTTCACTCGCTCGCCGTTATGATCATGTCTCCCCTCTGTTGTCTTCCCTTCACTGGCTCCCTCTTCCTTTCCGCATCAGGTACAAACTTTTGTTACTGACCTTCAAAGCTCTGCATGGGCTGGCCCCTCTTTATTTAACTGATCTTCTCTCTTCCTACATCCCTACTCGCACTCTCCGCTCTGGTAGCCAAAATCTCCTCTCTCAGCCCAGGATCTTCTCTGCCCCATCCCGGATCCGTCCCTTCTCTCTAGCTGCCCCTCATTCCTGGAACCTTCTTCCTCCGCATGCACGGCTCATCACTTCCCTAACCAGCTTTAAGACAGAGCTGAAAACCATATTGTTTAGGGAAGCGTTCTCAGGGAATTTGTGATTGTTATCTGGCTGTCTGACAATAGTTGATGTGATGTGATTTGTTTGATATTTGATGTTTTTAATCTGTTTTTTCCTTTCTAGATGGTAATTTTATCTATTCCTCTTTTAATTGTTATTATCTTAGAATGTACGCCTTGGGCAGGCTTTTATCTACTCCTAATTTTACCAACTTTGTACAGCGCTGTGTATAATTACAGCGCTATAGAAATAAAGTTTAATAATAATAATAATAATAATAATAATAATAATAATAATAATATAAATATCCCAATTTCATACACAGAGTGACAAATTCTGATCTACCAGTGAATGATCAAGAAGGGAATCTAGGGTATATGATACATAACTCAAAACAGATAGAAAGGAAATAGCAATAAGCTTTTCCCCCTCTCATAAAAGTAGGATCTATGGTGATTCAGGAAAAGAAGTCTTTTTCACATATCATATTGTTAAAAAGTTGCAGTCATCGTTGCACAATGTGATTGTGGTTTCCAGTTTGTATATCTTTAAAAAGATAATTGAATTAATTTGTAGATTCATCAATGGTCAGGGATGGCTTTAATTCAGGGGTGGCTATGTATCACCTCCAGTATCACTTCTACACTACATCTTGGACATCACAGCAACTGATATATGTATGAAGTACACCTCTGTATGTCAGCTGTTGGGGTGAACAAGATGAAGGTTGCAGTTGCATTCATGTCTTATTAGCAGTTTTCCCATAGGTAACTAAATGGCCACTGTGTGAACAAATGGCTGGACTAGATAGGTCTTTGATCTGATCTAATCTGGCTCTTTGTATATTCTTAAAACCACATGATCTCTTTCTTTGTAAGTAATCACAAGTTCAAACCCCATCAGTAATATGTGAAGGGGAAGGGGATGATCAGTGTACATCACTTTGATTTACTTACATAGCATGGAGTTATCTTTTCCTAGTTCTTCAGTATTTGTTTTTACCATCTTGAATAATCTGGTGTCATCTGCAAACTGATAACCACACTGTTCACCCCTATGTGACTTTGTACTAGGTAACATAAATTACCCAGCACTATATTTGAAAGTATATATATATATTTATATATAGTGAAACTGGGAAAAATCATAAAATATTTTCCAGAGAAACCAATATTGGTCTCAACATGCAAGATTTCAGCTGTACAAACCATCAAGAATTGAAAAACTCAGAGGCAATAAAGCTCATGATTGTTTGTAAATATCCATATGTTGAAGCACCCAAAAAGATGTACATCTCAAAATGTTTTACAAATGTCAAATCACTATTGTACTGTATGGATGAGAGAGCTGGGCAATTATTTCTCATTAAAAATACAACCCAAAGCAATTGTACTTGCTTTAGTATCACAGGAGAGAGGGCAAATTAAGCAAAATTCTTTACTAAATAAAAATCCCATTCAAATTGTATTAGGAAACATTATTTAGACTGGGTAAGGAAATGCAGTTCTCCATGGCTCTTTCTGCGGGCATCCACATTCCCTCTTTTTGACTCCCACTCAAGATGAATTAACATGTCTGGAAGCCTTCAAAAGGAGCACTTTAACCTTTAAAAAATTGCACACACATGCCAGTATTGTTTGATATACAAAATATTAGTTGTTCAAAAATGAAGTTGACTTCCAGCCAATTCTGGTTTTGTGTTGGGGTGCATTTTTGGCATCCTCTACAGACCCCAGGTCCTAGGAACAGACAATTGGCCTCCAGACCTGCTGCTGATTTAGAGTAAGGCTACAAAATTATACACACTTATGCCACACTGAACTTAAAGATGAGAAACCAAAGGGGTGGATCATCTGATAACTCTCCTCCCACCAAAAGCAACCTATGGGGGGTTGGTATCATCCCCCTTTCCTTTCTGCACACCATACAATTGGCTTCAGAGGGTTGGTAAACCTTCTTTAGATATTTTTGGGTAGTAGAGAGGACCATAGGGTTGAGAGGAAGAGAATGGGAAGAAAGTTCAGTCATGAAAGCAGTCAAGTGTGAGCACATCTTTTCTAGGTCCTAGGGACTTATTTCTAAATAGACATGCTCAGGATTGCACTATAAGTTTCATATCAGTACATAGTCTGTCTAATGTAAAATGAGTTATTTCACATTCATGATGTTTACAGAACAGTCTTATCTTGAGACATTTCTTGATATTTATTCCTATTTTCTGAAAAGACAAAATAATGTATGCCTTAAGTTCAATCAGTGCTACCTTCAATTTCATAAAATGTGTTTGAAAATGTATACTGTGATTTTAGAAAGCAAAGTACAACATCAAACACCCTCTTACATATGTAAGTTGCTTATTTCCCATCTTACTGTAAATATTTTGGGGCTGAGTAACAAAAGTAAAACAATGCCAGCAAATAGGACTGCCAGAATGAAAACTGGAGAAGGTTCCTGTACCTTTAATGGTTATGTAGAAGAGAGAATCTCGACAGGTGTTGCTTGTCACACCAACAAATAACAAGCAGCTTCTGTTGCAATTCCCCTTTCTACACAACCATTAAAGGTACACAAGCCATCTCTAGATTTCATTATGCCAACATCACCAGCAACATAATTTTACCAAAACAGAGATGTACAATGTTAAGTACTCTTACCTTAATTTGTGCAAATGGTCTATCTAAACTTCCAACATAAAGAAATCCAACATTCTGTGGGAGAAGCCTAAAAAAGAAAATGCCTTTTAAGAAATCTCTATGCACCACACATTCCTTTTATATAGGTATGTGTCTTGCTACAAAACTAAGTATGTATTAAAAAAACAACTGGTTCATTCAGGAGTTAGCAGAGCAATTGAACATAAGCCAATCTTTTATGCTACAATGGGTCTATATGGTTATGGCTGCTCGAAATGTTTTATGTTGCTTCAATAGATTATATTTTATGTTTTACTATTTTTATTTTTTACTTTGTGAACTGCCTTGGGTAGACTTTGCCTTAAAAATCAGTAAACAAGTATTTTAAACCTACCCATCTAACTCCATATAACAGCAAAATTAAAAGCAGAATTAAAATCAAAAGGAACAGAATTAAACCTTCAGTTAGGTGAGAAATTCAGACTCTCCCATCACTTACTCCTTCTTTCCTTGTATTTCTTCTGCTGAGCCAACTTTTTTCTAAATATCAAGATAACCTCAACTGGAAAATGTTCTTAGGAAGAAGAGCTAAGGGGGGTTAAGGGGGGATGTAGTATCTGCAATCACAAATATGTTCCTTTTGTTGTTAAAACAGTACACCCACTTTTCCATTCTGGATCAGGCAGTTCAGTATTTACAGAAAATAGTGGCCATTTCATCTAGATATACTATTAAAACAGTGTTTACAAACTAAAGATATACACTGGGGGTTGGCAAGGCACAGTCTTCCCAATGCTGTTGTATTGCAACTCCCATCAACCTTAGCCAGGATAGCCAATACTCAAAACTACAGTCCAAGAATGTCTACAGACTAACCAGGGTTTGCTTAATTGACAGATATTAAACATAGCAAGTATCTACTCCTATCTTTGGTGTATTGGTGTACAAGTGAAGAATAACTTTATTGGTATTATCTGAATCAGAATCTCCCACCAATACATGTACACATGTGGTAACTGAACATTACAACTGACATATATTATAAGTTTATTGTACTCCGAACAATGGCTGAAACACTGCATGGCTCAGTATAGTGTAGTAGTTTCACCATGCCGAACAATGCTAACCTGAGCTCTTTAGCATATCCTGGCAATATTGCCACTGAGGTCTCTCTTCACCATGGCCATTCTTGTTTGGAGGTGGGGAAGATTGAGAAAGAATTACACGAACCACTGAGGTATGATAAGAGTCTCAGAATCTAGCATACTTCAGTGGATTACTTGTCTTACTACAGTGAAGGTCCCCAAACCTTTTCAGGCTGCCACCCACTTTTCTCTTGAATGACAAACCTAGTGCCCTTCCCCGCCTACTGTATTTCTTGATATTAGGGTACTGTTCTACTACAAATTCAAACCAACTAATCTAGCACTATAAAGTTAAACAGACATGTATATTTCACAGATAAAACTGAACTTTGTAAAATAATTTAATGTTTTTAACAGTTTGAAAAACAAATTCACATTTCATCTGTAAATCATTGCCTTCATAGCTTTAATGGGATAGATGTGCTTGGTGCAGGAATATTTGTTTTTCAACATGAGGCTGAAAGGCACTAAGAAGTCTTAGATCCCTCCATTCAGCTATTTTCAGTCTCTTTCCTTGCTTGGAAAGAAGCTGGGTGACTGCACTGAAGTTCTACTAAATACAATGTTGGGAAGGCAATAAAGTACATCTTGACGTTGCTCCACAGTTCAGGGTAGCAAGCAGATATTTTTTTTATTATTATTATTATTATTATTATTATTATTATTATTATTATTATTTTAGGTTGCAACCATAAATTCTGATATGGTTTTCTAAAATTTGGCCTCAACTCAATTTCATTTTAGAGTGAAATAAGTTCATTCTCCACCATTCCCATTTCCTATCAGAAACACCAATTATGAGGCTTCACTAAAAGATCTGGCAACAAAAAACAGACTGGAATATTTTGAGGGAGAATAGCCAGTGGTGGCATGATGGGATTGGCCAGGGCACCCCTGAGCAGAGGGGGCTCTGTGCAGGTGAGAGGGCCGGTGGGGTCTCCTAGTGGCAGGGAATCAGAAAGCAAGTCTTGGCCCACCTTCCCTTTTCCTCCCATGTGGGTAGAAAGAACAAGAGGCCATAGGAGGAATGGTTTGGGTTTTTGGTTTTTTGCTGTCTCAGCCCCTGAAGAGACTTGAGCCACTTGAGTGGGTCACTTTGGCAGTTTTGGTGCTGGGTTTTTCCACCCATGACAAAAGTCTGAGTCTGGCCCTGTGCTGGGCAAAGGCAGGCAGAAATCCAGCTGGTCTGGCCCATGATATTTTGCTGCCTGGGACTGAGGTGTAAAATGGCTCTTGTTCCTTCCTCTGCCACCCATACTATGGCTGTGAAGTTCTTGTTTTCTTACTGGGACCAAGATGATGTCTTCCAGGGTCCCTGAGGGGGAGCCATGTGGGACCGATACAGCTCTGCCCCCCAGAGTTTGTAAATTCAATTTTATCACACCGAGTTTGTAAAAAGAACCACTTTGTTCCTATGGCCTCCTAACGATCTCCTTCCACCCTCCTTTTCCTCACTGCCCCCCTAATCTTTCCACCACTCCAGAGGGTGGTACAACCCATTTTGAGAATCATTGTACTACAGGGACATAGCTAGCCACAGCCACTTTTGCAAACTCCCTTAGTCTCTTCCAGGCATACGTGGTTATGGGTGAGGGGCTTTAGCAGCTATATAATAGGTCCCAGAGAAGGCGCTGGTAGCTACCCATCTCTGCAATAGTCAAAAACAGAGGTACATAGACTTAACTTATAAATATGTATGCCTCTAACAGGATGCTAACCATAATTACATACTGAGCATGAGCACATTCATTCTATATCAGACATTTACCTACAGCATGAAATGACTTTCATAATAATTCATGACAAAATAGACATAGCAAAGAAATAGCCACATCCATACTTTTTTGGAAGAGTTCGATTGAAATTCTGCCTCTCTAGATGGCAGAAGTACAAATTATCAGTTTCATTTTTAACTAAAGAAACACCAACAGTCACATGCAAACACTCAAAAGCAAATATTCAATCATGTTTGGAATCGCGGCATTTCAAAAAATTAAGATCTGAACTGAAATTGTGGTATTTTATAGGAAGCACATATTATTCCTATGTGATAAATAGTCCTCCTTTTTCATCACTACTTATTCAGCATTACAAAGCACAATATTACAAGACCACAAGAAAAAGAAAATATGAGGTTTCCCTACGAATCACAATGATTGATCATTCCGATAAGGTATTGAGATTAATTCAGGGTCAAGACTAAAGCAAACAGAAGTATCTATTTTTATCACAATGTTGTACAGGTGTTTGTTATTTATGTAAATACATCCCCAGAAAGTTACAAGTTATTAACAGGAAGAAAATCCGTTTGAATTATTATTAAGGGAAAATATCAAGTTGTTGTTTTTTCCCCTAGAGAACTTTTTGTTTTCATTAAATATTGGAATTTACAGTATTAATCTGCAGATACATATCAGTTGACTAATCCTGAGGACACAGCGAGAGCACCAAACACTATTTCATGTACACAGTTATAATGTGTAATAAAAATGAAAAAGACATCTTTATAAATAGTGTAACATGCCTTTACCCAGAACTGCCAGTTTCCTTATAGTGTGTTGAATATTTTGTCCAGCTTATTCATAAATTATTCAAATAATTGATCTTTTCTCATTCCTTTGGGAGATGATTATCCAGTCTAACAGCCACTGCTATTAGACTACCCCCATTCCCACCAACTGTGAAGTCTCTATTTTCTCCTTCCATTTCATCTCTTGCAAAGGTGTTTTTGTCTTCAGCCTAGTGGGGATAGAAGTTCCTGGAACTATCTGTGGTTCTTTTGCAATATTTTTATATGATTTTAGACTGGCAAATTACATTCCTACGTCTGTTTCTTTATAAACAAGATAATTAAGATTAGCTTTGAAAAACAATATTTGAAAGATGAAAACATTTGTTTTTCAGACTACAGAAATGTAACAGTGATAGATGACAGCACTGTGCTATCCATTCTTCTTAAATAATTGTATTATTTCAATAACTTAGCAGTATAGTTTAACATTGTTCTTTCCTCCTGCTCCCCATAATTCATTATTTAATTCATGCTGATGATCTCTTCCGATATCCTTTATGGTTCACATTTTCCAATCCACACCCTTATCTCCTCAGTGCAGATGCATCAAGGTGAGAAATGAAAGGGCTAAAATGAAAAATGTTATGCATACACAGTCCAAAGTGAGTAAAGATCTTGACTGCAATGTTAAGATGATTTTTTTAAAAAACAAAACAAATCTATAGCCCTGTCCTTTGTGTAAGCGAAGGAAAATTATTATTCCAACACAACACCTTGCACAGCTTCTTCAAATGCTACCCTTGCAAAATATTAGTCTTGACAATACCTTTGTCAGCTCACTCAGTATAAGTAGCACTTGTCATACATGTCATTGTGTTAATTTGCTATAGCATATATTCTTTCTTTCTTTCTTTCTTTCTTTCTTTCTTTCTTTCTTTCTTTCCCAAGGCTCTGGCCCATCTTGGCCACTGTTCCCTTGCCTCTGCTGTGCCAAAGTGAAAGCCAACGTTGTGCTGTGACATGTCATTATGGCAGGTGTTATTTTGGAACAAGAGTCCTAAGTAAGTGACATCACATTAATTGTTGTGGCTCAAAGCTGTGGAATGCTGGGAAGTGTAGTTTTGTGAGTCATTTTAGCCTTCTGTGTCAGAGAGCTATGGTGCCACAACAAACTAGAAATCCCAGAATTCCATGGCATTGAGCCATGGCAATTAAAGTGGTGTCAAACAGGGTTATTTCTGCAGTGCAAATGCAGCCTCTGTTAAATTTCTTAGACCTGCAATTTCCATTCTATTCCTTTACATATTATTCTAATAGTATTTATTTAATTATTAATCCTAAATTTAACTTGGTAGTTTGGTGGATTAAATTCATCATTACTTTGACATATAAAAATAACAAAAGGCCTCCATGTAATACCAAAAAAACTCAATCATATTTGTGTGAAGTGTATTTATTTGCATTAATTGTCACCAAGATGCGCTTATTGGATTCAGTCTGTCTTTCAGTTGTTCTAATTGAATGGGCTCCCCATAGAAAATAAATAAATTATTTTGTAAATCCCCTTCTCTTTCTATCCTTTAAATTTATTGTATTTAGCTTCATGGTGTTCTGAAAATGGACAAACAGGTGAAGGGGATGGGGCTAATAATTTCTTATATTTAAACAGAATATTAAGCAGCTCTCCGGTAAACAGACTGTCTAGTTTTTTCTCTCAGCTTCCATATTTTATCAGAAAATATACTGGCCATGGTAACTTTTGGTACTATACTTCTTTGAAGCTGTATCCAGGGGTTTAAATTATTGTCCTCAACAAATTTTTCTAATTTCAGTAACTGAAAAGCTTTATAGTATAATTCCAAATTTGGTATTGTCCTGCCCTCTCTTAATGAATGAACACATTTAGAGTTATTCCCAAACCTTAGAGATTTCACCCCTGCTATAAACTTCTCAGTCTATTTTGCCATTCCTTAAATTTTTTACTTTATGGTGCTAGAGGGAATATTCTAAATAAGAATAGGAATTTGGGTAGGATATGTGCTTTAACAGCTGCTAATCTGCCTAATAATGATAGCTGTAATTTGATCCATTCTTTAATTTTTTTCCAAGCATGTTGATATATAATTTTATAATTTCTATAGACCATATGTGGCACATTTTTGTCAAAAGAATACCTAAATATTTAAATCCAGAAAAACTTATTGAAAAACTTATTGGATATCCCCTTCAGCTCCAGATGATCCTGTATGTTCCTGAAATTCCTTTAGTATATTTATCACTTTCCCTTTATCTTTCAATGGATTAGATAACAATAGCAAATCATCATAAGCAAAGAGATTTATTTTATGATCAAACATCTGTTATATATAGTCAGCTCACTATAAAACAAAACAAATAAGTCTACCGATTATTTAAATGAAGATGAGTTAAACTTTGTATTGATATCATTAACTTCTTTTCCTAAGACAAGAAAAAAATTTTAGTTTTCTAAAAGAAATTTCCATTTGTGATTGTATTGCTGCGAAGATTTTCCATTTGGTATCATTGATAATTTATCCATTAATGCAAAATCATGAATTTTATCAATCCATTCTCTTATTGAGGGTCTTTGAGATTTCTTCCAGTATCTTGCATACACAAGTCGGTCTGCTGTTACCATATATAATAATTTACTAATTTCATCTTGTTTTAATTTTACACCAATATTGTCAGTTATGTTTAGAAGAAATAATTCTGGAACAAATGGTATATACTTTTGCATGTACTTAGTAATATATCTATGAATAGCTTTCCAGTATTTTTGTACAGTTCTGCATTGCCACCACATATGAAATAACGTACCAGAAGATCTTTTACATTTCCAGCATTTAGAATTCCTTGATTTTTTAATTTTAGCTAGTTGTACCGGTGTCACATAACATCTATAAAACATTTTTATATAATTTTCTTTTAAAGTTGTACATTTGGAGGATTTATGGGTATTTATCCAGGATCTTTCCCAGCTGTCCATTACAATATTTTTCCTTAGATTTTGCATCCACTTAATCATATTGTTCTTAACTATTTCATTTTCCATTTCGATGTTCAATAAGATCTTATATATTTTTGTAATCATGTGCTTTTCCTCTCCTTTCCAAATTTTATCTATCCTATTCAGTTCAAGTTCTATTCCATATTTCGCTACATCCTCTTTAAATTCTTCTACCATTTGTCTATAATTAAACCAGTGGATTGCCAAACCCTCCCTTTCAAGATCCTCCCTTGATTTAATTTTAATTGCATCCCGTTTTTTATACAATAATCTCTCATAATCTAACCAGTATTGTTGTTTAAGATATTGTTGTTTATGTAACGCCTCCTGTGTAGAATACCATCTTGGAATTTTTTCATAAAAATGTTTTTTATAATTATTCCATACCTTAAGTAATGGTTTTCTATAAATGTGCTCGTTAAAAATTTTCTTATCTTTACAGTTTTCGTAGTTTAAATAGGCATACTACTTTGTTGAGTAGTGTGACAAGACTATAGGTAAATTAAAAATTTAGGATCCTCTCCTGGTTTTAATATAAATATTATTCTAGCTCCCTTCCACTCATAGCCTTATCACAGATTCATGTGCATGAGAATGAAGCCTTAGATCTGTCTACAGTCTATTATTTTAGCTTTTACCTACTTACCTATCAAGAAATATGAACTGTATTTGTGATCTATGTTTAGTTTAATCCATTAACACTAAGACAGCAGAAATGTGAACTATTTACTGTTTACTACTGGAAGGGACCAGTGAGGCAAATGGAAGACACAATGGTTTGTTGATTGGTTGGTTTGTTTTCCATTTCTACCTTGTATTTTCAGCCAAAAGGCCCATGAACAATTTTATGAAAACATCATATAAAATATTTTTAAAAAACAAATAGAACTATTCATTTAATTTGCCAGAAAAAATGCCCCAAACATGAAAACTGATTTACCTTCACTGACATGTGAAGATGAAAATATTTCACTTGCCTCTAAAGTAGATTTGTAAATGTGCCCTCACCTAGGGCCTCTACAAATGAGCTAGAAAGCCCATGCTTCCCTCAGCCACTTTGGACACTGATCTGGTGGTTCCAGTCTGATTCCAGCCATAAGGGGCCTTCTTGTTGTTGTTAACTGCCCCCAAGTTGGCCCTGGCTCATGGCAACCCTGTGGATGAGATATCTCCAAGCTGCCCAATCCTCCACTGCTCTGCTTAAGTCTTGTAGATTCGCCCACGACCTCCCGAATTCAGTCTACCCATCTGGTGTGGGAATTCAAAAATATAGTTGTGTTAGTGTGTAGAATCAGTATTTAGAGAGATCGTGTATCACCTTTGAGACTAAATGAAATAAAGAAGTTGGCAACATGAGCTATCGTAGACTTCAGTCTACTTCCTCAGATGCATATAGTGGAGTGTCTGTCCCTGGATTCCACTCCATTATATGCATCTGAGGAAGTAGACTGAAGTCTATGAATGCTCATGCTGCCAGCTTCTTTATTTTGGTTAGTCTCAAAGGTGCTACAAGATCTCTTTACATCTGGTGTGTGTGACCTCCCTTTCTTTCTGCTGCCTTCCAACTTTCCTAGCATTACTGTATTTTCAAGTGAGTCATGCCTTCTCATAATGTGGCCAAAGTACAACAGCCTCAGTTTTGTAATCCTGTCTTCCAGGAAGAATTCTGGCTTCATCTGTTCTAGGCCCCATTTATTTGTTTCTTGTTGTTCTTTTTTTTGGGGGGGGGCTGTCTATGGTATCCTCAGCACTCTAATCCAGCACCACATCTCAAATTACTTTATTTTTTTCTTGTCCACTTTATTTTACTGTCCAGCTCTCACATCCATACTTGGTTATGGGGAATACTATGTGTGATTCTTAATTTAGTGCTTAGTTGTATGTCTTTACTGTTTAGGATTTTTTCCCCTAGTTCTTTCATAGCTACTTTCCCCATTCCTAGTCTTTTTTCCTAATTCCTTGGCTACCATTCCAATCAATGTTTGATCCCAGCTCGGTCCTGCCGTCAATTGCCGCCACCTTGCCCGACGCCAAAGGACCCGTGGGGCCTTCAGCCTGTCGCGCAAGCGCCCAGGGCCATTGGCCTCTCGTGGAAGCGCACAGGGAGGAGGAGGAGGAGGGAGGAAGGAGCAGGAGGAGGAGGGAGGGAGGAAGGAGGAAGGAGGAGGAGGAGGATTTCCATTCCATTTTTACAAGTCTGCTTTGTTTTAACAATGGTGATGGTGATGGTGATATGAGCCAGCTTCAGAGGCACAGCCAATGTAAGTTGCTGTGATTTTTACAAACTCATGCGCAGTGAAGAAAAACCACAGTCCCTTGACCAAGTACACACTTCTGAGAAGTACAGTTGAACCCGAGGGCAAATCACTTATGAGACCACCTTGACATGTTCAATATGCATAGCAACTAGAACCTCCTCACATTATGGTACTACCGGTTTATTTGGTAGGGCATTTCCTGGGACCCAAGCCAATGGCTTTCTTCACCCATTCTTTCTTCTGCAAAATTGCTATAGCAGTTAAGCTAAAATTCTCTAGATGCAACCAAACAAAAAATAAGTTGATCAGACAATGCCTGATAGCAGATGATTCAGTTTGAACCATAATGGCCTCATTTTACTTGACAGAGAATATTTCTTTAACTTAAATTATTCATGATCAAAAATTCCACTAAAGCAATTGCCTTGCCACCTTCAAACCTCACTCCAAAGACGTAACTTGCACTGTAACATTTTCTCTCGCTTTAGTTTTGCTTAAGAATTATTCAACATGGGAATAACACATATTTTATTTGGCCGATTAGAAGGCAGCACTGTCTTCCCAGTGAGTTGCATAAGTAATCAACCTTTGAAGGCATTCACAACATTCTGCATTCCAATTCGTTTTGCACTACTGGAGCAAAGGATTCTACATTCCTCATTTAAAACATGTAAGGCCAAATTTAGCCCTGCATTAAACAAACGTAAATACAATTTTCTTCATGGTTGATTATATTCTTAAGAGGGAACCATCTTGTTTACAAAGAAAACATCAAATGTAAACAGCAGTGAAGCCTGAGATCTATAGGTTTGGTTAATTATATTCACAGAACAGCTCATGGTGACAGTTCTTTACACCACGAGATTTACAATTGTGAATAATATTTCTGTGGTAAATGCAGAACTAAAGCAATCACTGCAGAGCCTGCAATGAGGCTTTGGGTACATTATACTTTGTTCATTATAACTAAACATATTTGTTCCTACTTGTTCATATTTAAATAGGACAGATAATGTCCAGCATTGTTCCAAAGCAAAAGTATTTGCCAAAAGGTGAAACTCTTGCCATAGCAGCTCCTGATTAGAGGTAATTAGATTATTTATGTTGTAGTGGTGACAAAGCAGGCAGTGGAGGGTGGAGCACACTTGGGTGGGGGGAAACAAAGGAGACAGTAGATATGCAGCCTTGATATGAAAGGCTGGTGACTTGGTAGAAACACAAATTAGAATGAGACCAGAACAAAGTACTTCTTGATAACAAAAGTCTGCAGATTGGGAAGATGTTCTACTCTCATTTGCCTGCCTTAAAAGGGATCTACTTTTATTTCCCGGCCTTAAAAGCTAAGTCAATTATAATCAAGGTAAGAGCCAGTGTGGTGCAATGGTTTGAGTGTTGGACTATGACTCTAGAAAGTAGAGTTCGATTCCAAACTCAGCCATAAATCCCACTGGTTGACTTTAGCCCAGTGACATGCTCTCAGTCTCAGAGGATGACAATGGCAAGCCTCCTCTGAACAAATGTTTCCAAGAAAACCCTGTGATAGGTTCACCTTAGGGCCACCATAAGTCAGAATTGACTTGAACGCACACAACAACAAGGGTTTCCCCCAAAGGCTTTAATTCTCTTCAGTCATTCTTTTGGCTTCACTGAGTTATTAGAAAAGTACACTAAACAAGTATGCCTTATTGTTCTTGTCTGCTACTACACAAAGGAAGTAATAATTATTTCTAAAAGGGAATCTATATATCTCAGCATATTCCCTGGCATGTATTCTGCTGTTGTTTTTGTATGGCATTATGTTTTTAAAAATAAATTATTTTGTTTAAGATAAACATATCTCAACACAATATTTAAGGATAAAATGAAGGCTGAGATGAAATCCCTCGTTACCCAGACATTTAGCACCACTTGACCCATCAGGGTCCCCGAGACAATGTCCAGTTACATGAAAAAATAACAAACAGTACACTTTTCATCTAGCTCTTTAAAAACTACTAACAGCAGTAAGAAACACTGCATTTCTTCAGGATTAGAGTATGATAGTGTCACAATTTCTATGATTAAAAGACTTTAGATCAGCAAGTGCTAAGGGCAACATGGAAAGGGATAGTCTTCTTTGTTCTCCTGTGGTCTATACATGGCACCTCACACAAGCTCTTCATCTGTTCCAGGAAATTGAATGTTGAAGTTCTTAACCATGGAACATTTTCTGGGACCCAAATTGAACATTTCAAATTTGTAGGCCATTGTTTTGTTCTTCATATCTCTTGGCAGATTTTGGTTCAAATTTGAGTGGATTATGTATCCATTGCTTGTGTTTCAGCTCTACTGGTACCAAGTTAATAATAATAATAATTAATAATTTGTTTTATTTATATACCGCTATTCCAAAGATCATAGCGGTGAACAGCAAGTAAGCTAATTAGCAAGTAAGCTAATTTGCCCCCAACAGTCTGGGTACTCATTTTAGCGACCTCAGAAGGATGCAAGCCTGAGTCGAGCTGGTCTTGAACTCGCAACCTTGTGGTTTTGAGTGAATGGCTGCAGTACAGGCATTTAACCACTGCCCCACCAGGGCTTAGATTGTCTTCTGCAAAGTAATCAGTGGAAATCTGCCTCACCTTCAATATCTACAACTTTTTAAACCTAAAACTACATTTAGCACAGCAAAAATTGATGTCTAGAACACCATTACACTTTTTTTAAAAAAATTTTTTTATTAAATTTAAAAATACAACGCAATCATAACAATGATCATTACAAGGGAATTTACCACATCATACATATCTCATATTTTACACAAACCTATTTTCAGACCTACAATCTTACAATTAAACACTCTAATTATTTGAACTATTCCAACTGACGATGATGGCCATCCTCTAATTCTTCTTTCTAGTCCATCAACTTAATGCCTTCCTTAAATCCCCATTCTTCCCTATCTTCTTCTTCCCTTCCTTCTCTCATTTTCCTCCTCATCTTCTCATACTTTTATTCCATTTCAAAACTTCTCATTCACACAATTCATTACTCTTCACTTCACTTACTCTTCTCAATTCACTTACTCTAACCTTCAATCACTTTCTTATACTCTCTGCATTCATACATTACTTCCTTCCCATCATCTGCCAATTTATCTTTCCCTCTAATGTTAAATTTCTATTGCTATTGTCATTTGCAAATCACACCCATTACACTTTTTAGAAGATTTTTAGAAAGGCTGTTATATTACATTATATTATGTTATATGTGTTACATTATATCTTCTGATTGCTTTTCAATCTGTAACACAAAACATGTTTATTTCACCTGCAACAGGAACAGATTGATATACTCTTGAAAATATGTTGAAGATGTTTATATTTTTGCAGCATATAATCCCTCCAGCTATGATAATTGAAGTACCCCTTCCATACTGGAGGAGGTTAAAAAATCATTGTCCTCCAGCTGTCCATCTTTGGTTCAATGTGCCTAAAATTATTATAACTTATTTCAAAAATGCAAAATTATTCAAGACTTATTTGGTATTACTCTTTACTGCCTCTTTCTGATGTATTACACACAGCTGGAGTTAATAAAAATGCTAAAGAACTGGTTGCTAAAATGTGAACCCATGGCTCACTGCTATGGTGTTTCTTTTCATCACTGGACAAGCTTCTCAGGCTTCATAGCAGGCATAGATTATTTAACTGCCTATGTGAGAAGCAAAAGCATACACATTGGTGTTACTATAGCCAAAGGAAGAGTTGGATCTGTGTGCCATTTCTGTGGCTTTTAAAGCTCATTCCCGAGTTCATTTAGTACAGCTGGCCCTTCCGCATCCATGGATTCAACCATCCACAGCTCAGAAATATTCTAAAAAGTAAGCCCCGATTTTGCCTTTTATATAAGGGACACCATTTTATTATGTTATTGTTATATAATAGGACTTGAACATCCATAGATATCCATGTGGGTTGGGGTCGGCTCCTGGAATCAAACCCCAGCAGAAACCAAGAGCCTACTGTAAACTTTTATCAACCTGGATGAACATTAATGCATTATTACTCCATAAAAACTTAGGAAAGTGGTCATGGAGTCAGATATAGGATCCCCCCTCCCCACAATCCTGCTGCACAAAAGAAAGCAATAACAAAGAGTGGATGGAAAAAGGAAACAGAACCTTTGTGACTAAAGAGAGGAAGAAAGCAAAGACTTTGAGAAGAAATGAGAAATTCACTCAAAGAAAATTTCCTATAATGCTATATGTATAGCAATCGAAAGAAAATGGAGTAGAAACATGCAAGGTCTTTAAAGCTTTGGCAAGAAGGGGGGAAAGATCCACTCAAGGGAATGTATTAGTGTCACCTCCCAGGCTTGTATTCCTAAACAGCACTCTGCACTTTTGTCCCCAATGGCGGCGCTTGCCATCCGTGGATGCTCAAATCCACAGATGGCAAGTCCACAGATAAAGAGGGCCCACTGTAATTCTAATTTTTCAACATGCTGATGCACACACTTGATTCTGGCAAAACAGAAAAAAAGTGTTTCTAATGTTCAAGGAAAGAATAAATACTAGTTAAGTAATATCACATAACATAAAGAACTGGAATCTCGAAACAATTTCCCTTTTCCAAGATTATTATAAAGAATATTTTCTATAAATGATTTAAGACGTTAAGAGTAGATACTATATTCCTCTATTATATATGATTCCCTCATACCAAGCTTCAAAGTATCCTTTCATAATTACTACAGAGTGTTCCTCTGTGCTAATCTACCTATCATGAGGACAGAAGTTTACAAGACATTCTTTAACAGAGTCCAAAACGCAGGAGCAAAGCTCCTTTTTAAAAAATTATTTGTAACACCATGATATTTCCTTAGTTTTAAGCATTTCTACCAATTAGGGCAGACCATGTTTCACTTTGACATGCCAAAAACAAAATAACAAATTCAGTTTCTGACCTCACAGATACAAAAATCAAGCTGTAGCTGTATGTATACTGCAAGTAAAAACTTTGGTAGGTGACTGATGGATGCAGCAAACCGTAACTTTGTAATTTCCCCCATGCTCTGTTTCTCCTTACAATCATGTACATGAATCTACAATATTTCCAAATCATTTAGTCAAATCTTTCCTTTCAGGAGGTCGAATACATGATGCCTAATAATTCAAGGTTCTCAACAATTTAATGTGATAATACAAATGGAGAGGAATTTCAAACACAACATTTCTACATCTACAGCTACATAAGCATGCGTCTCCATCTACAGCTACATAAGCATGCGTCTCTGTACATCTGTCGAAATCATCAGCTTATATGAAGCAATTCAGTACTCCTTCTGGTAGCACTCCAGATCTCTGCCAAGATGTGAGTTTTCTCATTTGTCTACAAAATATCATGCCACTTTGAAATATGCTCAGCAAATGAGAAATGCATCCAATTTTATCAAGCAACTTGTCAAATCTAAGAATTTCTTGATCTTGTGTCAAATGTGCAAGTTCTGTGATGGCTAGTATTAGACTTGATTCTGTGTCAAGTCTGTTCACACTTCTGCTATTTTCAGGGACATTTTCAAAGTTTCTGCCACATTTGTAGTGCTTTTTAAAAAGAACACACACAGAGAAAAAAAAACTTCACCTATTTATGGGAGATGAGCAATTAACACTTTGAGACACCAAGCCTACATTTAACGTTTGCTCTATCTTAAAGTATCAGTGATATAACCTTCAGAGACAATAGGAATAGCAAATCATTTCATATTGAAAAAATATAAAACAGACTCTTTTTCATTCATAGTCCCTTGTTGCAAAATTTTACTTTCAAACAATAGAGAAATCAATTTTTTCATGCTGAATGAAGAATTTGGCAGAGTCTCCATTTCTTATTTCAAAAGCACCATCTAACATTCTGAAAACAGACTCCAGTTGTATTTTAGAAATACTTTTTGTCAGCAGTACAGGTTGAATTTCCTTTATCCAAAAGGTTTGAGACTGGAAGTATTTTGCATTTTGAAAAACTTGTATATTATGCATTTTGGTTGTCCCAATAAAGGTATCACTGTGGTGGATTTTTGATGTTACTGAATTCACCCAGATACAGTGTTACATCCAAACCAACTTCCATTCACTTAACAAAATGTTCACTTCTCCTGTCTTCCTCCCTGTGATTTGCACTTAGTCCCCTAGAAATCTGCACTGGCAGGTCCTCCAGCCCTATTTGAGCAGGGGGAATCCATGCAGATAGTAAATTCTGGCAGATGGACACCATTAGATACAGCCTACTCTGCACCACACATATGAATACACAACTCCAAATCAAATAATCTATAAATGCCACAGAAGAGTTAGACTGCTCTGTCTAAGTCAGATAAAGGAAAACTGCTCTAGCTTCAATTTCTTAAATCTCTTTAGATTTACAACCAACTTTGGTTCAGCAAGAATTGATATTTGGAACATTCTGGATATGACTATAGCTTTTTAGAAAGAATTTGTCTACTTCAACTAAATGCTGATTATATAATACAGATAATCCTTCTTTGTGGCATCTGATCTGTTCAATTGTTCCTCCTTTATAGTAGAAGATATTGAAGCATTTTTAATTAGAAAAATATTTGACATTTGTATATGCACATGTACTTTTAAATTATATCTCTGCAAATTTGGTATTTATCCGATCCTATCTGATCTTGGAAGCTAAGCAGGGTCAGCCCTAGTTAGTACTTGGATGGGAAACTGTCAGTGTATACCAGGTGCTATGATCTATATTCCAGAGGTAGGAACTGGCAAAGCTACCTCTGAGTATTCCTTGTGTAAGAAAACCCTATGAAATTCATGGGGTTGCCAAAAGTCAACAAGTGATTGGAAGGCACATAGAGAAACCCACACACAAGGTGGCAGGACTCTGTTGGATTACATTAGCTAAATAAATGATTAATACTCCACAGTCAGAAATTAAGCATTCACCATTCAACCACACAGTGGACCCTTGTTATATGCTGGGGTTTGGCTCCAAGGTCCCCCCATGTATAATAAAAACTGTGTATGCTCAAGTCCCATTAAATATAATTACATAGCAAAATGGTGTCCCTTATAAAAAATGGAAAATCAAGGTTTGATAGTTGAAATTTATACTTTTTTGAACATTTTCAAACGATGTATGCTTGGATCTGTGTATAAAAAAATATGTGTATAAGAAGGGCCGACTGTATATTCTACAGATGGCACCTTCAAGAAAATGTATTTTGGATATATAGCAAGATTATATAAATCTGTATGCCTAGCTAATGTTCATGGCCTAGGTACTCTCCTGCTTTATTTTTATTTTTCTTTCTTTATATTTATAGTTCAAAAAATTCAATAAATAAATACTATAGAAATAACTAAGCATCAGAAAAACAGCATTTTCAATTAGAATTAGAGATGATCAGTTGAAGATTTCACTGATCATTTTTAAACTAGTGTTTTGAAGTTGATCTCATGTTCTGTACTCCCTTGAGTCACATTCTTACTAACAATTATGTTAGTAATTCAATTCCTTCCCTCCAAGTACAGATGGCAGTTTATTTCTATGCAATTTTGAATATACGAAAGAAAGGTATTTGAAATCTAGATTCCATGTGTAACTTTTCTCCAGACCCACATTCTAGGATCTTTCAATTATTTCTCACCTCTCTTTGTTGCCTTTCTCCCCACATACTCTGTGTCCTCCCAAATCTGACTGAGGCATTTCAGTTCCCCATCCCTCTCATTTTCAGTTGCCTATTTCATGTGCAATTTTTCCATCCAGTTTCATCACCCTATTTACCAAGCACAGCCCTATTCTTCCAACAGCATACTCCTACACCTTAGCTCTCCAGGCAGCAAGTGGCATATGAGGTATATCTTATATTACAGATATGGAAGATGAATTGGGAGAGTTTACATACCCTTCTCCACCAACTCTTGTTATTTTTAGGCGAAAATCCACCGAATTCAGACTGGGTGGCTTCCATTTCAAAATGTCATCACATCGTCCAGGCTTATATTTCTTAAAGAAAATTAAGAAGAATTAATGGAAACTTATTTCATTCTATAAAAACCATCATTTCATAGCTTTTTCAGTATTTGCAAATATAATTATAAGGCCACATCTTTACTACAACATCCTCTACTTTCTACTTGACACAGGAAGTACAGTGGTACCTCGGGTTACGAAATTAATTCGTTCCGCGGCTAATTTCGTAACCCGAAAAACCTTCGTAACCTGAATTGCCATAGGCGCTAATGGAAAAAATAGCTCTCTGCTGCCCTCCGGTGGCGGAAAATAGCGCCGAGGTTTTTTCGTAACCCGAAAAAACCTTCGTAAGCCGAAACAATAAATCCCTATGGGATTTTTTCGTATCCCGAAAAATTCGTAAGCTGGGTAATTCGTATCCCGGGGTACCACTGTATTAGAACCAGTATGTGAAAGATGAGTTATGTTTATGAGTTTCCTGCCCATATGTGATTATTCAAAATTGGTAATGGGATTATGTGGTGATCAGTGTATACCACACACAGCTGTCATGTCAATCAGATGTACTAACTTAGTAAAATGGTAAATGTTCCACTGCTCCCAATCCATGAAGATATGCCCAAGCCAAAATTTGATAAAGTTTAACTATGGGTGTCTATGACTTTATCCCACAGAGTACACATTTAATAAATATAATACAATGTACACATCTGAAAAGTAACAGAATAATGAAATGTTTTTTAAATGTGAAGTCGAAGGCTTTCATGGCCAGCATCCATATTTTTTTGTGAGTTTTTCAGGCTATGTGGCCATGTTCTTGAAGAGTTTATTCCTGATGCTTCACCTGCATCTGTAGCTGGCATCTTGAGAGAATTTTTTTAAAGATCAGCTTGTATTACAATTATATATTAGCACCAATCATATAGCAAAAGAAAAGAAGAAACAGATTGTTTAATTTCTTGGGATTATTTCAAGAACATTGTAAATTAAAGAGGGATAAAATTATGAAGTGCAAACAAAATCTAACCCACCCACTCCATTCTCCAAGTACTGAATTGGAGATGACCTGCAATGGTATGTGACATGGTTTTGTGAACATTCTGTCTCGAAAGGGGGGGGGCATAATTTCAAGGAGTACCTATGAAACTGAATGGATATGCTTGGGTGCACCAATCATATTGTACATAAAATAATAAATATGCATTATTGTGGAAAGCAATATAACAGTATTAACTCTGGTTCTAGCAGCAACTTCTTCAGTGATAGCAGCAGTTTTGACTGCATTAACAGTAGCTAAAAGCAACCATTCACCAATGGATGAGAATGCTCCTGTAGTCTTAGACTCAAAGAGTACAATTCACTCCAAACTCTGATTCTATCTACCCATCATGATTAAAAGCCATTCACAGAGCTACCCTGCATGAATTAAAGCCATCTTAGGCTATGCTCCAATAACCACTCCCCTAACAGTAAGCTGTACTGACCTCAGCTAGAACTACTAGTGAGTAGACACATATAGGACATTGCTGTAAGCTACTGACCATCCTCACATCTTCCATCATCTTCCACAAATTGTTCACTGTGGCCTGTTACAGACCGCCAAAATAAAGCTGCTTCGGGTCTCTTTGGAGGTATGCTATTTAAATGATGCATGGGTCCTAAGAGTCCGGAGATCGCACCAAAGCCACACTCCATTCCTAAGCACTGGAGTGCAGCTTTGGTGCAGCTTCTGGATTCTTAGGATGCATGCATCATTTAAACAGCATACCTCCAAAGAGACTCAAAGCAGCTTTATTTTGGCAGTCTGTAACAGGCCTGTGTAAATATGATAATGTTTGCAGATAGCTGTGCATTCTCTTTTCTAAACCTCTCTCACCAGGAGTCCAACATGCAGAGTTGCTAGTTCTCCTAATTTGTTTGTAATGATAATGGTGTCCAGCATCTTTATGTCCTAAATCAGAAATATACCACTTTTTGGTTAGCTAGAATCTTGATGCTATATAGATGTAAGCAGACTAGGTTTTCTTTTGTTTTGCAAAAGTCTGAAGTTCACTGGTTCAAACTGTCTTGCGGGACAGAACAAATGATACCCTGGCAAGTTCCATTATATTGTCCTTGATTATTCCTACCATAGTGCCCACAATACAATTCAGTAACTAGTGTTCCTGGTGTGCAGATTGAGAGGACAAGCTTATGTTTTAGAATAGCCAGTGTGGGTAAAATCTCACCAAGAGTAATAGTCTACTGACAGATAAGCTTCTTTTAAAAGTGCTGGCGCGTTACAGACGTGCCAAAGGGGTGTGCTAGGGCTGAGAAGGGGCATGTTCGGGTTGAGAATGGGCGTCACTTCCTGACGCCCCTCAACCCTAGTACGGACCGAGTCCGTACAAAATGGTGGCGCCCGTCCACATGGGGGCCACCATTTTGACGTCACGGACGCATAGCGTCCGGACGTCACATGGCGGAAGTAACACCACGAGTGTGCAACTAGCGCCTCACGGTGCCACTTCCAGGGCCCAAAAAGAAGCACCATTTCGGTGCTTCTTTCTGGCTGCGCCCAGGAACCGTGCGGTTTGGCTGCTGCCGTTCCCGGACGCAGCAACCGGCGGCGGCGGCAGACCGCCCATTTTGAGCGGTCTGTAACACGCCTTAGATAGGCTTTAATTGATGAATCAATTCACATTTTCTTAAATTTGTATACTGGTGAATACTACTCTTTTGAAACAAGAAGCAAATTTGTTCCTACATGATGCACGTGTGTTGTAACAAGCATTATCTTCAAAAGAAAATGCACTGCTCTGAAAAAAATCATCTTACCATTTGCAGGGGAATTTTCTAATTAGCATTAAAATATATCAACTTTTGCCTGTTATCTAAAGCAGCTTTGGGGGTAACAAAAATATTTAATCCATTAACTCACCTAAGTAATTAATATAACACTTCAGCCTACACAAAAAATAAAATATATAATGCTTGCAGGCATGTATAAATAAAATATTTCCTAGGGACACTCACTTGAAAAAAGCTAATAACAATTTGCTTTGCTTATTCTTATAATAGCCAAGCAGAAAGACTCTTTACTAAATAAATACCTCACTATTCACGTCAATGCTAGAGTTCTCCTAATTTGTTTTCAGATGTAATTTGATGAAATACTTCAGGCCTAAAACTACTTTATGAAGAAAGGTGACAGCAATACTGACATAAAAAAGCATTGATTCATAACCTCCCTTACCCAACAGGACTACAAAATTTCCAACATTATCAGTATTTCTAATAACTTGCAGAGATCTTCTATTATCTTCTTTACTTTAACTGGTTTGAGCACTTCACAGCTGGGTCTTTATTTCCATCCGATTAATACTGTGAGCAACAAATATTCAAAATCATGACTGTTAAGAGCATAGTTTAAAATTTAAGTATAAAGTAATTTTCAAAGAAGTTGTACCAGAAGGAGCGAACTTTTAAGTCTGATCTCCTACATGTTTAATTTCTGTAGAAAGTCATTACTATCTGAAAATTCCATTTGAAAACAACTGTCAGAAAGCAATCAAGATCAGTACCAGGCATAGCACCCCCAACATGTAAACTGTTATAGAGTGCTTTAGTCTATAAAAAAAATGCTTAACAGTTTTACCAAACACATTACATGCTATATTAGTAGTACATTTTTGCCATCTGAACTACCAATATTCCCCTGTGTCCTACTTAAATGGCTAGTGGGAGATTTCTTATGGAACATGAAATCAAGTACCTTGTAATTAAAACCTGTTGCCTGAATTATGCTACTGGAACGTTACACAGTTGACTTGTACCACTGAGATTTATAATATTAAACAGTGAATAAAGGTATTCACCTTATCTACTGTACTTTAAGATTTCAGATTAAAAGGAGTTCATACTGACAGGAAGAGAATACAAGTTTAGTAGTGCATGGCTGAACCTGTATGGCAGGATTAACATTTAGGACACATAATTCATATAGATCACTGATCAAGGCTGTTGGAACTCACAGTTATTCTTCCTGAACTGAGAATATGCTCTAAAATTAACCCCATTACTATTCTGCAGTTGCAGGGGAAATCAGAAGCCGTGGGTAAACTATGGTCCAGGAAAGCTTGTTTGCCATTACTGATATTTTCACTGAGAAAACCCTAATAGCTTTCCAAAAACTCACTGGATCCCCAGAACAGAATTAGGAAATCATTAATTTAATAAACTTGTGTTTAGGAAAACCAAACCAGACCATCACTGGTAGCTGAATACAAGACATTATAGATGTGAACTCAGTGATATATTCCATTGTGAAAGTCATGCCTTTAGTGAAACACTTTCTGCCAAGCAGTGTACTTTCCATCCCTATTGTTAAGATATAATTGCTAGTAATTAAGTAATTTCCATATATTCTATAAGATTTTATAGTATAGCCAAGCAGCAGTTGAAAGTTGCAGTCTATGCAATGCCCATAATTAAAATGTTCACACTCTGAAAACAAAGCAAACTCATCTCTAAGTGGACAATAATAATAAGAATAAGAATAAGGAGCAGCTGTGAAATCTATTGCAAAGGAGTATTTGAAGCATAATCTACATTTCTCTATCTCAGATTGCTTCCTCCCTGACTATTTAATTGTGTTCCATTATAGCAACTATTTATACTATACAGGCAAATTAAAAAGCCTAAGAGCACTAGTTTTGGCCACTTCTGCTTCGTAGGGACACAATGTTGTGTTTTCCTGTGTTTTTAAAATATATATTTACTCATTTACCTTAAAAACATACATGTCATATATGAACTGTCTCACTCAAATCTTGCTGGAATTTGTGTGAAATTGTTCAGATCAGAACTCTATGGTTCTATGACCTTTATAGCAGTCGTAAAGGCATTTTGGTACTCCACATGACTCTCAGAAGAGAGGTATGGTGTAAGACTAGGGAGACACAGGGTTTAAGTATCCACTTCCTCAAAACAAACTGGGGGACTCTGGAGCAGCCTCTCTCCCCATAACCTCACAGTTACTGTATGTATCAGATGTGAGGAATGGGCCATATACATAGCAAAGTGTGTGCTGGACAGACAGATGGTAAACTTTTTAAATATAGATTCAATTGGACCATTTTAGGTATCCTAACTCTCCACTGAAAAACAAATACTGAACCCTGTTAACAATCAGCATCTCTCCTGATACGTCATGAGAAAACCAAATGAGTAATCAGCTCAATTAGTAATCTCCCCTTATTCCCCTTGATGCCTAATGACTATAGGTTGCATGCACACCCCAGGTTTTCCCATTCTCACTACTATTAATGCAATGTTCAGTACCAAGGACAAGGGACTTCCACCTTCTTTGTTATTTTCATATCCCATTGCCATGTCTTTCACTTCATTATTGAAATACGGGCCTCATGCGAACACTATTCTGTTTGTACACTCTCTTCTTCTAGTATTGACTATTATTTTGTATTATGAAGCCCATGCGGATGGGACAGGAAAGCTCAGGCCAAACCTGTTTGGTCCCTGGATCAGTATGGTGATGGATAGCTCACCAGTGCACCACTCCTTACCCTAAGAGCTGTCGATTTATCTGTGAAGCCCCCAGTTGCCACGTCTGACATGAAAGTGGGGGGTCTGGTTGCATCCACATCGCCAGGTGCCTGTTTCTGCATCAGATGCGGTGACTGTGGGACTTTGCAGATGGATTGACAGCTGTTAAGGTGAGGAGCACTAGTAGGGGTGTGAATAGCCTGATTGTGAAGTAGTGTTTCAAGGAAACTCAGCAAAAAAACAGGTGTTTTATATTCTGGGGTAAAATCTATTTTCCCCAGGATCGAGCTGGATCTTCTGGATCTGTGTCTAAACAGGCTGGATCAAGCCTGATCCTGCCACAAGTGTTTTGGCCTGCATTGTCTAAACTAGACAACATGAGGCTAGGTGGAAGATGGGCCATTTGACTCGTGTAGACAACACCATTGACAACAGACACCTGGAGATTATCCTATTCCTTTTTGGCACTATGTAATAATCACAGTCTAATTTTTAACAAACACACTAAACACTGACGTCTTAGTGCCACTATGGGCAAAAGGCTTTAACAGTAAGAAGGAAACAACCACCGATATCAAATGCCCAAGGACTTAACACCTCAGGGCCTTACTGCTCTGTAGCTTCTAAAAATTACATATGAATTTTCCCCAATACCCTAAAACACAAACAAGTTGGTATTTGTGGTCAAGAGCCACATGCAACCAGCAAATGTAACTGCCATGTTTTAAAAAGCAGAGGCTAAAATATTTTCCAAATGGATAGCTCTCCATTGCCCCAGCATTTAGGAACTGAGCTAGAAATTAGATTTAGATTAGTTTTCAAAGCTGAGAGAACAAAAATCAGGCAGAAGGGAGCTCTAGCCTTTCTTTCCAGATTAAGGAAGTTTTGATTTAGTGGACAACAATTTACCTCCAAAGAACCTGGTTGACTTTGGCCATGTGTTTCAATATACCGCCATCTATTATAATACATATTAAAGCTTTATATGCCCCTGAAAATATTTTCTTAAATGAGAAACATAACTCTATAATTTGAATACTATACTTGGAACTGAAAATTCCAAATGGGAAAAATAATTCCATAATTAGAATACTATACTTAGAATTGAAAATTCCTCAACCTATATTGATGTATAATCAATTGTTGTTGTTAATATGAGTGTATAGGGTAAATGTTTGTATGTATATGATTATTTCTATGTTTTTTAAACAATATTTTTTATAAAATTAAAAAAATGAATTGCAAATTCCAAGAGCCTAATCAAAATAATGTGATTGAATGGATAAAAAAAATTTGAAAGAATTTTTTTTTTTTGCTGTATATAAAGTACTACTCAGCTACCCACCTACACTTTTGATAGAAGAGTCTTAATCAACAGCAATCTGCCCTAGACTGTCTGTGTCCTTACACTCTTTAGTCTATTTGAGGAGAGTGGGAGAATCACAGTAGCAAAATTACTTTCTTTTCCTGGCTGAACCACCACCTTTGCCTTAGACCTCTAGAAAAATATAAAAACTAAAGTTACTGAGCAGCTTCAACTCATTAGTCTCACTTGGTCAAGTCTCTTTGGCAAAGGGCATTTAGTTGGTACCAGCATACATGAAAAGATTTGCACAATTTAAACAGCAGTGTTCCTTAACTGCTATCCATTTCAAGAGTCCCTTGACTAAATGCTTCCAAATTTTGATTCCCATTCCTATTACGAAAATAAACTGCAGGATAAAACAAGTCTCCTCTCTTCCACAAAACATTACAAGCTGCAAATTTATCATAGGAAATTACTATTCCCTTTCTTCCTCTTATGAATGTTAATATTTATTTGCTTGCAAGAAATACCTTGATATGAAGATAAAATAGTAGCCTTAAGATTGAGATGTTTATCTTAAACTGGCACTTTCCTTTAAATGAAGTGGCACTTTCCTTTAAATGAAGTAATTCTGATTATCCCCTCTTATCTTCCTTCATGATTGCAGATTATTGAGAGTGGGAGCATTTGTAAAATATATGCTAAACTGCCAAATACAGCTTCTTTAAATGTATAACCTATTAAAGAACTTCAAGGAAAGGCTGAATCTAAACACTGTATCAGTCACTCTGTTATCTATATGGACCTGGTGGTATTATCAAGAAATGGCAGTGATAATGATTTACTAAATATAAATTTAAATTTAGTTCATTAACTCTAAATTGAGGGGGGAAATACATGGATTCTATATTTTGCATATCTCTCTCTCTCTCTCTCTCTCTCAATCTCATATAAAAGAGGGGAGACTCATTATTATTACTGTTCACAGAGATTTCTTTAGAAAGTTTAATATATTTCTCAGAGCCACTTAAAATCTCTTGGCATGAACCACTGCTTCTGCTTACTACAAACAGAGTAGATGGTGGGTCGTAGAAATTTGTTCATTGCTGTTTTCCTGATAAATCCTAGCTGTGCATAAAGATTGAAATGTCAGACAGGAGACAGTGAACAAACCAGATTTTAAAATAATATGTATTTTCAAATTTAAAATAACATAGGAGTAAATTCAAACACCACCGTTGAATTTCTCTGTTTCATCAGTTACAGAAAGACATGCACATTTATCATACATAAAAACAGTAACAGAAACATGCATAAAAAGACTGATTTGCAAGGAATTCTAATAACCATGGCAAGCAAATAAGATTTCGAAAATTAGCCAGTACAGATAGGACCCCCCAAAAAAAGGATGAGGGGAGATTTGTTGTGGGGAGTTGAGCTGTTATGGTTTTCACTCCAGTCACTCCATTTCATTTTCCCTCCACAATGGCAGTTTTCATACTATTTCTTCCAAGGATCAACCAATATTCCATGATCTCAAAGAGATGCTATGGGGAATTTTACCTTGGTCTTCCTCCCCTTCTCCAACTTTCCAATACCCTCTGTACTTCTGAGAAGTCTAATGATCATGCACTGCATGCATTTGTTGACTGTTTATTCAATTTTTGGCTGAAGCCTGGTGTAAAAGTCAAGCACTTAGAATACTGAGTCCAGTAATTTGGTCTGAATCCCAGAGAAGAGTTCAGAGTCCCTTCATACAAAGCTTTGCATCTTGTTATCCAAGCCTTCTCCATTCCAGCAGTATACTTTAGGACTGAAGGGGTCATACTGTTGCTCTGTCAAACAGCTAGAAAGCTTTCACGATCTCCTGAGCACCAGCCAGAGACCTAAAGCAGACCTAGATTAACCTTCTGTCCATATTAAATAATGAACAGATGTAAAGACTTTGTGATATTTCAATTTTTCTTTGGGGAAAAAGCTATTATATCACCATGGTTTCATTATACAATGTACTTGTTGTTCTTGTGTGCCTTCATGTCGTTTCCAACTTATGGCAACCCTAAGGCAAACTATCATGGAGTTTCCTCAGAGTGGGTACAGAGCTTAAATGTATGTTTCTTCAGCTCAGAGCTCAGGCCTCACTGAGGATTTAGTGGGCCCTCCCCTTACGTAGGGATCCGTTCCGAATCCTTCTGCATAAGG
Source organism: Sceloporus undulatus (assembly GCF_019175285.1). Lineage (NCBI taxonomy): Eukaryota > Metazoa > Chordata > Lepidosauria > Squamata > Phrynosomatidae > Sceloporus > Sceloporus undulatus. The sequence goes on along the minus strand of NC_056522.1, from coordinate 123,440,729 downwards.
GGAAATCTGCGCAGGCTGGAACCCCATAAGAAGTTAACGGGGCTCGCAGCTGCATTTGCACGCACCACAGACACACACCCCATTACTTCTTCAGGGCGTACGAGGGACTTTTCCGGCACAGCTTTCAGCGTATGCTGAAAGCTGCGTATGCCACACCCGCGTAAAATGCAGGTGCACTGTAATTGTGTTCCTTCAAGTCATTTCTGATTTATGGCATCTCTAAGACAAATCTATCATGGGTTTTTCTTGGCACGTTTCTTCAGAAGGGGATTGCCAATGCCACCCTCTGAGGCTGAGAGTGTGTGACTTAACCAAGGGCACCCAGTGGGTTTACATGGCTGAGCCAGGATTCAAACTCTGGTGTCCAGAGTCATCGTCCAATGCTCAAACCTCACCAGCCTGGTTCACATTTTTATAAGCCTATTTTACATGCATATTAATTGTGTTTCTTAATATTCCATTGAGCAAATGTAAACATGACCAAAAAAACCTTATAGCTACCTATATTTAAAATTACAATTCATCTACTGGTTGATAAAGCAATTCTCTGCTGAAATCCTTCACATTTCCCGGGGGGGGGGGGTAACAGCAACAAAATGTATCAGTGTTCAATTTTTTTTGTGACCCATCATTGCTCTGTTCCATCCCATCACTAAAAAATGGGAACATGAGCAGGAAAAAAGTCTCAAGAAGTCATATGTGGAGAGTAATTGTAAAGCAGGGAGAGTGCCAGCATAACCAATTCCAGTAGCTAGACTAAGAGTGCTGCTTCTCTGAGATAAAGGAAATAATCAGAAAGTAGTGGCAGTTGCTGGTTTAGAATATGTTATGGTGAATTTAGCAGTAGTGCTAAAGGTAGAATATCTAAACCTCATTCTAATCCAACTTAACACTTTCCCGTATACACATTCCCTGCATTAAAGAGAAAGGTATGAAAAACTCTGCTTTTCTGCTAAATAACAGAAAGACCTGACCATCTTGATCAATATTTGCCAGCCAAGTCAGAAATTTCTTTAATTAATAACTACCAATACAATCAGAAATCAAAATCAAGTCAGAATTTCTGTTTGGGGTTATAGGGTTCGGACATACTGAAATCTAGTTGGAGCAACTGATAAAATAGGCCTATTTTTATCACATGGCCTGCACCTTCAGTACAGTATTTATCATCAAAGTATTTTTTAACCCAAGATGGAAATTTCTATGTCAGGGAAATTAATTTTATTCCCAACTTTAAAGGAGAGCTACCCAAGAACAAAACAGAATACAGAAAAACAGAATGGTTCCCGACTGGCAAAGGGATCAGACAAGGCTGCATACTATTACCCTATTTATTTAATCTATATGTAGAAAATATACACAGAGTGGGCTTGGACTCCAAGGAAAGGAAGAGTGAAAATAGGTGGAAGGAACATTAATAAACAAAGGGGTGAAAGACTGATCCAGCTTTTTCTAGCACAAAAAGAAGCAGCAAAATGCCACTCCTGTTTGCTCTGGGGGGAAAGGTGCCCTTTCCACCACTGCAGCAGCTTTTCAGCACTCCTGCAGCGTATGCCATCTAAACGCCATGCCACTGGAGTTCTGAAACCTGTCGCTGTGTAAACGGCCAAGTGGCTTCATGGCAGCTTCCTGCCAGCTTGGAGGAGTGTGTTGTGCGTACGCCACACCTTCAAGCCACTGGGAAGTCAGCATATTTTACCAGTCTGTTCCGGTCCTAAGATATACAGATGACCCACTCCTACTAGCAGAAACAAGCAAAGACTTGGAATAATTACTGAACAAGGTCAAGGAGGAAAATGCCAAAGTCAGATTAATGCTGAACATAAAAAAACCAAAAATAACGACCATGGAAGCTATACAAGAATTCACCCTAGATAATGAGAAAATTGAAATAGTCAAAGTGTTTCCATGCCTTGGCTCAAATATTGATAAGAATGGAGAGTGCAGTCAAGAAATCAGAAGATGACTAGAACTGGGAAGGGCTGTTATGAAAGAACTGGACAAGATCATAAAACGTAAAGACATAACTCTGAACTCCAAAGTGAGGATCATCCAAGTCATTGTATTTCTCATCAGCATGTACAAATGTGAGAGCTGGACAGTGAAAAAAGACTACAGGAAAAAATAAATTCATCTGAACTGTAGTGCTAGAGAACAGAACTGAGAATACCACTGACAAACAAGTGCACTGAAATCTCTCTAAATGACTAAATAGAGAGTGTTGTATTTTATTAAGAAAATTGATAAAAAGGAAATAAATTAATTCCAGATGTGGTGCTGGAGAAGAGTCCTGAGGATACCATGGACAGCCCAAATAAAATAAAATAAAATTAATGGGTCCTAACATAGATCAGGTCTAAGAGCTCCCTGGAAGCCAAGATGATTAAACTGAGGCTGTCATACTTTGGACACGTCATGAGAAGACAAAACTTATTTTAAAAAACGTAATGCTAGGAAAGGTGGAAGGAAAGAGAAAGAAAAGAAGACCATATGCTAGATAGATGGACTCCATTAAGGAGATTATGAGTATCAATCTGGAAAAACTAAAGAAAGAAGTGGAAGATAGGGAGTCTTGGAGATATCCATCCACAGGGTAGCCATGAGTCGAATTGACTTGAGGGTGGTTAACAAGAACAACAACTATTTATTTTTATCCTACCTTTCTCCCAATACAGGGAGAATACCAAGAGTGAATTCATTGCACTACTGGCATGGAAATCTTGGACTACTGCGGCCCACCAGATATTGCTGGACTGCAGCTCCTAGAAGCCCTACCCATCACAGTCAAAATACATTCCTGGGTGTTTCAGTCCAACATCATCTGGAGTCCAACAATGATTTCAGTCCAACAACAATTCCCACCTCTATTTTATTTTATCATTTTAAAAAAAATGACTACAGGAGTGTGTATGTGTGTGTGTTTAGGACAGTAAAGATTTTACTGCAGCTCAGTTTGCCCAACTTACAAAGTGTTTTCTATGAAAGCTCCCATAAGAAACATTAGTAATGTGCCATAACAATTTGAAGTTTACTACTTTCTGCACTGGAAAAACGTAAAGATTGTGGCTGCATGTATCAGCTGTTAATCTATCATTTTGCTTTAATGAGTGTCCTTTTCAAGCCAATACCATGTGAATGTTTTGTTCCTCTTTTTAGGGGCCCCAATCGTGTATGGTTACCACCAGTTACAGCAGTCACAGTGTCATACAGTAAAAACTGATGTTCCGAGCCCCATTAACACAGAACTACTCTGTGCCCATTTCATGTGATCTGAAAGCAAATGGAGCTCAGTTAATACAAAACAACTATTGAATTGGCAATTGCTTTGACGCAGAGATCACAGTCAAAGCTTACTAATTAGATCTCCAGATTGCTGTTCCTGAAAGTTCAGGAAATAGCAAAATGAGATAAGTAGATACTATTGTATCTTCAGCATGTTCCCATGGATAAGAACAAGGGAAGCTATTAAATCTATATGAAGTCTCTACAATGATTGATTCTTCTTGGTTGCACTGTTCCCACCCCAATCATTCTAAACATTTTAGACAGCAATTTATGAAGAAGAATGAATGATTTTCAGGTCTTTCAATAAACAGTTCATCTGGCCTGTCACTTCCATGTCGCTAGTTGGAAAGCCAGCCTTAATCTTATGTAGTATATGCAGAATGATACTCCACCTGGATTTCAAAGTGCTGTTTTGGTTTTCAAAATTGGGCAATTTCATTTTTCAGACAGATCTTTAAAAAATGGGGATAAAATGGAATAAAATGGCCAGTTGTGATCTCCACAACAGATTTTAAAACTGAGAACATTGGGGATTGGAGTGGAATTTAGAGGTTGCAGTGTGATTCCTCCCCGCCCCCCGCGCGCGAGGGGGAACATGCTGTACATGAAATCCATGGACCACACTTTGCCCATCACTGCCATCAGTAAAGCAATAGGTGTCCTCCAGCAGAAGGCAAAAAATCCCAGGAAGTTAATTTTGAAATGGCCCAGCTGCCTTGCCTCCTAAATATCATACTGAGCCACCAAATGTATGCATGGATGGAGTTGTGACTCTCATGCCAGGTCTCATGTCAGCACCCAGTATAATGCAAAAGGTCCATGCAGCGCAGAAAGGTACAGTGGGGCCAATGGAATTATCCCATGTATGTATGTTTGTGGCTTTAAAGATCGTGTTATTGCCTTACGTATCACAGCACTGAAATAAGAAGCAATAAGATGGGTGCCTGCATCTAACAAGACCCTTACTTCTCCTGGTATCTCTAGGCCATGGTGACCAAGTGCACTGCAAATAAATAAAAATGGTGGCAGCTGCAGCCACCTACCAATCTCACCAGATTGTCTATCGGCCCCAAGCCATAGAAGTTTAATAGCTGTTTATTATGCTTCTTGTCATCATCGCAGACTCCCCCCAGTGCTAGGGGAACACTAGCCAGTAGCATGGTGCTGGGAAGTGCTGAGGAGGTTTTGCCAGGGTTCTTTGTCCAGGGACTCTTCTCAAACCTAGCCCTTAATGTACCTGTGATGTTTGGTTTGCATTGTGAATGATTCAAGACCTCTGAGAATGTTTTTGTGGTATCACTTTTATTGAAAGGAGACTATTTCTAATTAAAGTACACACATGGGGGAGACACCAGGTATTATTCTAGAAATATACACAGATTTATAAATAAGAAAATAAAACTTATCCTCTAAGGGCTTCATATTTTGAATAAACTATTTTATGACTTAAGATTCAAAAATATCATTACATAACATACAGGGAACAACATTATCTTTTCAAAGTGCGTATTCGAGTGTATAATCATAAAATGATGAGTTGTAATTACATTAAATTCATATGCTCAGATCTAGATTAAAATTGCAAACACTAAATTTAACTTAGCTTAATGCCAAAAGAATAAATTTCTCTTCAATAGGAGAAGAGTTAATTTAGAGGAGAACATATGAACATTCCACTTATTGTCAAGGGAAGATATAGTTACAGAACTTCTCACCAAACAAACCATTTTAAAAACAAGCTAGAATGCTCTATGCACTACAGCTAACCACAGTAGTTATGTAGTTATACAGTGAACCCCAGCTTGATCTCCTCAATCCCCACTTACCAGTAAGCAGCCACTGTGATCAACAAGAGGCCTGTTCCACTGTTATTCAGGAAGTGGCTGATCAACATAACCCACCCTCTTGCACAAGCAATCCCCACTGTGACAGGCAGAAACAGATTCCCTGCTATAATTCCCACACACATCAGAAATCATTTGAATGAGGGGGGAAGTGAGACTGTCAGCCAGATGCTTCCTGAGCAACAGGGGAACAACCCCCCACCAACTGTATTGGCTCCTGACATGTAAGTGGGGACTGAAGGGCTTTCACAATCCCTATGTACAGTGGTGCCTCGGGTTACGAAATTAATTCGTTCCGCGGCTAATTTCGTAACCCGAAAAACCTTCGTAAGCCGAATTGCCATAGGTGCTAATGGGGAAAAAAGCCGCGGCTCCGCCGCTGCTCCATTTAAAACAGCGCCGGAGTTTTTTCGTAACCCGAAAAAACTTTCGTAACCCGAAACAATAAATCCCTATGGGATTTATTCGTATCCCGAAAAATTCGTAACCTGGGTATTTCATATCCCGAGGTACCACTGTATTCCCTATTACCATGTATGGATGTGAGAGCTGGAAGATAAGAAGAAAATCAATTCATTTGAGATGTAATGCTGCAGAGGAGTGCTGAGGATTCCATGGACAGTCAAAAAGACAAACAAATGGGTCCTAGAGAAGATCAAACCAGAAATCTCTTTGGAAGCCAAGATGACAAAACTTAGGCTGTCGTACTTCGGACACATCATGAGAAGACACGACTCATTGGGAAAAACAATAATGCTTGGAAAGGTGGAGGGAAGTAGAAAGAGAGAAGGGCCACATGTTAGATGGGTTCTATTAGAGAGGTCATGGGTATGAGTTTACAGGAACTAGGCAGAGCAGTGGAGGACAGGGAGTCTTGGAGATGGCTCATTCACAGGGTTGCCATGGGTCGGAATCAACTCAAGGGCGATTAAAAATGAACAACAAATATATCCCCTAAACAAGGGAATATGTAGGGATCCTGAATATAAAACAGCCAGAAATGTGTACCTCTCAGTTACTCATTTGTAACTACTCAATAGGATTCTGGCCAGAAAACCTATTTTAGAACTGACTGTTGTTTGCCAGTCAGTATGGCATAATAGTTGGAATGTCAGACTAAGCTAGTGTGACCAATATCAAATCCATGCTGTGTGGAAGATTGTTGCTGTTGTACAAAATGGAAATTTTATATGCTCTGAAACAGGGTTGTTTTAAGGATAAAATGTCAAGAGAAAGAAAAATCATGTATGTCACCATGAGCTCTTTGGAATAAAGGAAGGACAGAAATCTAATAAATAAACAAATATATTGAATTCCTGTAGATTTTGATTTTGAAAATCCCCAGAGATTACTAGTGTTTCCAGCTTGACCACAAAAAAAGCTTTATGAGCTTTTTAGAACAAGAAACACATACCATGTTCCTCAAGAGTCAAAAATCATTGCCAGCTCAGCAATCAGCATCACATATATACTAACTGGAGACATTACAATGATAAAATCCTGGTTTGATAAACCACAGTATGAATGAGTGATGCTCACCATAAAGGGAGGGCAAAGCAGCCAGACAGAGGGTGCTGAGTACTCATATGTAGCCAGGATGGCTTATTAAAAAGAAAAACATGGATTTATGGTTTTGCTTGACATCCAATCTAGATTAGTAACCTGTATCATAGAGTTGCTAGGAGGCTACAACTGTACAGTTGAAGCAGACACAATGGTTCAGCTGTTTTTTATGTAGTACCATCAATATTCATGGTACTTTTCAGGGTAGCACAAGCATAAAAGAAATGTCCTTGCCATCAAAGATTTACTGTCTAAATTAGCCATCTTACAACTAGCGGTCACACTGGTGAGGAAAGCCAGAGTTTGAATTATGGTGATTTAGGCACAGCTACACAGCACTGAGTGTAGAAAGGCTACTCAAAATCTTCAGCAGAAGAGACAGTGAGAGAATGTGAGAGAAGAGAGAAGCGAAACTAACAGGAGCACTAAGTCAGAATCGAACTTGCTATGTGCAGTAATTGTATAACTAGCTTAACTATAAATTCTACAAAGGTGATGCAGTCCAGGTTCTAGGGACCTTTCTCCTGGATGCATGATTTCTGACTGCTGCTGTTTCCTCTCCCCCTCCCCTTTTTGAACTTACTCTGAAAAATTCTGTCAGACACATTCAAATTGGTGATGCTACATAATTACGCTAGCAAGAGTTGGAAAAAATCTAATTACCTTTTCTTTGGACTACCTTTCATTTTATGTGAGATTTAGAATTTAAAAAGCAACAGGATGTGAAATATAATTTTACTTTGAAAGAAGGATTTTTTTAAAGAAGAGAGGAATACAGTCTAATTCAAAAAGAGCAATTGTTTCCCTATCCCCCTTTTTTTCAGGGGCGGTTGTTTACTGACCATTTGATAGAAATGCTGTTGACAATTACAACACAACTCAGTGAAATAGCTTGTGGGGAAGAGTCTGCATAGCTAAAAGTGTTTGATTGTGAAAAATCATTTTCAGATACAGAAAGAACTTGTATAATATTTAGCCCGAATGCTCTTCCAAACTTTCTTTTGATATGTCTAGTTCTCCAAATATATCAGCAACAACAATTTTTTTTTTTGGGGGGGGGGGGGGGGGGGGGGGCTGAGGCCAAACTGCAAAACCCAACCACAACCAGAGGAGGAAGACATATGGGGGGATGCTTAAGAGGTTCACAGGCTCACATCACTAAATTCCTGCTTGTGGATCTTCAGGTATCCCTGTCCAGTTGAGGAGAAATGAAAGGTCAGCCTAGCAGTCACTAGGACTGTCTAAAGCATCCCAAGAAATGTCTGAGAAGTACTATGGGTTGTTATGTTGATTTTGGGAGGTTCACAAAACAAAAATGAATTGGATACACCCATATCCACAGGAGAATTTAAAATCTAGGACAATACTGCTTTTATTCTGCAAAATCCCATTGGAAAAAGACTTTATGATACAGACAAATTATGAGGGCCAAACAATAAAGAAGGTGATGCACTCAGTTTTATGACTGAGATTAAATTAACAGGACCAGCGTGGTAGCCGGGCTAAAAGAGTAATGTGACTGCAACCACATTGCAAAACACGTATTTTATTGTCTCTCTCCAGTCTCTCATATCCTTGTCTTGTTTTTCTCTGTTCACTATATAAAAGAGAAATGCTGAAAAGAACAATCATGATAGTGTGTGTGTGTGTGTGTGTAAAAATATATTTATTTATTTATTTATTTATAGCGGAAGGAAGGAAGGAAGGAAGGAAGGAAGGAAGGAAGGAAGGAAATACAATGCCTTCTGAGAGCCAAAGTAGTCTGTAATTTTATTTTGCAACTTAGGTGAGAGTGCATGTGTTTTCATAAAGAAATAATATTACACGACCTACTTTGAATGTCAGAGGACAATACTCTTCCTAGGTTGAAGGCCTATCAACACTGGAAGCAAATGTCATGGAAACCAGAGTTCTCTCCATGGTAACATCATCCCTGGAACAGCAGCTAGCCACAACACTGAACAATCTGTGACCTTGTCTTGGTGTATATTATTGCTTTCATCTATACATATTCAGTGTACCCAATAGCAAAATATTTAATCGATTAATAATTTCAAATATGCAGTTTTTAGTGTGAAGCTGAATATGAGCAGAAGTAAACTGAACAAACAAAAGTAATTCACTAGCAAATGTCATTAGCATTTGTTAAAGTATCAAAATAGGTGTGTTTTTTATTCTGATCACAAGCATGACAAGTCAAAACTCTGGGTTTTAGTTATACAGGAGCATAAAATATAGCAGTGGGCACAGAATTCAGCCACTTAGTAATATCTTCTTTTTTCTTTTCTTTTTCTCTTTCTTTGTTAGTTTAAAAGTTTTATTTCTAAAGGATGTTTCTGTCATAGTAGGTAAGATATGACAGAAAGTTTATGTTTGCTGATGTCACAAAGGCTAAAGAGATAGATAACTGAACAAGATTGTAAGAGGTTTTCAAATATGTCTGCCTTTGCAGTCTTTTCATAACTGGCAAACAATCTGAAAAGTAAAAGCAACTATGTAAATTTTGTCAATGAACTTAATGTTTATGTGTCACAAAATTAAACTTTTTGGCACTGAATTTGGATTGCCTAGAATCACCATTTTTTATTTGGGAAATTATTATTTTAATTTAATAATAATTAATTTGTTTTATTTATATACCGCTATTCCAAAAGATCATAGCGGTGAACAGCAAGTAAGCTAATTAGCAAGTAAGCTAATTTGGCCCCAACAGTCTGGGTACTCATTTTAGCGACCTCGGAAGGATGCAAGCCTGAGTCGAGCTTAGGCCCTTTTTATCTATTTACATGTGCTTGGATTGTATATGATAACACTGGAAGGCAGACAAAGCCCCAACTATAGACCATTGGCTGTTTAAAGTATATGAAATGGCTGAAATGGATATAATGGCAAGTTGGATGAAAGAAAAAACTGAAGATAATGTAAAGACAGAATGGGGCTCATTTTATGATTTTCTAGGAAAGCATTGGAAAGAGGGGATAATTAAAAGATAAAGAATTATAACTTAAAACTTTATGTATGATTTAGGAAAATGATATTTATAGGAGATGACACAGTTACGTTAAATGGTAGTATGAAGAAGAGAACATACAAGGTTAAGAATGTAAATTTGGAGAAAATATAAGTTTACTCAAAGGAAATATGGTAAAGAAGGTCAAGTGAATGAAAATAGATATGTTAATTTAAAATGCCGATGGAGATTAGAAAATGTAAAGACAGCAGTTATAAAAGCAGATAGATAAAACGGTTATTAATAAAATGAAATAAACAAAAGAAAGACCAAGTGGTAGGAAGTTTTCGTCTTTCTATGTTATATGTTTTTTTTAAGTGTACCTAGTGTTAAACATTTAATGTTGTGGGTACTAATGGGAGAGATTTCACATATGTAATGTTTAGTAGTTACATGTTTATTGTTGTTGTTCTTATGTGAGAAGTCTGTGTAAAGCTGTGAAATTTTGTGTAGAAATGTAATAATAAAAATAAATTTTAAAAAACATTTAAAAATTAAAAAAAATACCCAGTTCTGGCAAATACATTGAAAAGGGTGGCTTTTTATAAACACATATTATCAATCCATTATTCAAGAAGGCATCTACTGTTCAGGATCTTTGAAATTTCATAGAATAATTATTTTATACATTTATATCATTCCTTCTTCAATTAAAATACCCTCAAGGCAGCTTACAGAAGAAATCCATACAGTTCAACTAGCTCAGTGCAGAGGAGATTAGAGCTCAGCTAACAATTTATTATGAATAATTTATGATAAATTTAGCCCTCTTTCATTAGCAGAATATTCACAACCTGATCAGAACTGTCTCAAATGGCTGTCCAAATGTGTTGTAGAAAGTATGAATATTTTAGCAATGAACTGATGGCAAGTACTAACAATCCTGTGCTTTAAGTGATGGGCCAGCCAAACTACATTGCAATTCTGGTCTGTCATAGGTACAAATAAGATGCACAAATATTTGTCATATGAGGATAAATTTAACTACATATAAAAGAAGCTTTTGGGACTATATAGAGCAAGTCAAAATTTTGAAAAGTATTACAAATGAATGAATTAAATTAATGTAGAAATGCTGGTAAGGGTTGTTGAGGCCACTTTTACTCTATGTTGCCATTGGTTTGGATCCAAGTGCTGGCCCCAAACAGAGGAGACCGTCACCCACTGCATCAATAGGATTTATATTAAGTGTCAATGCGTGGGTGTGTGTGCACGAGACAGCGAGAGCAATTTCAAGTCCCCTGTCCACTTATGGTAATGCTATATATTTTATAGTTTCCATAGTTTCATGGTTTTCATAGGCAAGGAATACTTAGAGGTCGTTTTGCCATTTCATTCCTCAAAAATACAGCCTACAGCACCTGGTATTAATGGTGGTCACTCATCCACATATTAACTAGAGTTGACCCTGCTTAGATTCCATTATCAAATGGGATCTGATGCCTTTAGGGTATTTGGGCCACATAAGTGTACTACTAGTCACATAATCCAGTTGGGACTAGAAATTCCATTTAGGCCTTAATAGCAGAAAAAGCAAAATCCTCGATTCACTAGTATCATATGACTTTTTAAAGGTGAAGATTTCATGTATTTGGCATATTTTAGTGTATTTAATTATAGATTTTTGTTTCTACTTGCTGTGTCTTGTGGCAAAAGTGGTGAGATGTGGACTTCTGTGCTCTAATAAGAACAGAGCTATCACAAAATGAGTTAAATTTTTTTTAAAAAACAACATTATCAACAGGCTTAAGAAATACGAGGGGAAAACTAAATGGATTTTAACTCCACATAGAGCATACATGAGGGAAACGGTGCAATATCATGTCAGCTTTGTTTCAGTCTATAGAACTGCAAAGATAGCATTAATCCCTCAAGGAATTCAAATTATTTGCTATGAGAAAACTACTCCAAGACCAAATGCAAAAATATAATTAGTTTTAACTGTGCAATTTTACAGGAATATTTGTCTTTAAAGTCCAGTTAGTTCAGTGTTGGGATTATTGGTCATATGGTTGGTGTGATTCAATTTCATAATAATGCTATTCACCCAAGAATGCAAAATTGTATTAACTTCTCTTGAGTCTAAAGACCAAACACTGAACGGTGTGGCTACTATAAAAGTATAACTGTGCTATACCAGCAAATGGAAAGTCTCTTAAAGCTGCCTTGAAAATCTACAGCATAAAAACTATCACTTTCATTGACACATTAGAACAGAAGTGGCTGAAGGTGGAGCTTCCCATGGGCTCCACTGGCCCAATTCAGGTGGCCTAGATATGGCACTGCTTTCAGCTGCCAGTTTGGCAGATTTAGGTTCTGTGTGGGAGACATAAAATGCCTTACAGTAGAGTCCCAATTATCTGACGTAAACGGGCGGTCCCATGGTCGGATAGCCGAAAATGTTGGCTAATCCGGAGGGTCATAGGAAAAGCCTAGCAATCACTATGAAAAGCCATGAATCACTAAGAAAAGCCTTGCAATCATTATGAAAAGCCTTGCAATCACTATAAAAAGTGTGCTTGGGGCCTGGTAGCGCTCACCTCCGCGCTTGGAGCCCTTTTCAGCTGGGGGTGTGGTAAGGGCTCCAAGCCACGCCCATGGACTATCCAACGTCGGATAATCCGGAATGTCGGATTACTGAATGTCGGATAATCGAGACTCTACTGTATTTACAGTCAGTCTAGGGAGCTTGGGTTAGTTTTCAGGGAAAAAAAGTCCCACCCATAAATCAGTGAAAACTGAGAAGTGGGAGGCTCTGAAGATTGCAAAAGAGGGATTCGGGAGCTGTATGCAGCCCACAGACTGCAGTCTCCCCACCTCTACATTAGAATAGAATAATATGGCTGTTGATGCAAAAGGCAATAGATGAGTATTATATGAATGAATGAATAAATAAATAATGTGTTGTTGCTGTTTTTAAAAAATCAACCATGTTAACTCCTAAGATTTCTAAATATTTCTATATGAAGGTAACTTAAATGATTACCAGGTGAGGTGATAGCTAGCATGGGAATGGATCAATGAAGTAACTCTGTTCTGCTGCTTTCAGTCACAGTGAAAGTTGGCAGCCCTGGATCTTCTGCCTTGGTTCCTCCTTCATCCCTAATACTATTCAATAAAAGCCTTCATTCTGTTGTTCTGTTGGGGATGTGGTTTAATAAGAGAAAAGATCCCCACCCCTGCTTCTCATTCATAACTGGCATCTAAATAAGCAGGAGTGCTGAAGGCTTACACTCTATCATGGTTCACTCTCTAACTACAGGTCATACAAAAGGCATGAGAACAGCATTAATGGAGCCTCAAGTATGGGAATCTTTCTAATTAGAGATCACCTCTAAGATTGTGATGACATATATATCACACCTTATTAATTGTTTTAAATTGATGTTACTGTAAGCCATAATGAGATTTTCAGATAAAGCGTGAGATATAAATACAGTATTTTAATTAAATAAAAGATATAATATAAAATTAAATAAAACACATTAATTTAAAATAAACAAACACCTTTACTGCTCTCATGCAACTATTCCAGTGCTCTATGCTATGAGCTATCTACAATTACATAAAGACGCAAGTACCCACACAGTTTAGGTCAAGGCTTCCCTTCTTGCTAGTCTTATTTCTTCCCTTTCCTCTGCTGGCAAAAGGATCCTTTTCTTCAGAGAGATATTGATCCTGCAATAGGATGTGAAAATTTGTCCTAAGGATCCCTGCATTTCTCTTACACATCTTCTCAAACCAGGCAAACTTGTGTTACGCTATAGCTCCTGTTCTCCCATTCCTATTGCTAATTCAAAAAAGGATTATGTAGTCTGTGCAAGTTGATATGAGGGGATTTGATCCCTTGTGTGCCAGGATCATTAGACCTTCCAATTTCTTACTGGTTGGGCTCCAGTGATTACTGCTGTGGTGTCATTGTGACTGGCACATTGTGCCCTCTGTGTGGTGAGGTAATGTGACATCCCCACTGGGTCTGAGTCAGCTGCACAGCTAATGGAGGGTCATTATTAGCAAGCCACTCTATGACTAGATTATGTTGCCAGTGTTCTCGGGGTCACTGGGAAAGTGGCTGGCATTGCTATGTTCTTTGAATTTTGAACTGCTGTTTTCTTTTCAGCTTTGCTCCAGGGAGTACATAGGATTCCAAGGAGATTATGCTGATACTAAGTCCATTTACACTTGACTGCTGGTTTGTATGGGCCATAGAACTGCCTAGCCTATCCAGTATACTTTAGTCTACGCATAAAGAAACTGGGTTAGCATGGTTAAGATGGCATAAAATTATCTAGAATAGAACCATATAGGAAACATGCCATGGAAACTGTTCAGAACAGATTCATGGCCAGAAAATGCAGCTGTAAGGGTCACTACCACTGCAGAACACTGACAGCGTGTTTTCTACAAAAGGATAGTCTAAAAACGATTTCAGAGATCTACACTAGCATGAGAATTGGTCAATTTAAAATGTAATGGATTTAATTAAGAATATTTTTAGAGAAATAACAGAGGCATAGAGGGACATGACTACAAATAAAATTAAAAGGATTTGCTTCCAGAGTCATATAAGCCAACAGAAAACATCCTCTTCCCTGCAGGCAGAACTATATCAAAAGTTAATAAACATACACAAAGGGGTTACACTGACTATGAAATTAGCAGGAACTGTTGAGAACACGGCAGCTATTTTGAAGGACAAGGAATTATCCCTGAAAATAACTAGGAGTACATTCTGTGGGAAAACAGCCCCATAGATAGATCATTATCTCAAGCCCCCTCCTATATTAACATTTCACTGTGCTTAGATTGTGGGTAGCAATAGATTTAAGTGCAACCAAAAACAGCCATATATTTATAGGAGCACAGATTAAAAGGGGGCATCTTTAAGAATAATTATAATGTGAATAGTTTCTACACTTAATAGATGTTTTTTCCGTAGCACTGAACTACATAATGGATCAGAAGTTAACAGGTCACACACTCCAGGACACAAATTCAGGCACGGTTCTGCCCCAGATCATGAGCCTGCCGATGCTAAGGAAAAACATCCAAGGCTTTCAAACAAAAGCCAAGATGTAGAGGCCAAACACTAGATTCTACAAAATTTTCTAGTGTAAAAGTCAGAAAGGCTGGCTTGAGAGAGGAAGCAGGATATGCTTCCACCAAAGACTCTTCAAAGAATATGCCTCCTATTGGTCAGCATGGAAAGCACACAGTGTGGGCAAGCACTTTGAAGCCAGCATGGTTCAGTGGTTTGAATAATAGAGTATGACTCCAGAGACCAGGGTTCAAATCCCCACTCATCATGGAAACCTATTGGGTGATCTTGGACATGTCAGACTCTTAGCATCAGATGAAGGCAATCCCCCTCTGAGCAAATCTTTCCAAGAAAACCCCATGAGATGGCAATCCTCGGTCAGAAAGTCACACCACCACACCACAACAAGACAACTGTACCCATCCACTCACCCAGTATGAAAGTTAATGCTACCTGTTTGATTTATGTGAATGGAACACCTATAACAGAATCTCTGGCTTTTCTTCGCGAACAAAGATTCAGGAAGGATTCATCTCACACTTTCTACAAGTGCTTTGATGACTAAAAAGGCTGATCCAAGATAAACATGTCCGGTTGCAGAATATTATGAGTATATTGCTAAAAAACCTGCTCTGATAACTGAAGGCAAAAAGGTAAGAATGTGCAATGACACAGTAATATGTACCAGCCTTTTATCACTAGTTGTTTTTGTGTTTTTTTTTTAATTCTGTGTAGGAGGAAGGAAAGCAATAGCTAGAGAAGAATGCCATCTCCCCTCAGGGATGTACTTCTTTCTTTGAGGATGTCTCCTTCTCAGAAATAACCACACTACCACACAGATGACAAAAACCTGCTGTCTGATAATCAAGGCAGAACTAGCAACTGAGAGGAATCGTCTCACATTGAAGTCACTCTTGCTAGACACTCTGCCTACCAACTCTG
Source organism: Sceloporus undulatus (assembly GCF_019175285.1). Lineage (NCBI taxonomy): Eukaryota > Metazoa > Chordata > Lepidosauria > Squamata > Phrynosomatidae > Sceloporus > Sceloporus undulatus. Next base: position 123,425,047 of record NC_056522.1, on the reverse strand, counting down.
GGTCTAACTAGACACTTGAGGGAATCCATATTCCCTGCAATAAACCCATTTTCTCTCCCAAAACAGAATGGGATTTCTTCAGTAATGCAAGTTTCAGCAATAAGACTTGCATATTAAATTTGTGTTCATTTTCCAAACACCAATAATAAAACAAACCATATTAAATGCAAAATAGTTAAATGAGCAGTATCATATACTATGACAAAAATCTTTCACAATTCAAGGCTGTGCTTCTTCTAAAAATATAGCAAGTATGTATCTGGTTTGATCCTAAAAAGAGGTAATTTCCTTTTTAAAGAGAGAGAGAAAGAAAGAGAGAGAGAGAGAGAGAGCAACTAACTTGTCCCGTAATCACTGGAAAATATTTAACAAAAACATAAAACTGAAGGGGAATGATGGTGTAGTGTAAGATATCTAATATTTCCATTCAAGAAGTACCATTCCAAAGAATATCTTTCTAAATAATTATAATCTACATCAGATCATGCATAAGTCATTTTCATGTAAGACACATACTTTAGGAACATAAACCTAAATAGGAAGAGAAACTAGCTAGTTTACGGTTTGCAGTTTGGCAAATAGAATGGAAACAAAAAGGTGGCTATGAGCAACTTGACTTTCTTTCAAGGGAAGCACTTAACAATTAATAGAAAGAGCTTACATAAACCAGACTAATATTATGTATTACTTCTGGGATGCTCCTTCAGTATATTTACAGAAGAAGGAATGCTCAAAAACCAGAGAATAAAATCTACTTCTAAATCACACATGTGCAAAGAAATAAAGAACACACAGAAGAACAATTTCTCTGCTTTCCCTAAGATAAATGTACTAGATTCAACACCTGGCTTTAAGATTTTTATTTTAAAAAGCAATTTATTTTTATTTATTTTTAAAATAGCAGTGGACAGATACATACCCTATTGAACAATTAAAAATGTATCAGAACATTGCTATTTCATTGAATCATAGAATTTTAGAGTTGGAAGGGTCCACAAGGACAATCTAGCCCAATCTCCTACCATACATGAATATACAACTACACGGCTCCTGAAAGATGCCCATCCAGCCTCTTTTAAAGACATCTGAAAAAGGAGCCCATTATCCTCAGAAGTAATCAATTCCATTGTCCAACAACTCTTGCAACAGTTTCTTCATAATCTTTAGTTAAAATCTCGTCTTGTAATTTGAATCCACTGGTTTGTGTTCTACTGTCGCAAACAACAGAAAACAAGCTCACTCCATCTTGCACAGTGACAAACCTTCATATATTTAAATATGGCTATCATGTCATCCCTCAGTCTTCTGTTCTCCTAGCTAAACATAACCAACTCCCTACAATGTTCCTCGTCAAAAACATGATCATGTTGGTCATTCTTCTCTGATTTGTAATGTAATTCAAATGCTAAAATATACTAAAATTGATGCTTGTTCCTAAAATATTTTAAGGATACAACAGCCAGTGCACATGTAATGCTATGACTCCTTAAAAAGAACTGCATGCTTTGTCCTTTTCCTAGTGTAGATTGTCCTCAGTTAGCCCTAAACATAGGGAAAGGTTCAAGTTCACCTCTATCATCGTTCACACAGCATACAATATATATATACTGTAACTATTAATCAAAGTTCAGAAACAAGTTCCAAAAGTCAAGGTTAATAGAAAAAGAGCAGGTAAATTATGCATTAAAGAGAGGGCAGACAAGAGACCCTGCCACCGGATCCTTTTATCATGGTGCACTAATCCTTAGGGCCTACTGGAGATCAGAAGATAAAAATCCATTTTCATTTACAGTGGGTGTTCAGCATAAGATTTTCAAGCCAGATGCAGGCTGAAGTTATTTCTCCCAGTGGAACCAGGAGGAAAATGACCCCCCCCACCATTCCTGCAACTTCCTGTGTACTCTAAAACCTGCACCAATGGGCTGAAATACCCAATAAAATACATTTTTAGCACTGCAGAAGGCTTCAGGAGGAGAAAATGACAAAAATCCCAACACTAATTTTTGTGTGAACATGGATGTATCTTTACTGTATGAAAAACTATCAATTCAAGTGTTTGTACCATGAGGAATAGTAATATATGGTTGTTTCATCATCTTAATTTTTAAAGTGATTGGGTGGAATTCTGTTGGTTCACATATATCACAACTAAAGTAGATCCTATGAATCTGTAGCTAAGTGCTGAATTAACACAAAGGTAAATTCCATTGATTCAATGGTTTGACTTTAATTAGGATTAACAATAACATTCAGGCCACTATTTTTATAAACAGTTTGTGGCAGACTTCAATATAGGCTTAAGATTGGGGGGAAAAAAGAAAAGTAAGAACTGTGACTCTTCTCTTTAGTCTACAGTGATAGCAAGGAAAGTTATTTCCCCCGCCTCTTCCTTCCAAAACTGTTTATCAAGCTAAGTAGTAGCAAGAATTGCCCGGTTTTGTCATACAATACATGACATGCCTTCCTGTGTGTGTGTGTGTGTGTGTGTGTGTGTGTGTATTGCAGATATCTGATTGTCTTCTTTCTTCTTTGAAATATATAATCATATTAGGAGTCATACTATTTGCATCGGACATAGCACAAGTGAAACTGACTACAGGTAATGAGTATTAACAATGGTATCAATATTAAAATAATAATAATAATAATAATAATAATAATAATAATAATAATAATAATAA
>NC_056522.1:123405799-123422356 GCF_019175285.1 Sceloporus undulatus | reverse complement strand
TACAGGGCTTCTACTTCTAATTACAGTAAGCAGAGCCAAATCTTAGCTTTGCATACATAGCTTATAATTAACATTGTTGAATAATCTCTTGCCAAGATTACAAATTGAAGTTATTTGCAGATGATATGTTAATCTACTTACAGAATGTTTTTCTTTAAAATCATAAAGCACTAAGAAACAGAAATTATGAAATACACACCAGGCGATGGTGTAAGAAAAACTGGTTCCATGCTGTATTAGAAAATTATGAAGAAACTGTTGCAAGAATTGTTGGACAGTGGAATTGATTACTTCTGAGGATAATGGACTCCTTCTTTAGATGTCTTTAAAAGTGGATGGATGGGCATTTTTCAGGAATTGTGTAGTCGTATATTCTTGTATGGTAGGGGATTGGGCTAGATTGTCCAACTCTAAAATTCTATGATTCAATGAAATAGCAATGTTCTGATACATATTTTTATTGATCAATAGGGTATGTATCTGTCCACTGTTGTTTTATTTATTAGCTGATACAATATGAAGTGTATTTTTACAGTGCCAAAAAAACTGAAGCTAGCCGGCTTCAGTTTGAATAATGGAAATAACTAACCAGACTATCATGGGGTCCAGCTCACCCAGTTTGACAAAGGGTTCTGCAAAATGTTTGTCAGCTAAATCTAACTTCATTCCTTTGATTTCTAGTAATGTCGCTGCTCTATGGACCTCCCTGAAACCAAGATACTTGAAGTATATTTCAAATGCCATGAAGGATTTTCATTGTAAAAGTATCAAAGGACTTGAAAGCATACTGAAATTTAACAGCTAATGAGGTCACTTTAATTTCTGGCACAGATTAATAAGAAAGGGGGGAAAGGTGCACTTTTTTAAACAAAATGACTAAAGCAGGATCTACATCATCCTTTCTACAGGATCAATTGAGTTAGTGTATCTGAGAGAATTCTTAAGTGACTGCAATGAAATAATCAAAGGTGAAAATATATAAACCTTGAAACTGGTAAGTAATGGATAAAAACTTTCCTGAGTATTCTATAGAAATACTTCTGCTTCATCTTAATCTCTGCCTATTTGCAGTGACAATTCATTTTGGGATAGCTTTATGAATGGAAATATGCCCTTACCTTTTCAGAGACTCAATAATGTTGCTCTCATGTGGGAGGGTAAATCAATTTTGTAGACTGCCTTGCATAAAAATCAAGTGGCCTCAGCCACCTAAAAAAATATCCTATCAAAGGCTATAATTTCCAAAGGATCTCGCCAAAATATTTTTTTTCCTGCTCAATGAGCATTATAGTTTCCTCAGAACAGTACTGTTTACAAAGAATACAAGATTCTGGAAATAACAATTTGAACAAGCAAAAGAAAACAGAGATGAAACACACAGATCTGAATGAGAATATATAAGTTTGCCATTTTGCTTACAGCAAAATATTACTTTAATTTAATAGTAAACAACTACAATTAAATTAGCATAATTTTTCCTTTGAGAGATTACAGATTTATAAATAATTTTTCATTCCTATTGTAGAACATTAGCATTTTGCACATGCTTTCCTATATAAGTAGTCAAAATATAAAGCTTTCGATGAAGAAAGCATGTTACTGCAGATTAGATACAAGAGAAAATATGCTGAACCCTCAAGGTTATTGATGCCTGTTCTACTCCTTTAATAAGATGCTCCAGACTTTGCCAATATGTTAGCTGCAAACAGCTAGGAAAGCAGACCAGAAATATTAACGACAGCCTGGTAATACGAGACTTTAATTAGATTTAGTGATACAGCAAGTAGGGTATGGGATAAGACAATCAAAGGAAAGGAAAACTGACATAGACGGGTACAGGAAAGATGAGCAGAACAAAGGCAAAGGGGTCACAAAAAAGAAGAATCAATGCCAAGGAAATAGCATCTCATTTTCTGTCCCTAGTGTGCTTATGAATATCAATCGTGTGCATATTATAGACAGGAAGGCTTTAGGGCACTTCCCTTTGTAATAGCAAGTACTCGGCATACTCTAAATGCTATTCAGAAGCAGACCTGTTAGGAATATTTTAAGTAGTATTTCATAAGGTTATTTTCTTTATCTTTGCACTGTGGGATCATTTTTGCTCGGAAGTACCATGTATATATTAAAAACGTAGCATGGCCATCCAGGTATTTACAACATCTTTCAAATAATCAGGCTCTTTACAAAATGACTAATTTTTAACATGCTGTAATACATAATGACCCCAACATATTAGATATCTGAGACCTTGATTCTTGAGTTCTACAAAACCAAACAGTTATTAATAATAACACAACTTGTTAATAAGTTCCCACACCATTAAAGAAACCATTTACTTGCAGTCAGAGACTCTATCTAGTAATGGTCTACTTACAGGCCACAACAGAAATATTTGTTTAAATTGTAGGACAGATCAATTTATTGCCTAGTGGGCAGGGTCAACACCTATAGAGGACCAGCTGTATTCAACTTATACTACTTCACTGACAAAATACTCTTTGATCCAACCGAGGCTTCTATCAGTGTAACAGAAAGTGATGCTAGCAAATCCTCCACACCCTGTTCAAAAGGCTCCCCAACCAGCTCAGCAAGCCAGCATGGTATTGTGACCTTGGGTAAGTCACACTCTCAGACTCAAAGAAAGGCAAAGGCAAACCTCCTATAGAAATAACCTAGCCAGGAAAACCCTATGAGAGGATTGCCATAAGTTGCCATCAACATGCAGGCATCTAACAACAATTAAAGGCTGGAAGACAGAGTCTGTCTGCTGATGGAAGATTCCAGTGGATCAATAAGCATTTTGTCAACAGTGGCAACAAATGAATATAACTCATAAGTGATTCAACAGTTTTCTCCTCAAGTGTATGTACAATTTGCCATTGTACCAGAGCCCATGTGGTAAAATAGAAAACTCATTTTGCTATTACCTCCAACTCTATAACTAGTTATATACAAATCAGTCACAGGGAAAAAATACATAAAGTCCCACAATTTGAAGTTAAGTATTACTGTTGGTTCTATTTCTTTTTGTTCCATATAATTACCTGTTCTGTAGCTTTTTGTATAATCAGAAAACTAACTGTCAAATCAATACATAGGCCATTCCTTCTCCTGCTAAAACATACTGTACCACATTCAAGTGAAGAGCATCCACAAGAAAGAAATAATACATTAGCCAATAGTTATACACTCATCTAGTGCCAGGTTTTATTTAATGTTCTAAGGTAGTTAAACAAAAGGCATTAGATAAAATAACCAAAACAGAAAACATAGAGGTAATATGCTCTTTGTGGTATACATATTAAGAGGTGTGTGTGTGTGTGTGTTAAAATATACAAGTCCACACATAACCTGGTAAATTATTATGGAGATATGAAGGTAACAAAAGATACTGTATATTGAAGCCAACTGGTTCTTTGTAGAGCCAAGAAAGGTACTGACAATACATTAATCGCTCTTATAAATATTCTCAATGAAAAAAGTTTAAATAGCAGCAAGTTCTCCATGTCTAAAACATTACTAATGTAATTTTTAAAAGACCAAGTCAACTTACTCCTATAGGCTGAAAAATTAGTCCATCCACTTCATGACTGACTTCTTTGGCAAAATTTCCTTCAAGAAGCTGCAAGAAACAATAAATAATCATATGGCTTTACAATTCTGACTAAAATAATCATTGCTATATAAGACACAGATGTAAGCATCTAGACATTCTAATATACTGTTTAATGGAAAATATTCCTTCCCATGTTTATTATTTACACTTAATACGTGGGGCCTTGGTATCCATGGGGTTTAGTTTAAAAAACCCTTGGATGCTCAAGTGCCATTAAATACGATGGCGTGGTAAAATTGTGTCTCTTATGTAAAATGGCAAGATCAAGGTTTGCATTTTAGAATTTATTTTTTAAAATATTTTCAAGATGTGGATGGCTGAATCCATGGAGAAAAAATCTATGGATACCAAGGACTGACTGTACCAATTATCTATGTAATCATTTTTTAAAAAGCAGATGACTTAAAAGAGAAAATACACTGAAACACAGCCACTTCACTAAGTTTTAGAAGTCTACAAATTGAAAATTGCACCACCCAAGACATGGGACTAATCCAGGTCTCTCTTTGACTTTAGCTCCGAGACACCGAAATATGCAGATGGTGTCCCCCTACAAATCTAGTAATATATTTTGCTGTGGTAGATGTACAGCAGTCAGATCATAGCTCCAACATGGGCTGCATTATTTCTGAACTTTTCCATTAAGCCATATGATCCTATTAACCTGTTATGATAAATAATGGTTTCTCATTATGAAAACAAACCTATGTGAATTTTCAGCAGAAGCTCTATCCTCACTCCCTTCTTCTTGCTATTGCTATAAAGAGTTGTTTGTTTCTGAAATCAATTAAGTTTTGCATTACACCTGGACTCCAAATTGCCATCTTAACAATGATTAACTGAAGTATGCTAACTTGAAAAATTTGAAGTTTTAACTTGGTCTGCCAACCGTGGTTAGAGATTAATCATTATTTTTTTTCAAAGTACTGTATTGAAAATACCACAAACTGCTACAATGTGGTGACTCTAAATATGAAGCAGAATATTCATCCAAGAAGACTGTACAATCCCACAGAATATCTAGACTTACTCTTGCAACAATAAACCACTGTTCATCATTATGTCTGAATGCAGCTAATGTGATGTTCTCTCTAATATCACACTTTCCTCCCACCTTTTCTCACCAGTGTCTCTTCCTGACATTTTATAGAAATCTAAAATATTTACTTGTATGAGAAAATCTAATATTTGAAAACAATAGTCTTCTCTGGCGAACACTGCTTTCATTTTTTTAGGATTTTTTAAAAATATAAACAGGTCACTGGAGATAAAATTATTTCACTGCAATTTATGAGAATAATAGCAACTGTAAAGAGCTACTTTAAAATGGAGCTTAGTAGTACTTCCTTTTCAAAAAGAACCCAAACTACTGTATTTATTCATTCAAAGATGGTAAATACCCATATTCTGAACACTCAAGATACTTATTAATAATAGCAAACTCCCAGCAATTCACAGATCAAAATCCCAAAATAAAACTATAAAGCATAACTGACTAAGCAGCTTACTAATTTAAAAGAACCTCAAATCACACATCACTTTTATCTATATCCATAGCTATTCACACTGAGGTAAACAGCCATTTAGCCATTGAGGCCAACTATCCAGACACTGCATTTTCCCCTCCAGCTATCTGAACATTTATCAGAACTATACAAGCTTTTGAATTAACTTTATGAATGGGAGACCAAAGAGAATACAGTGGGCCCTCCTTATACACGGATTTGCCATCCACAAGTCCATATTGTCCCACCCTTGGGGACAAAAGTCCCTTTCCCCTGTCCCTCCTCTTTTCTTCCTTCCCACTCTCCTGTAGGCAGCACACTACAGAATGAGCTTCAAATGCTGCCAGTGCATTTCAAGGTAAGAGAGGAAAGGCTAATTTAGCGGTATCATTCCTGAAGTTCTCATAAATCCTGGCTGATTCCCCAAAGCAGCCCCTATTATTCCAAATACTTTTCTCTCCCCTAAAGAGCCTTCCAGTCTAGATGGCAGCAGCAACAGTGGTCTGCTTGGGAAGAGGGAGATTTTCCTCCGACTCTTGCAATTATTCAGGCACAGTGTGATACACAATGTTTGGAGGAACATCTGATAACTCAGGGAGTTCCACTAAGGACTGCTTTTTATATATAGCAAATCCTCTGGAGAACTTCATCTTGATGTGCTCACTATGCATTGATGAGACAGAAGAATATTCCCTCTCCCCTTTCCTTTCCTTTCCTCACACTCACCACTTTCCTATTCAATCAATAAAGGCTTTAAGGAAAGGATAAAGAAACTGGTATCTTTCAGGCATTATGGACTACAATTCCCCATTAATCACCTTCTTCTCAGTTTGAGAACTTCCAATACAGTTAAGGAAATTCTATGTCAATTTTGTAGATAAACACTGTGATTACCAATGGTAATCCTAGGAGTTAACCACTGATGGCACAGGGGTTAAATTTATTTATTTATTTATTTAGGTATTTATATCCCGCCCTTCAGCCCTAATGGCTCTCAGGGCGGCTTACATTTATTATTTTTTAACCAGACAGTTCCCTGCCTGCAGGCTTACAATCTAAAAGACACGACACAAAAGGAGAAGGGAATGGTGGGGAGATGGGATCAGGTCCAGCATTCTTCTCTCCCTCTGAGGCCTGGACCAAGGCAGATGGACTGGAGGGAGGACTCTGCTTCTTCCAGGCAGGCCTGATGGAGCTAGCCTGCCTCTCTCTCCCTCAAGATGCCAATACTGCGGCCAAAACATTGTGAGTTCAATCCTGCAGGGCTCCAAGCTGACTCAGCCTTGCATCCTTCCTGTAGGTTGGTAAAATGAGTACCCAGCTTTTGGGATGCAATTGGCCAACACAATGTAAACTGCTTAGAGAGTGCCTAGCACTATAAAACGGTATAGAAATCTAACTGCTATTGCTAATAAATGAGCATGCTCTTTGTTGTCTCTTGTACTGACTTTCAGTGCTGCAGGTTAGTGAAAAAATCTTCTATTTTATGTATAATTTTTCACTTTTCTAAAGGCTCACACCAGGATTTCTCGGTGCCCTTCATCTTCTCTTACACAAGACAAAAATCAGTATGCTACTTGCTCAACTGTCTTTATTTTATTTTGGACAGATTGTAGTAAGTTGAAATATTTTTCCCCTCCCCAAACTTGCAATTAGGGATCTACCTAGTTGCCTGTGGTGAATAAAATTGCTTCCAGCCAACCATGGTTGACTTACATATTTGAAGTGCTCGTTCACTCATTTCTGACAAAAGAAGGGGCAGTTAGCACCATGGGGCTCCACCAACATGCCATCAGCTTGACATACTGTAGGTCATACCCTCACTCATATTGCAAATATACATTGGATAATGGAGTGCAGCAAATAATTTCAGAAGAAAATCAGTCTGTGCTTTATAGATTATAGAAAAGCCTTTGATTGTGTAGATTATGGAAAGCCATGATCATAAAAACTATAGATCACTCTCAAAGAAATGGGTGTGCCAAACCATTCATCTGTCCCAACGCTTAACCTATACTCAAGGCAAGAGGCTAATATCAGCATACAATATGGGAAAAACTAAATGTTTTTCAGTCAGCAAGGAAGTCAGGCACAGCTGCATTATATCCCCCTGTGTATACTGTATGCTGAACAGCTGCATTAGACTCAGGGAAAGGAGGCATGAAAATTGGTAAGAAGGAAAAACCAAAATTTAAGATATGCAGACACCATACTATAGCAGAAAATAGCAAAGACTTGGAACAATTACTGAAGAAAGTCAAGGAATAAAGTGCAAAAGCGGGTTTACAGCTGAAGATTAAGAAAATGAAAATAAATGACCACCGATCATTTTCATAACTTTAAAGCAGATTATGAAGACTTTGAAATAGTCCAAAGATTTTCTATCCCTTGGCTCAGCCATTAATCAAAATGGAGACTACAGTCAAGAAATGAGAAGAAAATTAGGACTTGCAAGGGCAGCTATGAACAAACTTTCACAAGATTTTCAAGTGTAGATATATAATTGAATAGTAATGTCAGAATTATTCATGGCATCACATTTCCAATTTCTATGAAATCCCCTGGGTAACCTTGGGCAAGTCACATGCTCTCAGCCTCTGGGAAAGACAATGCCAAACCTCCTCAGAATAAATCTTGCAAAGAAAACCCTATGATATGGTTGCCTTAGGGTCACCATAAGTCAGAAACGACTTGAAAACACACAAGAACAACAAAAGAGGGATTGTGAAAGTTGAACAATGAAGAAAGCAGACAGAAAGAAAATCAATTGATTTGTAATGCTAAAAAGAAGAATAAAGAAGAATACTACAGCAAATCAAGTCTGAACTCTCCCTAGGAGCCAAGGTTGGCTAAACTGAGGCCCATTAGAAGCGTCGGTCTGCCGCCGCCACCGGTTGCAGCATCCGGGAACCGCAGCAGCCAAACGGTGCGGTTCCCGGACGCTGCAGAGAAGGAGCGCGAAAATCGCGCTCCTTCCTGGGCCCTGGAAGAGACGCCGCGAGGCTAGTCGCGCACTCACGGCGTCACTTCTGGGGCGTGATGTGCGGACACAGAGCATCCACCACGTCAAGATGGCGGCAGCTGTGTGGAACGGCCGCCGCCATTTGTTACGGACTCAGTCCGTGGTAGGGTTAGGGGCATCTGGAAGAGATGCCCCTTTCTAACCCTAGCACGGACTGAGTCCGTCCTAGGGTGTCCGTGTGTAACAGGCCTGAGATTGTCAAACTTTAAACATACAATTAGAAAGACTCAACAATAATGCTCAGTAAGGTAGAAGGCAGTAGGGACACCTAATTACAGATGGATACATTCAATCACACAGCTATAGCCTTGAGTTCACAAGATCTGAGCAGGGCAGCTGATGACCTGGGATCTTGGCAGTCTCTCATTCATAGGGTTGCCATAAATTGAAGATGACTTGACAGCAGTTAACAAACCCTGGATTTGATTTATCTGAACTAAAAGTGGTGCTTTAATGTTGGACATTTTTTCCACCTTCCTTGTTTTGGTCAGCTCAGACTAGAAAGTTTGAATATTACTTTGTACAAGAAAATGGTTAAGTTGGTGAAGGTTATAGTTTGGGGCGAGGGAGGCATTACAATTATAGTTATTATCTGTAGTATTCATTTTGTTTTAAAGCCTGAATGCCACAATCTGATGGCCCACAGGACAAAACACAGCCCTCTGGTCCAGCTCATTGTTCTGTAAACACCCACAATGGTGCATAATGTACCAGCATGAAGAAATACTTGTACCATACAATATTTTTCCAACACCTCTTTAGTCAGGTGAATATCCTACTGTGTTTTGGTTCCACTCCCACAATTATGTAATTGCTAATATACCTGTGGTTTGATATTAATTCCATTGTATATCTGAAGAAGGGGACTGAAATCCATGAATGCTCATGCTAAATTAGCTAGTCTTAACATTGCTGCTGGATTCCTCTTTTCCTCCCTTCTTTTTTTATGTTGCAACAGGTTAAAAGAGCTATCTCTTTGAACACTCTCAACACCTCGACATCTGAGAAGTACACGTAATTCTTCATAAATGTTCATTTAAGCTCCTTGGTTTACCAGAAACTGGAAGCCACATAAACGGGATAGCTAGAACGCAGGGAGAGGAATAGCTGGAGGAAAATCAAACAGTAATAAAGGCCCAGGGTTTTCTCCCCAACCTGAGAAGCTTGATAAAAACTTATAATAAATAAAATAATAACAGGCACAGTATTTCATTGCCTGTTTCCATCCAAAAGACATAAAAACAAACGCAACATGTGAAGCAACTGCAGCATGCTGCTTAGTTATCACAGCTATGGAAACAAAGTTGAGTAAAACAGCTGTCCTGTCTTTCTTACCATGCAGAGAAGTGAGAATGGGGAGATAATGACTTGCATTCCAGGGAGTTCCTGGCTGAGATTAGATCTGAACTGGATTTACTGCTACAATTCACCAACTTGCAATACTATCTATAGCCATCCTGTCCAATCATTGGGTCAGACTGGTGGTTGGGAAGGAGGAAAGTTCATAGCACAAAATGCTAAAGATAGCACAGTGTTATCACTAACTATAAATTCTGCACAAAATTGATTTTTGTTTCCTTTTTTTTAAAAAAAAAGTATGTATGGCAATGCTGCTCACTAATAGCATCAGCTCACTAATGACTATCCATGATTCATTTGTAGCATTCCAAACCTGATTAATGTCAGGTCAAGTTTAACATATGACAAAGTTTATTAGTAATGCTCTGCTATCCCACAGCTTGTCAGTCTTTCACAGCGAGTGCCATCTGCTACGTGAGGGAATAACAGTCAGAGCACTGGTAACTCTAGAATTACTGCAAGTCACTACAGCATGCTTTCAAAGTTGTACAGGTCAATAAACTGATACGGTTTGACAGTATTACAAAACAAGTACTACAAATTGTTTGGTTACTTTAAAGGCTATTCATGTTACTATAGGTTATTTTGGTTTCATGGGCAATAACAATCTTGCAATATTAAAAAGATCAGTTTCATGCAATTCAACATCCTTGTACTAGGATACTGATTCATGCACAGAGGGAGCTTTCACAATAAACAATTAATTCTAAATTGGAAAGCTATAATTTAAGTCACGAATTGTAAATAGGGCAATATTCCCCATGGCTGAGTTTGTCCCAAAGCAAGATGCTCCATACACTATTTCCAGATGGACACTGCAGGCTTTGTGTCTACATGGCAAAAGGTTTTACAATAACCTTGGTGATATCCTTGCTAAATGTCCTTATAAACAGGACATTTTTCAAATGCTTAACACTTCTCCATGAACTTTGCAAATTATCCTCTAACAGTACAGTGAGAGGTAATATTTATTCACAAGTAAGCCACATGGCATGAATTGGGCTTACCTCCAGGTAGGAGGTTATTTGTCTGCAGGCTAGTGAAACCCATGATTTTCTATCACACACATATCTTCAACTGTAATCCAGGAAAAAGAAACTAAATTCATATGCTATATCCAAATCCCATAGAAAATACTGGTTGATATTAGGGGAACTTAATGATATTTAATATCCAGAAACATATTCGACAGAACATCCACATCTCTAGACTCAGCACTGTTAAATCCTTCAGGAGACTTGTCATTAATTCCCCAAGATGATTCCAAGTGTCACTTGAATAATAAAAACAAACATGTTTGAGAAGATTTTCTGTATGATCTTGGAGAACACTTCAGGAAGTAAGATCCTTAAGACATGAAGGACCATTTTGAAGAAAGTATATTTCAAGATTTAATTTTTGTGCCATCTATGCATTATCAGCTAATAATAGATATTGGCTGTATTCACACAAAACACAAAACCACGAATTAGCATTATAAACAGGAGCAATCCTTGCCTTCCTGCCCAAATGCTGTAAGCTTTTACTGCAACTTTAGATTAACCATGAATTGTTGTGACATCCAAGACTGTCACGACATCCAAATCTATTTATGTAAACTTAATTTAATGTCATCTTTAAAGGTAAAACCTTCTCAGCTTAGACAAACTATGGCTGTTCTTCCCTGCTGCTGGTTTTAAAATAATTATTGTGGAGGAAGAATGGGTGCACGTGAGCTTACGTCTTCTTGTAGGTCACTCTCACAATGCTACTGTAAAAAGCAAATGTCACATAACAGTGAGGAATGAACAGTGGTTGCCCAGGGGTCTGTGCAGGCAGCCTCACCTGCAGACATCAGGGGTTGAATTTGGTATAGATGCAGAGTGTGGAGTGTACCACTGAGCTCTGATTCATCTTTTTTTGTACAATGATGATTTACAATGTATTTTTAATTAATTTAACACTCCCTTTCTTCCAGCATGGGACTCAAAGCAGAAGAAGACCAGTTTAGGGTTCTAATATGTGCTATGTACAAAAAGCTATGCACATTTTCAAATCCTTTGGTTTTACTGAGGAGAACAAATATATAAAAAGCACTGGCCAAGTTCATACCCAAACAGAATGTGACATGTAAGAGGTACTGTTTTTACAGAGTTCAAAATTCTGTATAATCAATGCAATCTCAGGCCTTTAAGGGGTCGCATAAAAGTTTTAATTTTGGAGACAGAAAAGGAAGAGGCAGGCATCTGGAACACAAGGATTTTCAAGAAAGCTCAATATGCAAGGAGATGTAATCCTTAACACTACAAACAGAAATGGCAAGACCTCCTGAGATGGTTAAATATCAGATCAACATTCAGGAACTGACAGAAAGAAAGGCTAGAGAAGCAGTTGCAGCTGAAAACATCCAGGAAAAAAGTTATCATTGGAAACTTTCAAAGGAAGGGCACAGAGTAAATCCTAGTAAAATTCAGGATCATCATGGGAAAGACCACTGTCAGAATGTGCTTTATTCTGTCATAGTAATGTTGTTGGGTTTTTGTAATATATGCCATGTTTAATTATTGAGGTATATAAAAGAGTTATTTATAGGTTATGGGTTTATTAGAAAATGTTGATAGTGATGGGAAGTATAGTACTTGGTGGCAGATCAGAAGAACGTTTGTGGTCTGAAGCTGGAATGTGCAGAAAATTTCTCAGAGTCTGTTGGAGGGAAACAGAAAGAAGAGATGAAAATTGACTGAGGCGGGGTACAAACCGCCGCTTTGTGGCACTCCCCCGCCGCCGCCATTTGCTCCGTGCGGGAGCCGCAGCAGCCAAACCGCGCAACTCCCACGCGGAGCAAAAAAGAAGCTCCATTTTGGAGCTTCTTTCTGCGGCGCATCTATGACATCGTGAGGCGCCTGGCGCGGACTCGCGACGTCATAGGCGCCGCGACACGTCTGGACGCTGTGCGTCCAGTACGTAAAGATGGTGACGCCCATGTAGAAGGGGCGCCACCATCTTGTACGTATAGGATACGTACTAGGGTTAGGGGGTGCGGAAGCACCGCCCCTTCCTAACCCTAGTACGTATCCTATACGTACTAAATGGCAGTGTGTATCCCGCCTGAGACTGGGAGTTGGGTGAGTAAGGGAGCATGGAAGAAAGGGTTGGTATGTTTTAATTATGAAGAGGAAGCCCACAAAAAGTTGGGGCGAGACATTGTTAATTTCTTGCCAGTATGGGAGAGTGATGCCACTCTGTCTGCAGAAGTCTTCCTGTTAATCTCTGAGGTTTTTCTGGAATAAAGTTTATTGTTTTATTGTTTGTAACACAAAAGACTTGGGCAGGCCATGTAGGCAGCACTTGAAAATAGAGATCAATCAGTTAATTTAAGAATCACAGTCAGGAAAAAATTCACACCTTCACAATGGCAGGAAGGCTAGGTAATTTATGACCCAGGATGTTTTCAGTCCTAGCTGGAGAAGACCCATTGCCACCTCTGGATACTATCTGTATCAAGTGATCTTTACCATGCAAATTCGGCATCTTTGAAGTGTAGTAAACAACCTTTGTATGAGGCTATTTTTGGCATATATAAGGACCCCAAATTCCTTTGTTATGTGTGCTGGCCAATAATCCATGGTGACTCTATGTCACTCTGAATTTTGACTTAGCTCTGACTCATAGCCAATCCCTGTCCCACCACATGGCCAAATCCAATGTTTCAATTGGATCATCTGGAGCCACCACATCTTTGGTAATTATCACTGTTAGAAACCCTCTTGTCTATCCCAACGCTAACTCCTTTATTCTTGAGTTCTTGTGAGTGTGCGTGAGTGGATGCTGTCCTAGTGTGTGTGCATTAAATAAAGATATCTTCATTTGAAGAGAATTAGCCTCTGTCAACTTAATGTCCCCAGCCATCTTCATATAAATTGGGTTGCATCCCTGACTGCTGTAAACCAGCCAAATTAATTGAGCTAATTACGATCCCCCAGGCACCAGATTACATAATACTGTGTGATTCCTGTTCTGGCTGGGCAACCAGAAGTTGGATTGATTGGCTGATGAACAGGATGACTCCATTTCCTGGACAGAGCTGTGAATGATGGAAGGGAATCCATGCTCACTGTGGACCTTCAAAGGTCTCCCCTCTCAGTTCACAAAAGGGTCTGCTGATCCCTGGCTCCACTGTCCTATGCTGCGCCAAAACTCTCACAGCTGTAACCAAGAAATCTATGGCCATTTCAACTGCAACAAGGTATCTGTGCACTATGTTGTGTCTTTTCCCTCTAGCTTTTCTCTAGCTTCTCATCCTTCCTTTCACCACTGTCTGACAATTACTAACCTAAGAAGAGCTTTGAAAACTTGAAACATGTATTTTGTGCATTTTCGTCAACCCAATAATGTTACCGCTGTTTTGCAGATTTTGGGTGTTATTGTAAATTACTAACATAGTTTACAATGCAATTGATTCAAAAGGCTTCCTTAATATCTCAAGCAAGGCCCCTCTGATGCAAGTTTTTGTTAATGCTATATATTCAAAAATGATATACATATAAAATTGTATTTGGTTCCCATGCTGTATCATTCCATCCATGACTGTATCAAAGAGAAAATCAGCTCACAAATTATGTTTGGGGGGAAATTATTTTAGGATATGCTAATTTTGGATGTTTTCCGGACATGTCCTTGAGATGATCACTATATATTGGAACACTGTTCTGCATTATTTTATTTTATTATTATTTATTTTAAAATTATTATTATTATTATTATTATTATTATTATTAAAGATGTTTCTTAATGCCATGTAAATTTTGTCTATTAATTCATTGGTGTCCAGTAGCTAAACTCAGTATATTTTGGTGCTCAATTAAAACCAGGTGGGGTCTTTAATGAAATGACTGAAACATGTTTCAGGCGGGGTACAGACCACCCCAAAAGGGTGGTCTGCCGGAGCCTTGTTTTGCCGCGCAAGGAAGCCACAGCAGACAAACCACGCAGCAAAAAGTGGTTTTTTCTGCAGCGCCCTTGTGACACCGCAGTACGCCAATGGCGCACTCGTGATGTCACAAGGGGGGGTGCGATGTGCGGACGCTAAGTGTTCATTGCATCAAAATGGTGGCGCCCGTGTGTACATTTTGACGTCCTTGTCACGTGCTAGGGGTGAGGCACATATGGGTTGTGCGCCCTCGACCAACCCCTAACACGTGACGAGGGCGCCCTATAGGCCTGTTTGTCCAGGGCCTCAGATATCTCAAGACAGTTTGGCTAAAACCCATGAAATCTCCTATTTGTGGCAAAGAGAGAACCAACCTGGAGGATGATAATTTTGTCCCCTATGATCCATTGGTGGCAAGCCCACAAGTTTTATTATTTAGGCATATACAGCACTGCTCTTATAAGAATATATTCTTGTCTTGACACACACAGCTTTAAGAACAGTAATAACAGATAAAATCTGAATATTGATCTGAGAGAATGTAAGAGAAATGAACATAGATTTTTTTAAAAAGTACACTGTACATCCATAGTATTAAACAACTTATAAGCTTTTTAAAAACGGAAATGGTGTACAATATGATAAATGCTAGTGATGCAAAAGCTTAGTTGTAAATTGTTTTATATAAAGAAGCTGTATTTAAAGTGACCTTCTGAAATGACCTTTATAACACTTTAGGTTATTTAAATGATAGGGTTTCAAGTAAATATAATAATTAATTTATTGATTTTTGCTAACATTTCTGTTTTGAAAAAAACCACTACACTTTATTATGTATATTCTGTAAAATTAGAAATAGAATAATTATTTTGAAATTGGTGTGTGTGCGTGTGTGTGTGTGTGTGTGTGTGTGTGTTCTGTGGGGAAATAATCTCTATAAAAATAGCTTTGTTTAAAAATTGATATTATTTATCATTTTTTGGAACAATGTATTGAGAAGCTATTTATTGTGACTTAAATGGTATTACAATTGTAAGTGCAATCATGCACATATGTATTATGCATTATGTATCATGTCTGCAGAACTGTAGCTGCAAAATAAAAAACATTTCTCATCCCAAAAATCATGAGAATCTTGAACTAAATGCAGAACTTTTCTTCCAAAACTATACAAAGGCAGAAGCTTCTATTTCAATATCATTAGAAATGTTTTTCTAGTATACTCTCAATTACTTCCAGATTTACAAGTTAAAACTGATTATATCCAGCTACAGTATATTGACATATAAAGAGAATAAATGTTATAAATTATATAAATAGGAATCTTTTACTAGTTCCCTCACTTTCTGGGTTTTTGTCTCATTAAATTAAAGAAAAAATTAATTGTTCTTATTTTACAGTCACCTCTCTGTATCCATAGATTCTTTATCCATGGCTTGAAAAAGCAATGATTTTGCCATTTTATATAAAGGACACCATTTTATTATGCCACTGTATTTAATGGGACTTGAGCATCCAACAGTTTTTGGTATCCACAGGGCAAGGGGGCGGTCCTGCAACCAAACTTCAGCAGATACCAAGGGCCCACTGTACTTTCTTATGCTGGTTTAATTTACACAAAAATGCTATTTTGAAATGTAAAGCTTAGTTTACATCAGAGATAAATAAATGCTTACCTGATACCATGCAAAGAGTTAGCTGCCTTGCAAAGGGAATGATAACCTGGCTTAAAACCAGCAAAATCTTTTCTTGATAGATAAATATTGATTTGGTGAAAATATATAGCTATCCAATTTCCTAGCCATGGTTTGAAAATCAAAGATATTCTACGAGACTGAAATGGGTTCTTCTTATATTCACTCCCCTCCTCATTTTCATTTTTGAGATAACTATAGGACCTTATTGTATTTACTACTCACTGCTGAAGCTGTATAAACAAAGACTTATTACAGCCTAATCCCAACAAGAGACCCAATGTGGTGCAGTAGTTTTGAGCATTGGACTCTGGAAACCAAGGCTCAAATCCCCATTCAACCATGGAAACCCACTAGGGCCTGTTACAGACAGCCAAAATAAAGCTGCTTCGAGTCACAGTGGAGGTATGGTGTTTCAATGATGCATGCGTCCTAAGAGTCCAGAAGTC
>NC_056522.1:123397121-123402799 GCF_019175285.1 Sceloporus undulatus | reverse complement strand
GACGCATGCATCATTGAAACACCGTATCTCCACTGTGACTCGAAGCAGCTTTATTTTGGCTGTCTGTAACAGGCCTAGGTTAACTTGAACAAGTCACACTCTTGCTGCCTCAGAGGGAGACAAAGGCAAACCTCTCTTAACATATCTTGCCAAAAATACCACATGATAGGTTTGCCTTAGGATTGCCATAATTTGAGAACAACTTGAAGGCATATAACAACAGTCCTAACAAAATACTAATATTGAAGGAATGGGAAAAGAAATTTATAGTCTGTTCAAAAGCAGAATGAGAGGTTAGCACTTACTGTGAATGATCATTGTAGGATGGCTGAAGGAGCAGTTCACTACTAGCTCTCTTCCTCTTTTTAAATTCCTTTTTCTAAAGCTAAATCCTCTTCTTACCATATACCGTATATACTCAACTATAAGTCGCCGTCATGTCTAAGTCAAGGGCAGGTTTGGGGGGCAAAATTATGGATTTAGATATGACTCGTGGATGAGTCGAGAGTAAGACCAAAGGGTATGTAAAACAGGATGGTGCAAAAGATGAAGCAAAGGAAAACATTGCCAGAAAACGTAGAAAATTCCAGCAGGCATAACTGTTTGCGCTCATACTAAAGGCTTCATGAACGAGAGAATATAAAGAGGGTGTGAGTGCTTCCAGGACAGATGACATCCTGCCTTTCACCAGGGGATAGTTCCTATTTTTAATAAGACTTAAAGTACAGTACAGTGCTTACATTGACCCATGGATATGTCGACTCAGGTTTTTGGGGTCAATTTTTGGATTAAAATTTCTAGACTTATACATGAGTAAATACAGTAAATTGTGTAATATTCACTTTTACTTTGCCAAAGAATAGCCATATTTTATATTTAACTTTAGAGAAAATCTGTTGGACTTTATCGCCTTCCCACTGCCATCCCCTTCTCCTTTCATGTCTTGTCTTTTTAGATTGTAAGCCTGAGGGCAGGGAAATGTCTAATTAACCATTTGTAAGCTGTTCTGAGAGCCTTCTGCCTGAAGAACAGGGTATAAATACTGTAAATAAATAAAAATAAATAAATTTAGAGAAAAGAATTTAGAACAAGGAAGAGAGCTAGTTGGGGATTGCTCATTCAGCCAGCCTCAGAATGAACTAGTGATATGAATGGCTATTAGGAAAGGAAAGAATGGATCAGAAATGGAAACCGTTAGAAGACAATGAGGAAGAAACAGTACCAGTACAGATCTTGGTGACATATAAATTGCTTCTAGCATACTGTATTTCCTCTTGGAAATACTGCTGTTGGTAATGTTAATTCTGATCAATCATGGCTGGGGGGAGGGGGTCGTAATACAGATTGAAAGCAGAGAACTATCTCCAATGGTATATGCACTATAGAAAAAGAAGAGTTAGTGAAAGCATCCAAGTAAAGGCGAGAGTAGTAAAAAAAGAATTAATAGCAAAGCCAGAAGTGTAAATTTCCTTTAAAGATACTGGACAAAATGAAAGAAATAAGACATACTGAAAAAGAGAAGGCAAAAGAAAGAAAGCAGGAGAAGATGATGACAAATGGGGCAAAAAACAAGAAGGAACAGATGGAGCTGGGAGAAGGGCAGACAGAATAATAATGCAAGCTCTGGCAGGAAACACAGGGCTGATATAGGTGAGGTGATTCAGTCCTTCCTGAAGGCATGAAAAATGAAAACAAAACTGAAAATAAAACAAAGAAAGGAGGTCATGATTTTGGCAAAAGAATAGCTCCAGATGGTGTCAATTGTTTCTCCACCCAAGCTATGGAACTCAGTGGCTTCTGCCAATACACACAAACCTCCTTGCCTCTTACTGTGTAATTTTACTTCTATTCTCTGTGCACCTTTTCACTTTATATTGATACATGGCTGAATCCCCCAAAGTAGTTCTCCATCCTCTATTAATTACAGTTTATTCAAATGTATGGCTCTGGATCATCATCACTTAAAAACTGCCCCATGCTGCTGAGATAAGGAATTTGAGGGCAACACAATATTAAATGTGGCATAGTATAAAAATAATTTTTTAAACTTCAGAAAATGACAGCTGTATAAACATTAAATGAAGTCTGGAAAATTCAAAAACCAGGAAGCATGTGCTATCAAAATGCATATTTGTCTCAGGATTTAAAGAAAGTATCATGCTGTTTTAAGATTTACTCTTTGAGACAGAATTTGCTCATTCCCATTTATCTCCTGCAAGGACCAGCTGTCATGTTTTCAGGTAACATTCTTAGATGTGACACATCACTGCTATACTGTATGATGGTATTTGAAAAAAGGTTGCAAAGGTTGACTTGAATGCCATTATTTAACTTTCACACAACGTTAGTCACAATAATCCTCAGGTGGGACCATACTGCTGTGAAAAGACGGATGGACACAAGACATCTTCCACTGATGTTAACTGTTTCTTTAGCCTATTAACTGTTTGTTCACAACTACAGAGAGCATTCTGATTAGATATTACTGGCATTCTCTTTCTATCTCAAGTGTGTTAATGGGGATGGATTGATATCAATTTATTTCATGACAGCTCTGCAAAAACACTTCTAAGTCTAAGCCGATTTGAGAGTAGAGCGACTGGCTCACACATGCATGAACATCACTTTATTATTTGATTCACAGCTAGTTGTTAATTGATTGCTAGCAAAGGTATCACATTCAAAGTGATGCAGCACTCCTGTCTCTGGCATTTTGATATGTAATGATTCATCCACACGTTAAAGTCACATGCTACAGACCTGAAAGTTGTGAACCTACTTTCAGGCAGTTAACTCTAATATAGAACAGCCTATATCACTGATCTTTTGTGAATTGAATTATTAGAAAGGACATCAAACGTTAAAACTTCAATTTTACTACCATCAGAATGCTCTACCTAATGCAGAGAGTATCATTATCATCACTATCAC
This sequence comes from Sceloporus undulatus, assembly GCF_019175285.1. Taxonomy (NCBI): domain Eukaryota; kingdom Metazoa; phylum Chordata; class Lepidosauria; order Squamata; family Phrynosomatidae; genus Sceloporus; species Sceloporus undulatus. Next base: position 123,399,868 of record NC_056522.1, on the reverse strand, counting down.
TATCACTATCATCATCATTATCGTCGTCATTTCTCATGGCAGTGTACAAGTAAGGTTAGCACAAACAAATTTTTGAATATACTTATCTATAAGTCTAGAAATTTTAGTCAAAAATTGATCCAGAATTGACTTATTCACAGGTAAATGTAAGTACTGTACTTTAACTCATATTTAAAAATGGAACCATCCCCTGGTGATAGGCAAGAGTGCAATATGTCCTGGAAGCATTGACCCCCCCCCCCCCTCCCCCCCCCCCCCCCGCCCCCGCTTTGTTATTTATCCATCCTTTAGTGTGAACACAAAGAGATATGCCTGCTGGAAGTTTGTAAATTTCTTGCCACTGTTTTGTTTTGCCTCTTTCTTTAGATCCTTTGTTACATGCCCCAAAGTTTTGCCCTTGACTTATATATGGGTCATATCAAAATCCATAATTTTGGCCCCCAAACCTACCCTTGACTTATAATTGAGGTAAACGTATAGTTGCATATATACGGTAAATCAGTTTAAAATGATGAACATAAGTTAAATAAACTAAAATCATATTAAATATAAGGAAGTTAAAATCCGTTTACTGTACAGTCCGTCCTTGCCTTACGCAGGGGATACGTTCCGGATCCTGTCGCATAAGGTGAATTCCGCCTATGCTCGAGCCCCATTGGAAACAATGGGGCTCGTGTGCGGCAGTGCGGCGGCGCGGGAGCGTGCAGGGTGCAACGGGCGCACACACCCATTCAATTGAATGGGGCGCAACGGGCGCACGCGCCCATTCAATTGAATGGGACGCGCTGCCCCTTCCGCCCCGCGCGCACCCTGCAGCTTGAGCGCATATGCTCAAGGCCGCGTATGGCGCGGGCGCGCTGTATTTATACCCCGCTCTTCAGCCAGAAAAGCTCTCAGAACAGCTTACAGATAGTTAATTACCATATATACATGACTATAAGTCAACCTCATGTATAAGTCGAGGGCAGGTTTTGGGGGCAAAATTATCGATTTTGGTATGACCCGTGGATAAGTCAAGGGTAAAACCTAAGGACATGCAAGAAAGGATCTAAATGATGAAGCAAAGGAAAACAATGCCAAAGAACCTAAAAGATAAGATAAAAGAAGAATGGCATTGTTCGGACATGTAATGCAGAATTTAATTTGAAATAAGTTGCTCATTATAATTATCAAGTGGGTAAACAGAAGAGTATGTGGAATATTTGAGGGACATTAAGATTTATATCATAGATATAAATTGCTCTATTAAATTTACTGTGTTTATGGAGATGAGGTTTATGCAAAAATAAATAAATTGGAATATTCTTTTAAGTTAAGTGTCAGAGAGTGGAAGGGGAGGAGTCAGGTTGGGGTCCCGCACAGGAAGACGGCAGATGAGAGGACCCGGGAGCAACCTCGAGGAAAGGGTGAAAGCTGTGATCAGGACCAGTCCCAAGGAGGAGTCAGGAGCGCGGGGGAGAAAAGGGGAGAGGGGGGAGAAGCCCGGGGAGGGGGAGGAAGACGGAGGTCTGAAGCAAGAGGCGGAGACGGGATACGAAGAGGGAATCGCAGCGAGGGTCCAGGAGACCGCCACCATCTAAGAGGGCGCCATGGAAGGTGTTCTGGGAGATGGGGCGAGAGAGCATCACTCTGAGGGCTTCTTTGCCCATCTCGTCCACCCCTTAGATAGAAGCCAATGAAGGGCTCTACCAAGCTCACCCCATCATAAATCCTGGGCCTCAACTGTGCTGGGATATCTGTGGGTGGTGTTGGCCTATGGATTGGCGTCCAGGGCTCAGAGCTCCTGAAGAGGAGGAGCCTGAAAGGGAGAAGCCGGAACTCAGGCCCTAGACCCAAGGGAGTTAGATAGGGATGGTGAAGTAACCAGCCCCCACATGGAAATTTGTTTTGACTGCAGTTTTCAAAAGTTGCATTAAAAGTTCAGCATCTGTAGTGGCCTCATTGCCTCCTTGTGGCATCATGGATCTACATCCTATCCCCTCCCCTACCGGGCCAGCCTTGGGCCCGGTGACATTAAGTAACCAGGTTATCATAGGTAATCTTGGAAGTAATTGTACAGTATAGATGGAATATATTCTCTTATCTATTGTGTTCTATTTTCTGTTCTGTGTTTGGTATTGAGTCTTGATGTTTTAGATACTGATTTGTATTTGTCTTTAATATTTGTATAATGAAAATTATTTTTTTAAAAAGAACCTACAAAATTATGGCTGGCATAACTGTTTTGGCTCACACTAAAGGCTGGATGGAAGTAGAGGGAGGTCAGTGCTTCCAGGACAGATTGCACTCCTGCCTTTCACCAGGGGATGGTTCCCTTTTTAATAAGAGTTAAAGTATAGTATTTACATTGACCCATGCATAAGTCAACCTAGGTTTTTGGGGTCAATTTTTTGACTAAAATTTCTAGACTTATACACAAGTATATACAGTAGACTTTTACCTGTCCTCAGGCTTACAATCTAAAAAAGACATGACACAAAAGGAGAAGGGAAAGGCAGTAGGAAGGGGAGTTGGTCCAGCAGTTATTCTCTCCCTCTCAAGCCTGGACCATGGCAGATGGACTGGAGGGAAGGCTTGTCTTCTTACTTTAGGCCAGGCCTGATGAAGCTAGCTGGCCTTTCTCTCCAAGGCCAGATGATGTCAGATGGCAAAGAGAGAGGGCTCGTCTTCTTACTTTAGGCCAGGCCTGATGAAGCTGGTTGGCCTTTCTCTCCAAGGCCAGATGATGTCAGATGGCAAAGAGAGAG
>NC_056522.1:123395581-123397111 GCF_019175285.1 Sceloporus undulatus | reverse complement strand
GGCTCGTCTTCTTAACGAGCTGGGTTCTCGGTGAAGGACCAGCCCAGGCTAGGGGGGCGGGGGGGGGCGGGAGGGGTGGCCTTGATACATAGGAACACCTTGTCCCTTACCAGGAACCACATCCGACAGACGTCATATATCGAGTGTATCTACCTGACCCTAAAGGCTAGGGACAGTCTAGGGATTCTGTTAGTGTATCGGCCACCCCGTGCGCTAACGAACTCCCTTAATGAGCTGACACAGCTGGTCGCTGAATTGATGTTGGAGACGCCCAGGCTACTTGTCCTGGGTGACTTCAACATCTCTCTCACGACCAGCTATGTTCCACCCGGTGCAGCTCGGGAATTCATGGATACCATGGCAGCCATGGGCCTGTTTCAGCTGATTGCGGGTCCTACGCATTGTGCGGGTAATACTCTCGATTTGGTCTTCTGTTCGGATGCGGAAAATCCGTGGGTGGAAATAACCAATATTTCCCCCCTGTCATGGACGGATCATTTCCTGGTGGAGGCAAAAATCAAGGTCTCTACCCAGATCCCCCCCGGGGGTGGTGGACCAGTTAGGATGGTCCACCCTCGAAGGCTGATGGAACCCAAAAGGTTCCAGGAAGCTTTAGAGGGGCACATGGTTGGAAGTGACGGCGATTCTGTTGATGCCCTTACCGGTATCTGGAATACCGGTCTTTCTAGGGCTATACACAGTATCGCTCCCAAGCGCCCTCTCAGGCCCGCTTCCAAACGTAAGCCCTGGTATACGGAAGATCTCCGGGCAAGGAAGCGGGAACTGAGACGGCTAGAGTGCCGTTGGCGGAAACACCTTCGCTTACATGACAAGGCTCTCCTAGACCAACTGTTAGAGGACTACGGAGAGGCGATACGAGCAGCTAAGAACTCGTTCTATGGTGCTCGTGTCGCGTCCGCGGAGTCGCGTCCAGCAGAGTTGTTCAAGTTGGTCAGGGAGCTAACTCAGCTTCCTCCCACCTCGAACCAGATCCTTGAACCTTCTAAGGCCTGCTGCGACAAATTTAATGACTTCTTCGTGGATAAAACCTCTCGGATAAGCGAAGGTCTTAACGCCGACATTCAAGCAGAACTTAGCGTAGAGGCGTCCGGAGCCTCCGTGGACTCCATTAAACTGGATCGGTTTGAGTTGGTAAGTACCGATGATGTGGACAAGATCCTCGGAAGTGTTCGGAAGACAACCTGCTCTCTCGATCCCTGTCCCTCATGGCTAGCGGCCCAGGGGGGACCGGCAGTAACATCATTGTTACACCGGATCATTAATACATCTTTGAGGGAAGGGCAATTTCCATCTGAACTTAAATTGGCCACTGTAAAACCGTTATTGAAAAAGCCCTCCCTCGATCCCCTGGTACATAACAATTATCGGCCAGTTTCGCTGCTGCCATTTCTGGGGAAGGTGATCGAAAGGGCGGTTGCAATCCAGCTTCAGGCGGTCTTGGATGAAACGGATTATCTGGACCCATTTCAAACTGGCTTCTGGGCGGGTTACGGGGTTGAGACGGCCATG
>NC_056522.1:123392849-123395481 GCF_019175285.1 Sceloporus undulatus | reverse complement strand
TCTGTTCGGATGCATCTTTAAAGATAGTACTTTCTTCAGTCGTTCAGCTAATATTGATGAGTAAATTTTATAATCCAGATTTAATAAAGAAATTGGGGAATAATTCTCGATCAGCTCTGGATCTTTATTTTCTCTTGGAATCAATGTTGTTGAATGTCGCCAAGATGCTGGGTAATTTTCAAAATCAATTTGTTTTATTGTTTCTAATAAGGATATTAATTCGTCTTTAAAGATCTTATAAAACTTTGCAGTAAATCCATCAGGACCAGGGTCCTTGTTATCTTTCAGGTTTTTAATAGTTATTTCCAATTCCTCCTTTGAAAATGGCTTATTTAATGCCTTGAGTTGTTGTTCAGTAACCTGGATTTTACCTTCTTTCTTTATAAATTCTCGTATATAAATTCTCTTTCCTTGAGTTGCTTCTTCTGTCATGTATAGTGTCTTGTAATAATTTGTTACTATATCTTTTAATTTATCCTGCTGTGTAGTGATAGTATTCTCTTTTTAAAATTTCAATATGTCTCTTTTTCCTTTATTTTTCTTTAACCTCCGTGCGAGTCACTTTCCTACTTTGTTGGCATTCTCAAAGTCATATTGTTTAATATATTTAATTTTATCCGTAATCTCCTGCATTGAATTTTCATCAATCTTGTTTTTGATTAATTGAAGTTCATGCAAGATTTTTTTGTCCTTAGGATTGATTTTTGCTCTTGTTCTTTCACTCTCAACTTTCCCACTAATTCTTCATCTTTTCCCCTTTTCTTTTTTCTTATTCTCCTCTCTTGATGTATTAGTAGCCCCCTGAAAACAGCTTTACCAGCATCCCAAATCACATGCATGGGCATCTCCTTCTTAATATTTTCTTGGAAATAGAATTTTATTTCTTCTTTGATTCTTTTGATTACTTCTTCATCTGTTAATATATAATTTTTCATTCTCCAGGAAAACTCTTTCGGTATCTGTTTCAGTGCCAGTATTACCAGACAATGGTCCCGTGTTGTCATGGATAGGATTTTGGTTTTAATTATATTTTTATTTAACCGTTTAGATGTCAATATCATACCTATCCCGGACCATGATCTATATCTGTTTGAATAAAATAAGAAATTTTACCATGTATCACTCTCCACATATCTATTAGATTTAGATCCTCTATTAATTCAAAGGCTGACAAGGGTAATTCGCCCTGTCCTTTTTTATGCTGTTGGCCAGATCTATCTTCCATGGTATTCAAGACCACATTCCAATCGCCTGCCATAATTACACTGTCATAACTGAATTCCTTTATTTTTGCGTGAAGTTCTTTGAAAAATTTACTTTTGTTTTGTTGTGGTGCGTATAGATTTATAATCAAAATTGATTCATCTTGAATTACTATTTTTGATGCCAAAAATTGTCCTTTCTTGTCTTTTAAAATCTCTTTTACTTCCAAATTGTTATTTACATATATTGCCACTCCTCTTTTTTCACTTGATGCCGCAAATAATTTTCCTATTTTTTTATTTTCTTGCACTCTCAAATCTTTTATTTTAATGTGAGTTTCCTGTAAACAAATTATTTGTGCTTTTTGTTTAGCTAAATAGTGAAATACTTTATTCCTGTTAGTTTGGAATTTAGTCCATTAACATTCCATTAAATTATTAGTTGCTTCGCCATTAATTCTCCCCCCTTTCTCCCCTTTAACTTCTTCTTTTTGGATTCTTTCTTGTGTATTGTCTTGTTCCTGTTTTCTTTCTTGTAGCTCCTCCTTGTCTATTTCGTGAGGATTCCTTCTAACTTCTTTAGAGTTTTTATCTAGATTCACACTTCCTTACATTTCTTGATCCGAATTTCCATCTGATGTTTCTGTTCATTCATCTCCTGATCCTCTAGTTACTTCCTCATCTGTGCCTGTACTTCCATCTTAGTCTTTCTGTTTTTTATTATGTTGTATTTGTGGGTTTGCTCTTTTATGCTTTATTCTTTTATCTTTCCTTTTCTCTTCCTGATTTTCGTTTTCTATTTCTATTTTCTTAGCATTTTCCTCTGGTCTTTGTTCACCCTCTTCATTCTCTTTTCTGTTATAGTTATTTTCCTCCACTTTAATATCTCCTAAAATTTTTTGAAGTTTATCTAGAGAATCAATTACATATTTTTCCCTTTTATTGTAAATATGAGGCCTTCAATTTTGCCCCATTTCTATTTAATTCCTTCTCTTTTCAGGTACTGGGTTAATCTATCATAGTCTTTCCTTTTCTGTAATATTTCCGGGGGGATTTCTTTAAATATCCTTATATCTTGTCCTTTGATCAGGAGTTGTTTTCTATATGATGTTTCCAAAAATCAGAGTCTTGACTCTCTCTTTTACAAAAGATATTGTTACATCTCTTGGAAGTTTTTTATTTGTTGTGAAGTCGAAGGCTTTCATGGCCGGCATCCATAGTTTTTTGTGGGTTTTTTGGCCTGTGTGGCCATGTTCTAGAAGAGTTTCTTCCTGACGTTTTGCCAGCATCTGTGGCTGGCATCTTTTTATTTGTTGCTACCCAGGAATTAACTCTGTAAAATGTATCCACCTCCAAATCTAATTATTCTTGTGACCAACCTACAAAATGAGCTAGAGCTGGAATTAATCTTTCACTTAAGTCTTCATTAT
>NC_056522.1:123388093-123392824 GCF_019175285.1 Sceloporus undulatus | reverse complement strand
ACTTAACAGGCCATACAACAGTGAAATGCTTGTACAGTGCGCCCGCGCATACATGGGTGCATTATATCTGCTTCAGTGCTGCTGCCATGCCTGGAAGAAACAATGGCATGTGCCGCCATCGCGTGCCGCCGCGCGCATGACCCCATTACTTGTAATGGGGCTCGAGCATATGTGTTTTTTTGTTTTACGCGGGGGGTCCGGAAGGATCCCCCGCGTAAAACAGGGCACACTGTACTTGAAACAGTATTTTTTCCATTCTGCCTAGCTTCAACAGCTAGCTTTTCAAGTTTTTAAAATTTAAATGAGAATTCAACACTGGGAACAATTATGCTAAACTGCCAGAAAATGTGTTTTGCTTTGTTAAATTGAGCTTCAAAAGCATTTCAATTGAATACACATTTGTGATCACAAGTAAGGCCTATTCTTAATCCATTCAAAATGTTTACTTTATTACAGCTTATTACAAATGTGCTGTCTAAAATGCAACAGCATGACTCTTCAATTTCCAGTCCATAATTTTTTGATAATAATTTAATAATATGATGGGCCGACTTCTATGCTAACAAAGCCCCAGATTGTGTGATAGCAGCTCCATGTTCCCCAAGGCATAACATTCCCTATAGGAACATCGTCAGTAAAAAGAGATAGATTTAATCACATATTTTCATTTGTTTTATAGTCACTCATCTGGGTTGTGGTATTCTAAAGACAATGTTGATCTCTAATTATGGTATATTTTCAACAACCAATGCTGGCTAAAAGAAATATGTATTTATTAAATTCCTAGTTATATACATGTCAGGTGAAAACAGATCTAGGTGGAGATTTAGCTCACAATGATATGTCTGAAGTAATTTTCATTTAGATGAGATTCAAATTATATTTTGGGGAGTTAATATCACTTTAATCTTAAATTTAAAATTTTTGCCCTTTTTTGCCCATGGGCTTTTCATGAAGCCAGATAATTTTAAAATGATTCTGGAGTGCTCATTCCTCATACAAATGAAATATACTTTCAGTTCTGTGCATGACAATCTGAAGCACACATATTTAAGGACAGATTACGGACCCAAAGTTCCCTTGGGCAGTTTCTTAAACAACCATCCTATGACAATGATTTGAGGCAAGGGCTGCCATTCAAAGAACTCCACAAACCATGCAAAATTAGGGCAGTTATCCAGGTTTGTTTGCATGTAAAATAACTTAAATTAATAAATTAAAAACAAAGCAATGACAGAGACAGGAGAGTCAGTGTGATACAGTCATTTGAGTGTTGAACCCAGACTCAAGGAACCAGGATTCAAATCTCTCTCTCGTCATGGAAACCCACTGGGGTGACAAGTCACACTCTCTGGCCTAGAGAAACAGAATACCTCCTTCTTGAATAAATAATACCAAAGGATACAGTTACCATAAGCTAGAGTCAATTTGAAGGCATATAACAACAAATGATTGACTCAATCTCTCACTTGGTAAGGTACTTCGGGTTCATTTAAAAATTAATTGGTCTTCCTGGATTGGAAAAGATGGCTGCCCATTTGAAGAACAACCTGATTGAACAATTTCCCTGTAGCAAATGTCTGACCCATCAATTGAAACTGCCTCTAAGTCTAATCTTTAAAAAAATTGTTCCCAATTCATAATTGTTATACCCATATTAGACAAGGCAGTGATACAGCAAGAGATTGTGGTTATGCCAGTCCTGGAAATAGCTTGTGCTGTAATACTGATTTTGCGGTAGAGAATAAACAAAAAAGTCGCAAACTGTCCTCCCAGAGGAGCTCCTTTATCTGAATATTCTAAGTGTGATTGACTGCGAGGTCACAAGGCATTACAATATTGTACTGGCAATTTTATTCCAGCACCCTCTCCTCAGATTTCTAGCATAGTGTTTAACTTTCCACAAAACCAATGTGGGTTGACATAACTGAAGTGGGTGGCTAAATTTACTGAAGCACTAAATTACTTAGAGTAGTGAGCAAAAAACAGATGCACAGAGCCCAAAAAGAGTTTCTCTAAACTGGGACAATGGGCAGGAACCGGACAAATGTGGTTCAATGGTAGGCCAGTGTAAGTGGTATGTAATACTCTCCAAAATATTCATGTTAGTTATTCCATACTTTGGTCTACGTATCAAACAATTTGCTCCTATGTAGTGACCTTTTAAAGATATATGATCATTCTACATATTTTACACTAGATGCCCTACAATATATAACACAAAGCCACGATTAATATCACACAAAGTCTCATGGGGAGGTTGAAGAGTGCCCCTTGCTCCTTACAGGTACTTCAGCTTATAGGGTCTGCAAACCTGACTTTGCCATACTTATTAATTTCAGTTATGTGTACCTTTAAATGTAATGCATGAAATGGGAGACTGGTTGCTAGGCAAATCACAAAATATATGTAAACATAAAGGAGCTAACACTGTTGGAAGAGGGAGGAGTCTGAGTAGGTGCAATGTTTCAGGTAACAAGAAGGACAGCAAGAGGATTTAGGCAATCCTGACTGCTTTGTGTCTGATTTAATTGGTGTCTGCACAGAAATGTACATACTATTGCTCTTCCGTAATTTCACGGAAAAGCGTTTGCAGGAACATCTAATACACGTCTACTCAGAAGCAAGGCTTCAGCATGGTGGAAGGCTGTTTTTAAATGGAAAAGTGGCTGTAAATGCATTGCTATTAATGATAGTTCATTTGTAAGGACTACCCTGCCAAGTGTGCCATGGCAACATAGTGGTGTCCTATACCTGTGCTTTTTATTCTAACTTAGATGGGGGACTGACAGTGGATCCCATTCATAATGTTGTCTCGCTCTTAAATTTAGCACACAACTTAGACTTCAGTCCTATACCTCTGTGTCTAGAAGTAAGCTCCACTGCATTCCATGGGACTTAACAACCCAGTGGACATTTAAGGATATTGCTATTAATGAATTTGCTGTCTATGAACTAAGACTGATCAGGGTCAGTAGTGGTCACTTAAATGATACAGAAAAGACAAAAGTAACTTCTCTCCCCCCCTTTCATGTTCAAACTAATTGTGATAACTTATTGTTTGAACTGATCAGCAGTTTCTGTTAGGAAAATGCATTTCAGCCATTGTGTTGTCAGATGTTAACAATTTCTGGAAAAATCTGTCTTCCAGATTCCCAGTGAATGGTCAAATAAGTACATAGATTGTTAATAACTACTTAATTGTCATAGTCAAATAGAGCAACCACATAATTTTCTGCTGTCCTCATCCTCCAAGCACGACAAGCATGATAAACTATTACAAAGCCTTGCAGAGATTGCTGGTTTGTGAAAGTCGTTGCCTAGAGTAGAGTCTCTCCCCCTTTCTTCCCCTAGAGCAGGTGGTTCACTCACAGCCCTTTCCTGCTTCAACAGGAATAATGTATATTAATACCATTTTCCTTGGCAGCTACTGCCATTTAATTTTCATTTCCAAGTCATTACGCCGTCTAAAGTTTCTTCCTGTGTTTAAGCATATTCACTGTGGATTAGAAAAGGATGTTGTATTTTCCTGAGTGTGACTATTATGCTAGCTATGTCCATGGTCATGAAACATCTGTTTGAGAAATGCTTTTCTCACACATAGAGAAGTGTTTAATGTGCTGTACAGAAGAGGATTATGGAAAGTGGAAAGATAGAGCCATCAGGGAGTTAATCATGCAGACAAGATGGGAATGATTTAAAACCTGCTTTGCAATGTCTGTGTGGTTGTGTAGAAACCAATAGCTTCTCAGGATGTCATCATTTCTGCTAGAAAGATAGAGTTCCACAGTTCCTTTTCCAGAAATCAATACTGTATAGTTGTCATAATAAAAGCTAAGTAAATTAATGTGGTTCCTCTGGAGGAGGAGGCTTCTGGGTTTTGGATTTTAAAGGGAATCCTTTTAAACAAGAGCCATTATTTAAAATGTAAAGGTTTCATTTAAATAAAAAATAACTTGATCACTATGCCTCAATCAATTAATAGTGAGTTTGTAACATTCCTTCAGAACAAAACAATACCTCTTTCCTTTAGCAGTAGAATTGTTTATACTTATAAAAATCTTATATAGTTATAAAACTGACACTATAGTGATTGACAACATTGATGCTAGTGAAATTGAAATACCCAGTTTTGTTGGTAAAGAAACAATACATCTAAAGTACAGCCTTAGGGATGGTGTAGACTTTTCATTTCTTTGGCTGTTGCACAGCTGAGCTTTTCTCAAATGGTGATGAATACAATCGTAGCATGGGTCTTGTGCAAAAAAATGAAATGTTCTCAACAACTGGAGAACATTTCTAGTTACCATAGTTACTAGAAATTTTGCAGTGGCTGATAAGATACACAGGGTAGTGTGCCTGAAACAAACAGGAAGTTTATTTCCTAAACTGTAAAATAATAAAATGCCTCATAGTAAAACGCATCTTGTGATGAAAATATATATATATAAAATATTAGCAAGTATTAGCCTCTGGTTGCCAATTTTTTAAAAAAGAAAATCTAAAAGCCTGAACAGTTTCAGAATTTTAATATCTAAGACACTCGAGGAACATGCTTGCTAGATGAAAAGCAAGAAACAGTTATTAGTAGGATACCTATTAGAATGACATCCTACAACAGGGAACTGCTACCGGTCCAAAAACAATTCAGCTCTTGGGCATGTCTACACATATAATAATAATAATAATAATAATAATAATAATAATAATAATAATAATAATAATAATAAT
>NC_056522.1:123387452-123388083 GCF_019175285.1 Sceloporus undulatus | reverse complement strand
TTTATATCCCGCTCCTTCCCAAGATCAGGGCAGCTTACAACATACATTAAAACAGAGTAATACAATACAATAAAACATATACAGCTAAATACAGTACAATAACAAGCTAAAGCCCCATTAGCCCAACCTCTTGGCCACGGAAGAGGAGGGAGGCCCACAGGATTTTATTCGGGGAATGCTTGTTGGAACAGAAAGGTTTTTAAATCCTTTCTGAATTGGGCCAGGGAGGTTGACGAGCGGAGCTCAGTGGGCAATGTGTTCCAAAGGGCCAGGGCGGCGATGGAAAATGTCCTTTTCATGGTGGAGGAAAGCCTGGCCCCGGGCACCTTCAGTAATTGCTGCCCAGATGTTCTGAGGGTGCGGGACGGAATATATGGGGAGAGGCGGTCCTTCAGAAATCCTGGGCCCAAGCCATTTAGGGCTTTATAGGTAATCACCAACGCCTTATATTGAGCCCGGAAGCGGATGGGCAGCCAATGGAGATCTTTCAGCACAGGTGTTATATGGCTGGCCCTGGAAACGCCAGGGACCAGCCTGGCTGCCATGTTCTGCACTATTTGAAGCTTCTGGGTTTGGTATAAGGGTTGCCCCATGTAGAGTACATTGCAGAAATCCAGTCTCGAGGTTACCA
>NC_056522.1:123381038-123387352 GCF_019175285.1 Sceloporus undulatus | reverse complement strand
TCTGCATTATTTGTTGTTATGTCAATTCCTAAGTATCTTACTTTCTTCGTTATGCTATACCCTGCCGTTTCCATTAGTTCCTTTTCTTCCCTTTTGTTTAGATTTGTTTAGGAGCTCATTCTCTTGTTCATTTCCTAGCAGTGGTTACCCATCAAGGTGACTAAAGTTCCAGAACCAGGCCTGAAAACTGATTGAAATGTATCTAGATAATCCATTTCATCTATGAATCCTTGAAGCTGGGAGGCCTCCACATGCTCTGATATTTTATCCAAATACTGTAGCCAAAAAGTAGAATGTTGGACACTGGTCAATAGTTATCCATTTTAGAGAGATCCAGGGAAGGTTTTCTCAACAGAAGCCTTACAACTTGGCTTTGAGACTATCCATTAGTTTTCTACTGGAGTGTGAACTCCCAAATTTCAGAATTTATTTAGAATTTGACAGAAGCTTTGACATGCTCTTAGTGCACTTGGAAAAAGATTATTTCCAACTTCAAATACCAGAATCTCCAAGACACCATGGCTAATTGGAGAAGCAATTAATGTGTTCACAAACTCATATTTCCTTTAGGCAGAATGATTCACAATTGGTTGGGATCCCTTCTTCCTATTTTTCCTTTGAGTCTTTTATCTAACCATGGTTATTTTGCTCCTTCCTAGGCAGATGGCCTTTAGTTCCCAGGTAGATACAGAGGATGGTAACTTTGTTATTGTCCTGCAGAGACTGGGCTCAGGGTATACATTTAGAGGCGATTTAAAGGACTCTTCCTATCTTCCTTTCTTGATACTGAAAGAATGTAAGCATTATATAATCACTCATCTCTCTCCCACCCAGCAGCTAGAAACAGGGAGAAAAAGAAATACTTTGGGAGGCTTCCAAACCTGGACTGTGGAGTAGATGACATATTTCCAGAGCTAAAAAAGTTCTCCAGGGAACATTTCATATGCCTCCCTGGAATAGAACAGGCTGCTGGGCCAATGTCACAAGAAAGGAGTGTTCTTTTTTTCTAATTTTGATGCATTCTATTTGTTTGTTGTATCCTTTTATACCCTAAATTTAGCATTTTAACCTTGAAAATAATATTTGTTTTGATGTTATTTGGAAAAACAAAAAATAGTAATAGTTGTGGGGCCCTGGGAGCTCTCTGGAGTTGAAGGATGGGATATAAATTAAAATTAATGTATTAATCAAAAAGGCAAGCCAGAGCCTTTGTAGACTGAGGAGCAATAACTGATATAGGCTGCTGTTCACAAAACGGTGTTTTAAATGGTGCCTGTGAAACAGATGAGATCTTAACCTGGGCTCTGGACTCCTTGTCAGGAACACCTGGTGATCACTTGCCAAAAAACAACCCCTTATTCCCCATATTTTCATGATGGTAGGTGGCAGAGGCTTGTTTTTTTTCTCTACATTCAGTGTGCAGCTGGATCTTGAAGCACCCATGTGGCACTCAGCAAGCCCACATACTTTTTCTGTTGATGGTAAATAGTGTCCAATGGTGAACTAAACCCAAATGCTGCTGTTTTTGCTTTCTCTCCTTGAATCTGAATAAGGAAGTGAAACTTGTTAGGAGTCTGTGTTTGCTTCCAACAAGTACAGTGTCAAAAGTTCTAAGCTTTGGCTGAACTTTGGGCCTGGGCTTTTAAAATCCTAGCTTTCATGAAGTTCTTGGGCTTATCTCACTTGCAAGTTCCCCTTCTGACATGATGAGGGTGTAAGCATGATTATTAAACCTCCTCCTAGCTGAGACATTGGTATGTTGATTTGGGATTGCATCTAGTCTTGGGTTATATCTAGACAGGATTTAATGACAGCTATACTTTGATGGAAGAATAACTGCTCCCAGCCAAAATAGGAGTTATGTTCATGTTCTTTATGAATATATGCTATAAGTAAGCTTTTTATGAAAATATTTATCCCACGTCTCCATCACAAAAAATAATCCTCAAGGCAGTCAAGAATCAAGCCAGAAAGTGAAGGAAAAAACATATTATAGAAGCTGCCCACTTGGCTCAGTATATTAAGTTGTACATTAGGATGCAGGGAGGTTCTAAAGGTTGCCTCATATCCTAGATGCACAGAGACTTTTAGAAAGGTTATATATATTTTGCTGTTACTGGTTCTGTTTAATGGGTTCCAAAGGGAGTAGTAGATTGCTTGCTGTAGGAAAAACCAAGAATGGGACAAAATCATTGTTGTCAGTGATGGAGGTATTCTGGTGTTGGATGTACTATAAATTTTGAGCAAGTTTATTTATTTATTTATTCATTTATTTTAAACTTTACAAAATATTTACATTCAAAAGGGATAAAAATTACATACAATAACATTTCAGTATAAAAAAAGCAGGAAAATAAAAATGCAAAAGGAGGAAAAATAACCATGTTAGTCATAAGTTTCTATAAAAGCTGGGCAAATGTCTGAATATAAGTCCATTTATAAATTTTGTCTCTACATTATTCTTTCAAATATTGCAAGCGTAGTTTGATCTTCTATCGATTGAAACACAGATGGAGAAAAATTATCTTTCTAGTAGCAATCAAAATGGCATGAAAAACCCAGTTCTGTTGACTGTTCGTTAATTTCCAAGAAACAGATAAGTAATTCAAAAGAACATGTGTGCCCCTGAATATAAAGGAACTTTTCACTACCAAATTTACTTGTGTGATTACTTCTTTCCAAAATGTAGCTACTATGGGGCAACTCTAAAACATATACAATAAGGAAGCATTAGGGGTATTACATCTCCAACAGTTTGATGATTTAGAAAACCCTTTCTTGAATAGCCATTGTGGCAAACAATACACCTCAAAGAGCAATTTCTTCTGTATGATATGTAGTTGGTAATCTATAGCTACAGTAGAAACCAATGGCCATTGATTAGTCAGAATTAGATATTCCATTTCTCTGTTCCATTGTTGCTGTAAACCTCTTGATATCCATAAAGATATGAGCTCATCTCTCTGGTGCGATTAAGCCAATGACCACACAGGAGGAAGGAGAATTTGTGGTTATCTTTATTATAGTGAATAGGTATCAGCCATCCCATGACCCAAAAGACTGACACAAAGGAAAGAAACAGATATTAATGCATATATACTTTTCCATATGATAGCTATAGGTAGCTATAGTGCCATGATGGCGAACCTATGGCACACATGTCACAGGTGGCATGCAATGCCATTTCGCCCAACACGGGCCATAGAGAAGGAGGAACAGGCGCGGGTGTGCCCGTTCCTTCTCCTATCTGCCATCTCTGAGACATTTGGAAGCCGGAAAATGGCGCTGGGGGAGAAGGAGCCACAGGCGTGCACCTCTGGATCCTCCTGGCCTTCTCCCAGCCTTCAGCTGCCTATTGAGAGAGCTGGAGGTTATGAAAAGGGCAGGGGGGAGGAGGAGCGACTGGCACACGCCAGTTGCTCCTCCCCAGAGGCCTTTCCCGGCCTCCAGCTAGCTCTGGAGGAATAGCTGGGGAAGGGGAAAGGTCTGGGAGGAGGGGGACTAGGCACATGCGCACTCCTCCTCCTCCCCTCTGGAGAGACAGATGGGGATCAGGAAAGGTCTGGAAGGAGGAAGGCTGGGAGTGTGCTCACTCCTCCTGTCCTCCACAGACCTTTTCTGAAACCCAGCTGCCTTCGGAGGGACATCTGGGGTCAGGAAAAGTCCAGGAAGAGGAAAAGGCCCAGGAAGAGGACCAGGTGCATTATTATTATTATTAACCTTTATTTATGAAGCGCTGTAAATTTACACAGCGCTGTACATACAATCTTTTAGTTAGACGATTCCCTGCCCTCGGGCATACAATCTAAAAAGACAAGACACAGAAGGAGAAGGGGGTGGTGGAGGGAAAGGGTAAGAGGTCCAGCAGTTCCTCTCTACCTCCAAGGCCTGGACCAAGGGAGATGGACTGGAGGGAGGGCGAGGCTTCATAATGGATGGTTAAACATTTTCCAGGGAAAATACATACTCTCAAATAGGATAATGCATATACAGTACATAGCAATACAGGAAATGGTTCAATAAACAGGCACCACCACAAGAACATACAATAGTAAAGCGACATAAGCAATGCCTGGGAAGGCTTCTCTGAAAGGATGGTTTTCAACCCGTTTTGAAGCTGGTTAAAGAAGTGATGGCTCTTGCTCGTGGGGAAGAGGTTCCAGGAGTGAGGGGCAGCGAGTGAAAGGGGCGAATACGGGAGGGCAGAGGAAATCCTGGCTGAGACAGCAGACCTTGACTACCACAGAACGAAGGGCCCGAGGTGGAAAGGTGAGGAGAAAGAAGGCTGATAAGTAGGGAGGCCGTCCATGGAGGGCTTTAAATTCGACAGCAGAGCTATACGAATGGGGAAAGAGGGGGAGCCAGTGAAGGGATGCCAACACAGGAGAGATGTGGTCAGAGCGGTGGGTTGGAAGTGATAATGCGTGCAGCTGAACTGAACAGAGATAAAGGACGGAGGTGAGAAAGAGGAAGCCCAGCCAGGAGGAATTACAGTAATCAAGTCGTGAGATCACTAGGCTGGGCATGGACCAGGATCTTGGCAGTAGAGGCGGAGAGATATGTCGGATTTTTGGCAATATTGTACAAAAGAGTCTGCAATCCTTGGCTGTGGTCTGGATCTGAGGGATACACGACAGAGAAGATCAAGATAAAACCAAGACTGCGGCTTGCTGGACTGGTTGAATAGAAAGGTTGTCCACAGAGACAGAAAAGGAGTGTTGAAGGTGGGCTAGGAGGAAGACAAGAACTCCGTCTTGGACATTGAGCTTCAAACGATGCCCTCCTTCCTCCGAACAGACCTTTACTGACCCCCAGCTGTCTTTCAGAGAACATCTGGAGCTGGGGTAAGAGCTGGAGGAGGAGGAACCATTGTTGCACACCTGTCGCCCCCCACCCCCACCCCAGGACCTTCCCCAGTTCTAGCGTTTCTGTGTTAGAGACAGCTTGAGACCGGAGAATGGCGGGGGGAGAAGTCCCATCCTGGAAGCCCGCTCCCCTGGAGGGTGGAAGCCCTGCCCCTAGCATTTAGCCCTGCCTCCGAGGCAAACCTCCGCCCTGGCACACAAGCCCAAAAGGTTGTCATCACTGCTATAGTATCAATGATTATTAGCAGGTCACATTTCTAGAGCATGTGTATCAAACAAGTCATGTATACAGGCATAATGATCCCCAGATTACTGGCCACTCAAATAATGCACCCAGAAGTCAGGAAACCTCTACGATCCAGGAAAACATCCTGTTGTATTTATTTATAGCTAGCAGAGATTTATGTTTAAAATTTTTGGTTTGGATTTGGTTAGCCTCAAAATGTCTCTTGAGTGCACCTTAAACTGTAAGGCGAATCTGGATTATAACAAACTTTCAGTTGTTGAATTGGCAAGTTAGCATAGAGGTTGTTTTAAACTTCTGCAAAACTGAAAAAGGCAAAAACCTATCAACACCAATAACTGATTAAAGTAACAATCCATTATTGGCCCACACTTTCCATAGAGGTGGGGTCCAACCATTTTTAAATCTGATCCCACAAAGTCCATTGGGCATGGGTATATGCGTCAAATTGCAAGTGAGGAGACAAATTTGCCACACAGTCTAACTCCTGCAAATTCTTGGCAAAGACATGCCCTTTAATAAATCATAAATGAGAACCAAGTACGGTTCACTTTAAATAAAGGTGCCAGAAATGGAAGACTTCAAGGCAGACCAAGTGGATACTTATTAAAGTGGATAGTCCAAAAATTAATGCAAGATTGCAGGTATGCATTATAGATTTTAATCTGTGAGTTGCCTTGGGTCTCTTTCGGGAGAAAAGGAATATAATAATATAATAATAATATAATAATAATAATAATAAAATAATAATAAAATAATAATAGGCCTGATGGTACATAGAGAAGATCTGTAAGGCCAACTCTCGCTCTTTAATTGAAATCTGCATCTTTCATGAAAATTTATCAAAGGCAAAATCAGTTTAAAGCCTAAAATGAGCATAGTAACCAGACAGTGCTGACAACCAGTAATAATCTTCAGTAAACGGAACAAGATTGGTCATGCAATAGTTAATAAATTTGTGCCTACACCTATGTTCCTTAGAAGTTCAAAGAACAAATGAACATATTTAATGTTGAATTCTGACAAGATAACAATTAGCCTCTTTGGATGAAGGTAGTACCACAAGTAAGGCTATTGTAGCTGTCAAGCGTCAACGGCTTTCCATTGTTTAAGGTCACAATAAGGTGCCTTGGTGGAATGAAGGGAGTAATAATAACGGTAGTTTGGGATCATGAATCAAGGATGGGCTGTGTCTGCTCAATATT
>NC_056522.1:123378918-123381013 GCF_019175285.1 Sceloporus undulatus | reverse complement strand
AAAAAAGCCCTTTTTATTGTTCTTAACCTCTCTAGCAAGCCTGAGTTCATTCTGCACGTTAGCTTTTGTGACTTTACCCCTCCCCCCCCATTTCTTATACATTTTCCATTTAAAACTTAGCTCAGTTGAAAGTTCTTTAG
Organism: Sceloporus undulatus; assembly: GCF_019175285.1. NCBI lineage: Eukaryota > Metazoa > Chordata > Lepidosauria > Squamata > Phrynosomatidae > Sceloporus > Sceloporus undulatus. Next base: position 123,380,873 of record NC_056522.1, on the reverse strand, counting down.
TCATCCATCCTGGTTTCTTGAGACACCTCCCATTTTTCTTCCGCATTGGAACTGTTTTAAATTGTCCCTTCAATATCTCCCTTTTGAGAAACTCCCATCCATCCTGAACTCCCTTCTCTTTTAGTATTCCTGACCATGGGATCACCTCCAGTATTTCTCTAAGTTTACTGAAATCAGCTCTCCTAAAGTCTAGAATGGGTGTCTGACTGTGCCTGGCTTCTCCTTTCCACTGTATAACAAATTCCAGGAGAACATGGTCACTTCATCCTAATGATCCCACCACTTGCACCGCATTAACCAAGTCATCCCTGTTGGTTAGGATCAGATCTAAAATAGCTGACCTCCTTGTTGCCTCTTCCACATTTTGGACAATGAAAGGCAAGTGAGGAATTTGCTAGACCTTGAGGATTTGGCTGAGTTTGACTCCCAACAAATATCAGGATAGTTGAAGTCACCCATCACTACCACATATCTCCTTTCTGAGTATGTGGTCATCTGTTCTAGAAAGGCGTCATCCAATTTCTCCATCTGACTTGGGGTCTGTAGTAGACTCCCACAATAACATCCCTTTTGATTCCCTCCCCCTTAATTTTTATCCAGATGCTCTCCACCTGGCTTCCAGGATTGATGTCCTGGATCTCTTCACTGATGTAAATATCCCTGACATATTGTCATGAATCCCTTTCATTCATGCGTTTATTCATTTATTCATTTAGGGATTCTTATACATGATCCATTTACGGTTATGTTAGGGCTAACATAGATTAAGTTTATAGTTGGTTTAAATATTGGGTTTTATATGGGCTATTAGAAAGTGCTAGAAAGAGTTAGAGTTGTTGTTAAAGATTGTTCTTGCTTGTTAAGGATGGAATGTGGGGGAGTTACCCTTTCAACAGAGGCTTGGTCTTCAAAGGGCTAGAGACTGGACTCTGTGATGGCAGGGGGAACATAGCTATGTGGTGTCATGATGTTATGTTTGTTATATTTTTATATGATATTATTTTTGTGTTGGGGATAATGGGGTTTTATATTATAGTTAAACTTATATGTTGTTAAGTTTTAATATTCATGAAACCTGTTGTGACTCTAAGATCTGTTACTCAGGGTCACAGGTGCATTGAAAAAGATAAAGTGCCTGAGAACATCATTGTTTTAAAAAACTTGCCATATTCCCGGACGGGAGGATGTGATACAGTAAAAGGCGGGAGAACATCCCTGCGCGCGAATGAGATGTCCAATTAAATTGCTTTTATTGGTTAATGGGGTGGGGTTAGTTTATGAGGTTATAAAAACAATGTGTTTATGCTTTTTCTCATTCCTGACAAAAAAGTCACTTCTATTGCATGTATCTTCTTCTTCAATAAAAGCTGTTCTTTTTTCAAAGTACAGTGGTACCCCGGGATACGAATTGATCGCGTTACGAAATTTCCGGGATACGAAAAAGTTAGATTGGAAAAAACTGTTCCGGGATACGATGTTTTTTTTGGGTTACGAAATTTATTTCGGCGCGAAATTCAAACGCAAAGCGTGGCTAGCGGCTTTCCAGCGCTAACGGAAAGCCTTTTCGGGTTGCGAAATGTATCGGGTTACGAATGGAGCGGCGGAACGAATTAATTTCGTAACCCGAGGTAGCACTGTACTGCCTTTTGTGTTGCAAGAAGGGCTGCAATTGGGAGCCTGACACATATAATGCTATTCCTCCTCCTTTCCTGTTTGGCCTATTTCTCTTTAAAAGGTTATACCCCTCTATTTCCACATTCCAATCATGAGACTCATCCCACAAGGTTTCAGTGATGCCTATTATATCATATTTGCTTTGTTGTACTAGGAGTTCGAGTTCATCTTGCTTATTTCCCATGCTCTGTGCATTAGTGTAGAGACATCGCAGACCATAGTTCCCTTTTACTTGCTGCCTGTGCAAGTTTTTTTGCCTCCAACTGTTGGGTCCTTGCACT
>NC_056522.1:123374881-123378818 GCF_019175285.1 Sceloporus undulatus | reverse complement strand
TTGATCAATGCAGTGTCATTTACCCACATCTGGGGGGGGGGGGGGGGGGGGGGAGAAGGTCTCTCTAGGCCCCGGGAGGTCCTCCAGCATGATTGTATGGTAAACTCCAGCAAAAATATAGCATTTGTCATTATCTGCAACAGTGAGAATGGGAACGTTTCCCCCATGGATACAGGGGTCAGACTCATAGAGCAGTACTGAATAAAGACTTTGGGGAACTAAATGCATAAAGAACCAACATGGTGTAGTTGTTTCAGTGTTGGACTATTACTCTGGAGGCCAGGGTTTAAATCTGCACAGAGACATGGAAACTCACTGGGTGACCTTGGGCAAGTCGCTCTCTCCCAGCCTCAGAAAAAGGCAAAAGCAAGCCCCCTCTGAACACATCTTGCCAAGAAAACCCTATGATGGGTTCATGTCAGGGTCACTGTAAATCAAAAATGACTTAAAGGCACACAACAAACAGGTATAAATCTTAATGGAAGTGAAGTTGAATGCTTTCGTATCTGGCATCCATAGTATCTTGTGGGTTTTTGGGGCTGTGTTCTGGAAGAGTTTATTCCTCATGTTTCATGAGCATCTGTAGCTGGCATCTTTAGAGAATGCATTCTCTAAAGATGCCAGCCACAGATGCTCACGAAACATCAGGAATATACTGCTCCAGAACACAGCCACATAGCTTTAAAAAGAAAAACCTAATGGAAGTATTCAGTTGACCAAAGGCTCTTACTGTGCATCCTGTAGCAAGTGCTGCAGCCTTGAAGCAACTCTCAGCTTTCTCTGTAAGAATTGACAATTCCTTCAGCAGCGGAGTACGCAAGTAAAATTCTAGTTCTGTGAAAGGAGGTATAATATTGGGCCTCTCTCCACCCATTTTTATTATGCCTAAAATATAAGAGCCAACTTATGTTTAGGAAAAGATTGCATAGCAATAAGAACACCAATCTTTCTGGTTTAACAAGTGTTTCATTATCAGTGTGATTAATATCCTCAAATTTTACATTTCCAAGTTCTTGATTTAGAAAATTAAAATTGAATTCCACTTGAATTTCATATGAGCAATTGTAGTATTGTGTCATATGCATTTATTACAGATTGATTTGTTGATCTTTTTTGAGAAAGTCTGCAGCCAAATGATGATTCTGGCTGTAATCTCAGGCCCATAAACAGCAGTTTATATAGCTCACCATGGAGTCTCCATGTTGGTTTTATTTGCTGCCTTAAAACTGACAGATTGTTGTATGCAAGGACAGCAGCATCTAATGCATTTACTCCTTCCCAAGGGTAAGCAGCAGCATGAGAAGCTTTTCCATAGTATTTCACAGTCACTCTAGGAAACAAATATCAGCTTGGTTTGTTCAGACTCTTAGAACCAAAGAGCATGAATTCTTAGAAGTACAGAAAATATATCCTTTTGCTGCTGGACATAAATACAATAATATCCAAAATCCACACAACAGCAACACCTTTATTGGGACAACTAAAAATGCACAAAATACAACAAAGCTCCATTGGCTTCCTCAGCAGGCAAAGGTGTTAAAATCATACAGGAGCAGAAGAAAAAAATGATGTTCAAGTCACAGGCTTACATTTTGTCAAGATGTTGTTTTTGTTGTCAGTTAAGATGGTCTGGAGGGATATCAGTGCAGGAATAGGACACTCTTTTTATTGGCCGTGTGGGCACTGTGAGACAAATCCGGCCAATAAAACTTTAACTCCATTAGCAAAAGAAAAAGTAACCCCCCTTGAGCGCCAGTCCGTTTCTGTCCTGGGTGAAACTACCCATCCTTACCTTACAAAAAGAACACTGAATTTCAAGAAAAATCAGGAAAATTTAGGTTTTGTATAGATAAAATCTGCCAAATGCAGTCCCAATGAAAAAAAGTTTTGTCTTTGTTAGAGGCAGACACTTCAAAGAGTTAAGTCCCAGTCCCTTGGCTTCCTCTTCTTTAAGGTTTTCTGTTGTGGCTAAAATCTGGTCTCCTCCAATCCAGAAAACATCCTCCAGAACCCACATGATGCATTTTGTGGTCCTGCGTGATTTATTTTGTGCCTTTTTGTGAAAGGCAGGTATAAAGCTGTTGCCTAATGAAGTAATTCAAATTTTCTAGCTTTTAAAATCACTATTGTTTCAATACAAGTCTGGATGATATCTATCCACTTTTGGGGAACTGTGAGTTTCCACAATCTCCTTATAATGGAATCAAAATCTTTCAGCTGTATTATGGTGACTTAACCTGTCTCTATAAACTACCATCAGCCCTCTGTATCCACAGATTCTTTATCCATGGATTCAAGTATCCACAGCTTGCAGATATTTTTTTTAAAAAATTGAATTCCAAAAAATAAACATGGATTTTTCCATTTTATATAATGTTAGTAAGTTTATACCATTTTACTATGCCATTGTATTTAATGGGAATTGACTATCCATGGATTTTGTTATCCACAGGGGGTGCTGGAACCAAATCCTAGTGGATACCGAGGGTCCACTGTACTCATTAGGATCAAGGTACATACTTAAAGAACCAACATTGCTTTCCTATTGTTTCTGTGTGCCTTCATGTTGTTTCCAACTTACAGTGACCATAAGGCAAACATATCATGAGGTTTTCTTGGCAGGATTTGTTCATGGGGTGTTGCCTTTGCCTTCCTTGGAGGCTGAGAGAGAGTGACTTGCCCAAGGTCATCCATGACTAAGAAGGGATTCCAACCCTGTTCTTTAGAGCCCTTCTCCAACGCTCAAACCACTAACTTTTATTCAACAAGCCTTTTAATAGTATTGTAATATATTACAACGTATTATCTGGTTGTTCTTTTTATATGCTGGCCTCATACTTTGTATGTGATTTTCTGGGTGTTTATTTATTTATTTAAGCCTTGCAAACCACACAGGAATCAGTCTGGTGAAGCATAACAATGTTCTCAACAAATAAAATAATAAATCCAGTTCTTTTTTTTATCTAAAACAGTAACAGAAAGAAACAGTTTACTTACTGACGATCTGCCATAGCAGGCTTATAAGACAGGTCTTCTTGAAATGGATGAGCCATGAACACAACATCCAGATCGTCAAATGCACCAGCTTTAATGAGGACGGCTTTGCCTGCTCCCCCTTCTTCTGCTGGCGTCCCCAAAACACTGATCTAGGAAGAAGGACAGCAGCAATGAAGCTCTCATGTTGAATTGCTGACAGAGATCCAGGACTGTTATTTATCAGGGCATACTTTGCTAAATATGGAGAAATGGGTTGGTTCCCAGTTGGCTGAGAGGCGGCAGGCAAGGCTGCATCGTATCACCCTCTGTTTAACATATTTGTAAAACAGGATTAGATGTAGGAAAAGGAGGCAGGAAAATTTAACACAGACTTGGAACATTTACTGAAGAAAGTCAAGGTAGAGAGTGCAAAGGCAGGCTTACGGGGGAACATTAAGACAGCAAATATTATGGCCACAAGCAAGATGAATAATTTTAAAGTTGATGATGACGAGGACATTGAAATGGTTCCACTGTTTTTCCATAGCTTGGCTCAAGGGCTAATCAGAGCAGAGACTGCAGTTAAAACATCAGAAAATTTGGAGTCGTAAGGACAGCTGTGGAGGAACTAGAGAAGTGTAAAAATGTATCACTGAATACTAAAGTCGGGATGCTCCATTCCACAGTACACTTGTCCCTCCATATTCTCTAGGGTTGGGGGCACAAGACCCCCGTGGATGTGGGAGAACCACAAATAAGAAAAGCACCACGTTTTTACCTGAGAGGACACCTCTGCAGGAATCCCTAAGTCCTCCAGGGCAACTCTGTGGCCAACGTCCGACAGACACTGACCACAGGACTGCATTGGAGGAGCTACAAAGGCCTAGTGGAGTGTTCTCTCTAGGAATCTCTAGGTCCTCCAGGGCAACTCTGTGGCCAACGTCCGACAGACACTGACCAC
>NC_056522.1:123362320-123374781 GCF_019175285.1 Sceloporus undulatus | reverse complement strand
TAAATCCTTTTCAAGCAACACACAGCAATGAAATCAGTTTGCCTGGTTTACAGGTTGAGTCTCCCTTATCTAGAATTCCGAATTCGAAATATCCAAAAACCAAAATTATTTTCATGAGTGGCTGAGACAGTGACACCTTTGCTTTCTGATGGTTCAGTGTACTGTGTACACAAACTTTGTTTCATGCACAAATTAATCGAAAATACTGTAAAAGAATTGCCTTCAGGCTATAGGCACAAGGTGTGTATACGTGAAACATGAATGAATTTCATGTTTAGACTTGAGTCTCATCACTAAGCTATCTCATTATATATGTCTATGTAAATACATATTTTCAAGTTTTATAATGAGATTTTAAGGTTTGTATTTTTAATACATTTTAAACTTTAAGGCATAATTGTTTTAACTTTTAATTTTGTTTGTTTTTTTAATTTTTATAGCTATACATTTTTTATTTTATTAAATTAAAATTAAAAGATATTTTAAACAATACAGATTGATAAAGTACTTAATTCCCAATACCCTCCCACAACTCTGTCCCCTCATAACTACCATTATTATATGTATCAAAACAATATGTTTTAATTTTAAATGTATACCATATGATCTTATATTATATATTGTGTTCTTTTTCTTCTTCCCTTTATTCTAATTGGTGTGAATTGTTTCTTTTATTGTTTTCCACTTCTCTGTAAATTACCGTATTGCGTTTCTTCACTATAAATTTTTATATTTATATGCTTTAATGCTTTTGAATTGTTTTTAAATTGTATTTTTCTTTTCTTTTTTAAATTGTATTGTTTCAAAGTTGCTGTTCAGTGCCTTGAGTGAGTTCCTACATTGGGAGAAAGGAGGGATATAAGTTGTTATTATTATTAATTTAAATTTTATTATTATTACTCATAAACCTAAATCCATAAATAATATTTATTTATTTATTTATTTATTTTTATCCCTCCTTTCTCCCAAGTTGGGACCCAAGGTCTCTCTCTCTCTCTCAATACAGTATTTAAAATGTAAGTGGGAAAACAATTGATAACAATTGGTAATAAGCCTGGAATGATTTAAACAACAGATGTTTTAAGTATGAGGTGTCACAATGCCAAAAGTCTCTTGGCTAAAAGAGTTTTGTTGTTTCCCCTTTATCTTCTTGAAATTTTTGGCCTGATACAGATAGGCCAAAATAAACCTGCTTCGAGTCACTTTGGAGGTATGCTGTTTAAATGATACATGCGTCCTAAGAGTCCAGAAGCCGCACCAAAGCCATGCTCCAGTCCTAAGAACTGGACTGTGGCTTTGGCGTGGCTTAAAGACTCTTAAGACACATGCATCATTGAAACACTATACCTCCAAAGTGATCTGAAGCAGCTTTATTTTGGCCTGTCTGTATAGGGCCATAGTATTTACTGTACAAGGAAATTAATGTCCTGATGGTCACTAATTGAGGGGGAGGGAAGTATTGTATTGTATAAATCAAAACTCATTGAAGGAGGAGCTGTAACCTTTAGTGTTAAATGTTTGGTACGTGTATGTTATAGCAGCTAAGTGTGTTTAAGTTCGTGAAGAAATAAGTTGTCATGTGCCTATTTATATATCTTTTTTTAATCAATAAATAATTTAAAAAAAAAAACCCAAAACTGAATAACAGAACGAATGCAACAATGTTCTCTTTTTGTGTAGTGTTTTCGCAAACATGCTTTTTTTTTTTAAATCTCTTGTATTTAATAAACTTCAATAAAAAAATAAATTTAAAAATGTGAAATGTAACAAAAACATTCAATTTCACTCAGGCTGCTCCCCCCAATAAGTAAATAAAATAAACAACAAAATCCAGAAAAACAAAATACCCATTTAAAAACATAAACATTTTAAACATAACAACATTTATTAAATACACAATGTTAAAAAAAATTATTCTAAACCAACATGTAAGTACTGTAACTGTATTTCAAAAAATACACACTTTGGAATCCCAAGCATTTCAGATGAAAGGGAGACACAGCCCCACACAAACATGCAAAACAAGAAAACTACTCCTCCCATCATGCACCCGGGGAAGGGGAAAGGATTTACGGCCCCGGGCCGCTAACCGAGTGCTTAAGATAAGGCTTCCTGACGGAGCGGAGGGCAGTTCCAACCCTTTGCGCGTCGGCGAGAAAGAAAGCAGGGGCTCTCCGTCTGCTCTTTCACTCATTACTTCTTACTCCTTCGTCGTCGAGGGCGCGACAGCTGCCAATGAGCCGAACGAGGCGGCGGAGCGGCTCCCCGGTGCTCAGGTGGTGCTGGAAGAGCTGAAGCGGCGGGACCCTCGTGCGGGATTCGGGCGTTTCGGGGCGCCGGTGGGGCTGAGCCGGAGATCTGGGGGGCGCGGAGCTGGCCTAACCTATGAGCGTCGGGTTCCCCACGAAGGACGCTGCCGGCTTCTTCTCTGGGCTGCGGCGGGTGGCGGGTGACAGCGGAGCTACAAGCTGGAGATCGGCCCTTCCGGGCGGAAGTGCAGTGGGGGCCCCGCCGGGAGGACATGGAGGCGCGCTGGCGATGAGAAGGGGGGAGAAGGAGAACGCTGCTCTGCTGCGCTGCCTCCCCCAGGCCTCCTCCGTCGCCTCCTCGAGCCGGTGCTCCGGTTGGGCTCCTGTGCGAAGTACGACGCCCTGGCCCGGCCTGGGCCATGCCGGCGGACACAACCATCAATCGCCGAAGTGGGGCGCCGCCGCCGCCTGTGGACTCAGGGCCGCCCTCCAGGGGAGCCAGCCCCAGCCACAAGGGGGGCACCCCGCCCCCGCCGTCAAGGTGAGCCAGGGGACGGGAGGGAGATGATGATGATGGTGATGATGAGGATAGCCTGGTTAAAGACTTGACAGGATGCTATGAGGAGGCTTGATTGGGAGTTCCGCGGCAAGAAGGGGGCTGGGCTGGATGCTCTGCCCTCATCCAGGACACAAAGGAGACCGCCCCCAGGGTCCCTTCTCCCCCCTTCCCTTGAAGAGCCCAGGAGGATGCCTCCCCAGGGACACTTTAGGCCTCCACCACGAAGGAGGAGGAGGCAAGGCAAAGTGGAGGGAGGGCACGGGAGGAGAGAGAAGAAAGAGGGGGACGGAAGTGTGAAACGCTCCTAGAACCTAAATCCTTGCTCCTTAGTCAAGCTCAGAATGGAGTGCGTTCAAGAGGGAGAAAGAATGGGGAGACAGAGCAACCAGAGCTAAAACACTCACATAAACCGTGATTTTAGTCCTGGCCTAGAATGGAGGATGGTTTGGAATTCCTTCTGGAAAAGTGGGAGCTGGAGGACAGGGCCTGGAATAAGGGGGGGGGGGTTGTTGTGTGTCTCTGCACTTTTCCAGCCCAGCAGGAAGCAACCCCCTTCTCTCTTTGGGGTCCCTCCCTGCCCAGCCACCTTGAAGGCTGCCCCGCAGACGGACCAGATGTGTCCCAACCTCTGTGTGCAATCTTGCCCCTCCCCATCACAACCATTTTTTTTCTGAATCCCAGTGGCAAGTTAGCACATATTTCCTCCCTCCCAAAAAAAGAGACGTGTTCAGAAACCCCGCTGTCAAATCCATCCAGGGTGACCAGAGGTCCTCACGCAAAGGAGGACAAAGCACCATAAAGATGGAGGGTATTCAAGAAATTTGGAGGATGTTGCCAGAATAAATGCCTAAAGCACTCATGGAATGTAAACTCTGGCAGCTTTGTCGGTTTTTTAAAATGTAGGACCATTGGAATTCCTCCTGGGCAGAAGAGTGAAATAGAGGACAGGTCCCTGGAAAAGAGGACATTGGACTCACCTGGCTGTACAGCCCATAATAGTCATGGTCCTGACCCTGCAGGGCAAGCTGATATTCTCACTTATTATTACCCAGGCACGGAGAGGGGAAGCTGTTTGCCTTCAAGTCCCTGTCACAGGGTTTTCTTGGCAAGATTTGTTCATTAGCAGGTTTCCTTTACCATCCTCTGAAGCTGGAAAAGTGTGACTTGCCCAAGGTCATCCAGTGGGGTTCATATGGTCAGCTCTTGGGTTTAAACTCTAGTCTTCAAGTCATAGAGCAAGGCTCAAAAGACTGCACCATGGCTGACCTTGAGGAAATGGTCACCTGGTGTGGAGAGCATTTTTCAAGAGTTTATACTGAGGTCCATTTTTGTAGAGTGAAAAGCTGCTCTGCTGCAGGCAAGCCAGATATTCAAACTGAGGAGGAAGTGATTTTAAACCATGTTTTTCCTGAGGGTCCCTTCCCACCTCCAACCATCCCCCTCTCAGGTGTTTTCTCATTTGGTTCAACCATCCATAAGGGTGCCTCTGGAGTAACATAATCCTTTATGTACTCTGCCTGGAGGTAGAGAGGAACTGCTGGACCTCTTACCCTTTCCCCCCGCCACTCCTCCCTTCTCCTCCTCCTGTGTCATGTCTTTTTAGATTGTAAGCCCGAGGGCAGAGATCCTCTAACTAAAAAATTGCATGTACAGCACTGTGTAAATTACAGCGCTTCATAAAATAAAGGTTAATAATAAAAGCAGGGTGGCTTTTGGGGGGCGATTCTCACTACCCGACTCATAAAGGTGTTCATATCACGGTTTTCCCACACATAGACACTTTTTATCCTCCTCCTTCGTTATGAACGCCCCTGACCGCTTGTGACCCGTTCCCTTTCAGATCATAGTCTTGGGCACTCCTGCTGAAGAAGATGGGAGGCGGCAAGATAGACTTAATTAAAGCGGGGCGTTTGATGGGCTAGATGTGGGTATTCATGGCTCATCCCTCCCAAGAAGATGCAGCTTATTTGCAGAATGTACAGAACATGAGTGAGTAAAACTGTAACGAGAGGTGATGTCTGCTTTTTCCGTTAAGTGCTTTCTGTTTGTTTGGATTCTCTTTATGCAGCTACATTTTGTTGTTTTTGTTTTTTGAATCGGGGGCTGTCCTGAAGGTTGCTTGGAATTCCCTTCTATTTTAGTAATGCTGATGGTCATCCCACCAATCCACATGATGTTATGGCAGAGATTTTCTGTCCTGGTCAGCTGTAGTTTCCCTGGAGGTCCTCACGACAAGGCCAAGGCTCTCGTAACTGGGTTTGGGCACACATAGTGCTGCAGTTGAGACCCCCACTGTCCTAGACACACTAGCGCTAACTTCCTGCTGGGTATTGGGCATAGTGAGAGCAACGTTTTCCCTTTGTCCAAGCTACGTGCCTTCCCCTCAGATGGCATCTTTCTATTTCATATTATGCCAGCTTTCACCCAGAAAGGGACCCAAGGCTGCTTGCAAATAAAACATTTTAAAAAACATAGTAACTATGAAAACAAAAACATCAAATAAAAACAATATGACATTATATACATTAAAAATCTACAGTATTCACACCATAGAAACAAACACTGCATATAAAAGCCATCTCATATATATATAGTAAAAGCTTGCCTGAATAAAACTATTTTGCATGGTGACAAAAGGCAAGCAGGGAGGGGGTCAGCCTAGCTTCCTGAGGAAGCACTTCAGAGGGTAAGAGCAGCCCACTGAGAAGGCCCTTTCTTGTGTTCTTCAGCAGGCAAGCCTGCGATGATGGCGGGACCAAGAGCAAGCCTTCTCCTGAGGATCTTAGGCTTCTAGCCAGGTTTGCATGGGGAGATAACAGTCTCTGAAAATAGTCTAGACATAAGCTATATGTTGGTGAACATTTCCCCATAAGAACAGAAAGTGGGAATGGTGGTAGAGAATAGGCACTACTATCGCCCAGTCATGGTCGTAATGAAAGTGGTATATTAATGATCAGAAGCAGGAACAGCCACTTCTTGAGAGAGAGAGAGGAGAGATTGTGGAGTTAGAGGTCAACGGGGGACTGTATGTTCTCCATCTCTTTTTCGCGGGTAGGTAGCCACTCTTCTGTTTGTCCTTCTGTCTCTGAGCAGCACAGGAAAGGAGATTGGGCCTTAAACAAGGAATTCCCAAGTGAGTGACAAGAAACAAAAACTGTAATCTCCTGCCTACTTGAACGTTTATGAATGCGTTCTGACTGTTTGTTTCTGGATGTCAGCATGGAGACTATTTTAGTCTTCCAGTGTAGAGGCAGCAGCTAGCATCACAAGCGTCCAGCCAGTCTTTTCTACCATGAAGCACATTCCATCTGAAAGGGAGCACATCCACAGCCCCTACTACCTCTGCCTATTCTTCACCTTGTTTCTTGGGGGTGGCACTACCAAAGACTGAGACCAGAGCCTTGAAGTCTGAAAAATTAGTTTTTTTGAAGTCATCATTAGAAATTTTTAGCTTAATTCATTGCCACTAGCAATAATATTTGAAATCAGTTTAATTAGTTTTTATACCAATTAATTTGTTGCTTTAGAATAGGGGTGGGCAACTGTGGAAGGTGTGTCGCTCCCCTTGCACCTGCTCCTGCAATAAATAAATAAGTTTTTGTTGGCCACAATGCCTTTTAAGGATATGAGGGCATTCTCAACATGTTTTGGGGGCTTTCTGGGCTCGTAGAAGGGCCATTTGGGGTCATTTTTTTGGCTTGAAATTTTTACAACATTAAAGGTTAAGAAAAGCTGCCTAACAATTATTGAGTTAAGTCTGATTACTGATCTGTTTGTCCTCCTCTTTTCTTCTACACTTTAACTACTTGTATGTTTTACTCTTTCTTCGACATCTTGTTTGTTATAGAGTAATGTAAAAATTTTATAATGAATTATATAGGCATTTCAATAGATGACACTAAGCCATGGTAATTGTAAGCCTAATGGCTGACTCTAAATATCAGTCAGTGAATCAGGCTGGATATTTTTAATCAGAAATGTGCAGACTGAACCAGTACATCCTCGCTGCCTCTCTACACCCAATCAAGGGGTGTTATCTTCAAAGATAGTGGAGTAGTTCATATTTTTTTTCATGCAAAATCTGGTAATCCCAAAATGCAACCTGTGGAATATCCTGTTGTAAAAGCTGGTGGTTCCTAACATGACCACTCTTCTACTACTCTAGGTAGGGGCAGGGGAGGTCAATAGGATTTAGCTACGGTAGGTGTATCTTGCCTTCAAGTCCCAACCTACCAAACTTCACAAAGTAGGTGAATAAAAAACAGATTGAGAGGGATGAGGAGAGGAGTGGAGAAAACAGGGATGAGGTAAGGAAATTTTTTTCTTTGTTATCACTGTGTTACTTAGTTATTATCACTGTGTCACTTAGTTATTCACTGTGGAAACACAATAAACCCATTAAAAAGAATACAAAAGGGTTCTTGTATTGCATTCCAAGAACTCATTATTCTCTTCTTTTCCATTTGCTTCATAGATTTCCCCCCTGCTTATTTTTATTGCTTCAACATCGCTTCTGTCCTGGGGCAACTACTTGGACTGTCTGCTTCCTTCACATAAGATACCAGGAAGCAGCGGCAGATTAGCCTTTTGCAGCATAACAAGCAAGCAGCACAGAGCCACATATGCATTTTCTTCAGTCCCAATCCTTCGCTGCCTGCTCGGGTTTTTTTCCTTCTGTGTCTCTGAGTATGTGTCCTTACAGACTGGCATTATACACCAGTGTGGGGCATGGTGTAGGCATGCTGGCTTTCCCACATCAGTGACACACTGTGTGCCCAACCGCAGGGCATGGGGCGTCACAGCACTCCATGGCACAGCTTTTAAATGTTCTGAGGCAGAGGAGTGCCCAAAAGCTGTGTGCGGTTAGAGTGCCATTTTCTGTGGCGTGAAAAGAATCCGTTTTTTTGCACCACAGAAAGGCCAGCTTGGGGCCGCACGGTGGCAGTTTGCCATGGCCTCAATCCGGTGAGGAAAGGGGGTGGCACAGAGCTGCCTCTTAGGGACCGTTTTGTTGAGCCCCTGAATCTGGCAGAAAAAGAAACATCTTATTCCTAAAGAATTTTAACGATCTAAATTAATTCTTTCATTAAAGTGTAGCATTAATTCAAATCTAATCAAGAAATCTGAGGAGTTGAACTATGTTAGGTGAATATTAATTTAGCAAGTTTAATAAGTAAGCGTTTTCCCATGCTATGGACTGGACTGACTGAGGAAGAGTAAGGAACAGGTGTTGGGCCAATGTTCGCGAATTTCCACACAACGAAAACGGTGACTTTTCAGAGCTTTTCGTGTGATTTCCGTGCCCTCCGCTAGTTTCACAGGTGCAATTTTAAATTTTTCTTCGGCGACGTCAGCTCCAGCCTGAAAGCTGCCTGCAGCATCATAACCAGCCTTGGATTTGTAACAGTTTCAGTCGCCAATCAGAAAGAGGGCTGAAGAAAAAACACCTCTCCTGTTCTCTCTCCAACGACGCCTTTGAGAGCCAGAAGGTCAGAACGGAGCAAAGAGCAAACCCAACCAACTCTGGAATCACACTAACAGTTTTGTCAGCCAATCAGAGAGAGAGGACCAGGTGATTGATTGACCCCCCCCCTCGGCATTCAGGCTCCGCTCCAGAAAGCGGCTGCGGCTGGAAGAGAGAGAGAGGCGGCATTGGGGCAAGCACCAACCCAGGCACAAAGTGTTGTCCCCAGGAGGAGTGAGGGATTTGGCTGGCTTAATCCCAATTGGCCTTGAGTTTCCAGTAAGCCATAAGTTTTTAAGGCACACAATCAAAAGGCAATAGTTGATAAGGGTAAATCAGGGGTTGATGTTTGGGACTACTGGTGTGTGCCTGAGAGTGACATTTTTTGATTTCTGATTCCGGAGCTTGGGAGCAAAGTGCCCCAAGCCTACCTCTCAGGGTTGGTGTTGTAGTGTGAGGAGGACCATTTGGGTCGATGGGGAGGAATCTAGTAGGGAAAAAGTAGAAGAATGGGGAGAAAAGAGGTGGAAAGGTGCTCGAGCATGGGGCAGAGCACCTGGTAGAATAATCAGGGATGTGTTTTATTCTCCCATCTTCCCGCCCTTACCATTGGCTGGGCCCTACTAGTTAGTTTGTGTTGATGTGAAGTGATGATCCCTGAGACTGTGGTGTGTGTGTTAAGTGATTAAATATGCCTCTGATAATAGGCAGAGCACCTGGTAAGTTGGCAATCCCTGCGCTGTCCTTCCAAGAAGTTTTGTTTGTGGCTTCTCCTTTTTCGTTCTCTTTTCCATTTGCCAGCCATCTGGCAGAAATAATCAGTTTTGGCACTGCTTCTAACTGCAAGGCTCCCTGCGATGATGGGATTCTGGCCCACAACAACCACCAGCGCCAGAATTTCATGCATGGAAGCCCTGGCTGCCGGGAAAGCAGTGTCTCAACATGGTCCACAACAAACGACAATGCCCAGGATTCCCTGGTTTGAAACAAGGAATTGACCTGCCACTTCCATATCACAGCCCGCAGAGAATGAAGGTCGACAGGATGCAGTGTTGCCAATTTTAAAGTCCAGTTGTCTTCATCAGCTGCATTTGGATTTGAATAATGATAAAGAATGAGAATAATAAAATGGTGATGATGATAAGAGAGATCTTGTAGCACCTTTGAGACTCACTAAAAGAAAAGTTGGCAGCCATAGCTTTTTCCTAGACTGGAAGCGTATTTCCTCCAGATGCATGGGAATTGTAGTTCATTTGGCACAGAGCTCTTTCTCACAAAACTACAAAGTCCCAGGGGTCTCGAGCACATGAGCCAGGGCATTAAAGCAGTCCTTTAAACGGGTTTATTGCTTCTGGGTGTCTTGGAGACCCAACTCCGGCTGCATCTTCACCTCCAAGACTCCAGAGACAATCCAGTTGCATACTGTTTTTTACTGCCAGGGCCGCAGTGCCTAGAAATCCTGAATTGTAGTGTGTGGTCACACAGAGTTTGCTGAGAGAGAAGGTTTAAAATGTCGTTTGAAAACTAGAATCCCAGGATTCCCTAGCACTGAGCCATGGCCAATTAAAAGGTGTCAAACTGGATTTATTTCCTGCAGTGCGTGGCATCCGAACACATTTCTATTTGGCACAAAGCTCCTGAAACCCTCCTTCATGTCAAAATAAATATCTTAAAAGGAACTGAAATAGTCTATATTGTTTGGTTTCAATGTGATTTTGAGAGTTGAAATAAGTAAATTATTTTTATTCAATTATATTTATGTTATTTGCAAACATACCGCCATTTTAACATTATGGGAATTTTTCTGGGAAGTGTGACTGAAAATTCAGTGTAATGTGAGGGGATTCAGTCAGCGGGTTGTGGACGAAGCTTCCGGAAGGTCTCCAGCTTGTTGGCAACATGGTAAGGAAGCTTTGGGTGTCCGAAGTTCCCCAGGATATGGCCACCTGATCCGTATCTGATCCGGTAATGTTGGAACCTGTCAGAATGTTTTTAATGCTACAAATATCAGTTTTGTTACCTCGTTCAAATCCTCAGATTTGGGTTTCAGGGCAGATGGGGTAACTGGCTGGATTTCATGCAGGGTTATGCAGATGCTAAGCCTATTTTTTTGTATTTATATGAATATGTATTTTCTAGATAAAGTAGACATGAACCTTTGAGAGGGGTGTTGATAATGTCTACTTGAACTCTGAAGATCGTTTTATATTCAAGATACCTCCCCAACTTTGGTAATCTTTTTAAACGTGGCTACACAATAGCCAGGTAGTGGTAAAGCTTGAAATAAAATTTGGAAATACCACCACACACACACACACAACACCCTAAGATTTTTCTGCCTGATGTTGGAAATGCTTTATGAAAACTGCCAGCTTTTTATTAGCAAAGTGGATGCTGCAGCTTTAACAAATTAATCTCTTTCCCCTTGTGCCAGTTTTTCATTTTAACCTTATCGAAATTTGGTCAGTGCATAAAGTGTAAGGGACATATTGGCTCAAGCAAGTGTAAGGACACTGACTCTGACGACCGCAAGATAACAGGTCCGGCAGTTCTAGACCCAAGTGTTTGTGTGACAGAGTGATCTCCTGTCATTTGTCGAGCTTCTGCCAACCTAGCATTTTGAAAGCATGTAAAGTGCAAGGAGATAAATAGTAACAACGTTGGTGGGAAGGTAAGTGGTCTGTTCAGTTTATGTGGGACACATGACAATGGAAGTCTCTTTGACAACACTGGCTATCCCTCAGCTTAGTGACAAGCACACCCCCTGCGTCTGACACGACTTGACAATCATGTCCAAAGGGGAAACCTTTACTTTTAACCTTATCAAGGTGTCAACTACGTTCTGTGATATGAATAGAGTATACACTAATTGGCACTGGCTTACCATACTTGTATAAGCAGTTTTCTGCAATTGTTATATTAGAACATTGATATACAGTCCCCTCTCCTGCGTCACAGGATCCTTAATGAGTTTGGTTTCAACTAGTTTCCTGATGTGCTCATTCGGAAAACTCCAGAAAGTAGATCTGGTTGGTTTACCTG
This sequence comes from Sceloporus undulatus, assembly GCF_019175285.1. Classification (NCBI taxonomy): domain Eukaryota; kingdom Metazoa; phylum Chordata; class Lepidosauria; order Squamata; family Phrynosomatidae; genus Sceloporus; species Sceloporus undulatus. Next base: position 123,363,467 of record NC_056522.1, on the reverse strand, counting down.
GAATATAAAACTGAACTCTGGATGTGACGCGGCTGCATAGTTTGAGTATTAAATTTGGCTTTTTTTTTTTTTTAATAGTCCAGAGTGAGCAGTGTCCGTATTTAAAAATATGTGTCTGTAAACGTTGGCACATCACAAAAACATAGATTTTGATACTCTGTAGAGTTGGAATTTTTTTCCAGCCTGAATGTAGTATACATTCTTACCTCAGATATTATGTGGTTGAAACTTCTGAAATGTAAACAAAGCGAGGAACAGGGAGTTGTCAGTTCCTGAATGATTACATGTCCAATCCAGTTTCTTTTTTTTACTGTGCCGACATGCCAGTTTATTCTTCATAAATATTGTTATATATTGCTTCCAATTGTTTTTTTTTTTACTTAGTAAGACTGGACATAGGATCTTTTAATACGCTGGCCTTTTAATGTGTAACCCGTTTCTTTTCACCACCCTAGTGCCCACTAGCTTATATGGTTCTTCCTCCCCATCATGTATAGACTTCCCCATTTTTGAAGTGACTGCTTGTTGACTACTTTTTTAGAAGGCAACGATGCTTCCTCCTCTTGCAATTTTTTGGAGAAAAAATTATTCCTCTTAGCATCAGGATGTGTTCTTTTTGAGAAGCTTATCACAGTGCCTACATTCCCTTATGATAATCTAGGATTATCCTAGTTTACAGTGAGTGTCCTCTATGCTGTACGTGTATGCTGATTACTCCCGTTTTCATAGAGCCAGCACTAAAACAAACCAGTAATCAATAGGTTTTTTCTTACATATACAAACTCAGGATTCTGGATGGTTACTCTTAAACCATGATTCCTAAGTCTGTTGTATATGGCTTCTGACTGATCTGGCTATCCTGGTTTTGCTTGAGAAGAACCATGATAATTAACCCATTCCTCGTTTGAATCTGCTGATTTGAGAGGAGGAGCAATCCAGTTTAAATTAGGAAAAACAATAAATTAGGCAGCAGACAGGCGTGGGGTGTATGCTGCTAATTTACTGGCAGCAAAAGTAAGCCAGCAATGTTGACTTCGGTTATGTGCATTAATCAGTTCAGGTGTTTAATTAAAAATGAGCTAAAGTTACAAAATTAATATTTTTAATATTTTTATCTTTAAGGCCCATGCTTTGTATCTTTGGCTTC
>NC_056522.1:123355648-123362295 GCF_019175285.1 Sceloporus undulatus | reverse complement strand
GGGGGGGTCTAGGTTCAAATTCGGATGTTCATTGTCAGGCTTGTGTTTTTCATATCCCATAGTTAGTGTTTGAAAGTTCAAAAGAGCTTGTGTAAAGATAACTGTTAGTATGGAAATTCATAATTTACATGCTGTGCAGTTGAAGCAACCAACACATTTAGTAGTGATGTGCTATTTAAGCAATTAGTTTATTGTGTTCACCATTACCATATAGGGATATGAGAGCTGGATAGGAAGAAAACTAATTTGAGATGTGGTGCTGGAGAAGAGTGCTGAGGATACTGTGGATGGCCCAAAAGACAAAAAAGTGGAACCTAGAACAGATCAAACCTGAACTCTCCCTGGAAGGCAAGATGACTAAACTAAGGCTGTCATACTTTGGCCACATCATGCATAGGCATGACTTATTAAGAAAGACAATAATACTAGGAAAATTAGAGGGTAGTAGAAAGAGAGGAAGTCCACAGTAGACTCAATCAGGGAATTCACAGGCCTGATTCTGCAAGATCTGAGCAGAGAGATTAAGAATAGGGTGTCATGGAAATGTCTCATTCATAGGGTTGCCATGAGTTGAAGTCAACTCAAAGGCAGCTAACAACAACACTTCAATTTCATCAAATTTATGAAATCCTTCAGAAGCTCACATATATAGAAAGATACACTTGTGTAGATTTTGAAGTTGGAGGACCATGTGTTACTCACTTTGGCTGTAGTTTAACAAAATGCTGAAAAAGCATGGATTTGAATCATAAAAAGCTGGGGAAAATGTGGATGTGATCTTGGGTTAGCATATAGTCAAGTCAGTCAAAAATTATTGTACAGTATTTAGTAAACAGCCATTATATGAATATATTACATTATTATTTTTATAAGTATAACTATTCATACCGTATATACTCGTGTACAAGTCGACCTCATGTATAAGTCGAGAGAAGGTTTTAGGATCAAAATCTTGGATTTTGATATGCCCCGTGGATAAGTTGAAGGCAGAATCTAGGAGACAGATTTTAAGGTTGGTTTCAAAGTGGAAGTGGAGGGGGGGAAAGAGAAGCTTGGTTTTCAGAGGAAACGCAAGTAGGAGGAGGAGGAAGAGAAGCAAAGGTTTGGAGATCAGCTTGCAAGCGGTCTGAAATACAAAGAAGTGGCAAGGTTTGGAGATGAGTTTGCAAATGGAGGGAAAATGGGGAAATGCAAAGAAGAGGCAAGGTTTGGAGATCAGCTTGCAAACAGAGGGAAAATGAGGAAATGCAAAGAGGAGAAAGAAAAGTTTGGAGATAGGATTGAGAAGGGAATCACTCCATGCAGCACACTCACACTGGTGCCTCGCAGCTCTTTCAGCAAGCGCTGCCAAGGCACAGAGAGTGGGACATCAGGGGTACTTTTTAAAGGAGCTTTATGAGCATTATTACTGTTTGTTGTTGTTGTTGTTGTTAACTGTCCTCCAGTCGATTTCAAGCCATGGTAACTGTATTGACCCTTGTATAATTTAACCCCAGATTTTAGAGTCAATATTTCGGCATAAATTTCTCAACTTATAGTTGAGTATATACCAAAAAGTCTGTTTTTTATATCAAACAATTCCAATAATACAAAAGGAGAAATGAATAAAAATTGGCAAAGGGACCTTACTAAATTCATATGATGGGGAAAAAACCACAGAGTTAAGGAGTGAAAGTACTTCAGATCCAAAGAAAGAGGTGGACTATCTGTGCCAGATCTAAAAGTTTATTTTCAAGCAACATGTTTAATTTGGATAAAATTGGCTAAATTTAAAAGATAAAAAAATACTGAATTTAGAGGGGGGGAACATTAACTTTTGGTTGGCATGCCTATTTATATTACAACAAAGAGAAATTGACAAAAATTCAACAACCATGTGAATAAGAAAGCCGTTACTATGGGTCTGGAAAAAAGTGAGGAAAAAAACCGGTGAACTAATCACGCTAGAAACCTCACCGTAGGAAGCATTCGTATGGGGAGAGAAAGTCTAGTAATGATGGTTAAAATATAAAGATCTATAGTTAAAGATGGGAAAATTATAGATTCAAGACAGACCAAGAGATTCGGGACCAAAATTATAAGATCACTGGTATTTAAAGTGGTAATTAAAGAAAGGTTTAAAACAGATCAGAGAAGAAAGAGTCCATTAACGATGAAACTGAATTAAGAGAATTATTAAATTAGAAATAAAGGTTGCTTTCTAAACATAATAAATTTCTATTGAAAGAAAGAACTAGAAAAAGAATAATTAAAATAACATGATAATTTGGGCGCAAAATATAGGACACAACATTGAGTTAAATCAATGGGAATTTACATGGAACAAACGCTTAAGTATACCAGAAGTCAGATATAGAGAGAACTATTATAAGATGTTTTTTAGATGTATATTACACACGGACAAATTAGCTAAAATATACGGAGTCAAAGATAATGTTGAAATGCTCAAAGAAAAAGGAACTTTTTTCACTGTGGTGGTCTTGCCCTATGATCCAAAAAATTGGCGTGAATCCACAATGTAATTGGGAATATGTTAAAAATTAAAATGGAATCAAACCTGAGAAATTTACTTATAAAATTTAACTGATAGCAAAGTAGAGAAAAAATATGGTAGAATAAGCTTTCATGTAAATCACTGCGCAAGGAAGGAAGTGCCGCGAAAATGGAAAGATGACAACACCGCCGGAGATACAGGAATGGATAGAAAAAATCTACGACTTGGCCGAAATGGACAAATAACAAGACTATTGAATGACGAAAACATGGAAGACTTTTTAAGGAGTGGAAAGTGTGATAAACTTCTGCACCAAAAGAAAAGAACTTTATTTGAAGGCTTCATAGTGTGTAAGATACTTTTAAAAAAACAGCAACTATATGATGGAGCTAGAAAGGTTAGATTAAAATTCAAATGACTTAAAATTTGAAAGGGGCCATGAAGATGCTAGAATCTAGAGTCGTTGTTAGAAATATTCAGTAAGATTGTAGCATACAGAATATAATAAAAGTAAATAACAATAGATTACCAAGGAAAATGTGAGATAATTCCCGAGTGCAAGATAGGAAGGTCTGTTTTTATGTTAGACAGTAGATAGAGGTAGGAATGTTAGTTTGGTAGGGTAGGAGTTTATGGTAAGTTAGGAAAAAGTTTTGGTAAGGTGAAGAAAATTGTCAGTAGGTGAAAGAGGGTAAGTGTAAGTGAAGAAAGTTTATGGAGTGTGAGGATGCAGATTGGAGGAAAGGTTCAGAGGAGTGAGGATGAAGAGAGAACAAGAGAAAGGTGGTATATGAGAGAGGTGGTTACGAAGAAAACTTTTTCAATTTCCATCTGATGATAAACAATTGATATGAGAGATTGGGTTTGTGACTTAAATGTTTTATGTATGTATGCGGTTTTTGGAAATTAATAAAATGTAAAAAAAAAGAAGAGCTCCTGTTGGTTCTGCTGGTTTCTCAGCAGCTTCATCCATTAATCCATGGTAATCTTTTCTGGGCTGCCTCACTGGATGGTCTAGAGCCTCTATTTTCAGTGGTTTTGTTCCTTCCTCGAGGCCCAAGGCCAGAAGTAGTGGGGGGGATTCCTGTTCACTCCATGTCCGACTAACATGGATTGTCAGGATCTGCTCGGTCTCCTACACATTTGATATTTAGACAGAGGTCTGAAGATGATTTTATGTATTATTTTTAATAATTTGTACATGAAACAAATTTTGTGTATATTAACTGTAAGAAACACAAAGGTTTTAACATCTCAGACACCCATGAAAAATGTTTTGAGTTTGGAGCATTTGTGGATTTTGATTTCTGATAAGGGATACTTAATCGGTAAAAGTACAGTGGACCCTGTGAGATACGCTGGGATTTGGTTCCAAGATCCCCAGTGGAATAACAAAACCTGTATGCTCAAGTCCCATCAATATAATGACAAAGCAAAATGGTGTCCCTTTTAAAAAGTGGAAAATCAAGGTTTGATATTGAAAATTTATACTTTTTTTAAAACATTTTCAAACCGTGGATGCTTGAATCCAGTGAGAAAAAATCCGTGTATAGAAGAGCCAACTGTATTTGTTCCTTTCAGCGGATGACAGTCCTCTACTACAACAGTCCAGTAGGGCATATAAATAATGGGTGAAACATGTGAAATTCTAGTGATGCTCTGAAACATAGTACTATTTTATTCAATGATTGCTAATTTCTTATTCAACATAGCACTACAATCAAACACCACTGTACCACCATTTCAGAGCAAGGGAGTAAAGATACAGATCAATTTGTCAGTTACTTCGATTCATTCAATAATCAGTAAACAACTCCAAGTTGTATGTATATTTTTTACACAAAAAAAATCTCAAAAAGAGATGCAAACCAGATGCAAAACAGAATAACCAACTTATGGCACTATATCGTGAAAAGAATATTTACCTTTTTGGCCACATGGATACCAAAAAATGGTTTGTTGAAACACGAAAGGTTCTTGTTGCTTGTCTAGTTGCCCCATTCGTCATTTTGTCAGGCCGTGGGGATAAATCTCTTTTTCTATACATGACGGCGAACGGTAAAGTCACAGTCTCCAACCGGTGTTCCCTGTCAGTTAAAAGAGCAAAATTCCATAAATATGAACTTTTCATTTAATATGTTTGTAACACCTAAATGACATGCATAAATATCTGACCTACAATGATTTTCATCTAAAAATGCTATTAAACAGTTTTACCATCACAAATGCAGTGGTAAATAGATAACCAAAGTAATATCTGAAAGGGATACAGCTCTCTTACTCTAAGATGGAAGTGTGCAATCAAACCACTTAAGGAGCCATTTAATTTTTTTACTATTCAATCAGGCCATGTCACCATGAAAACTATGGAAATACGTTTTCCTACAATTGGAAACACCAATGTCTAACTTCCTTCGTTATGTGTGTATCAACAGCACACACTCAGGTTTCTCTCCCCTTCTGTAACCTCCTTCTTCTACTTCTCTTCTGTGTTATCTTTCTTTTCTACTTCCCTATCTACTTCTCTGTCTGGCTACCTTTCATCATCCACTTTTTTCTTCTTGGCTTTCCATGTTTCTCTAAGGATGCATATTCAGAACATTTTTAGTAAGTTACAACGTTTTAGCAACATATTGCGGGATTTCAGCATGAACTTAGCTTGGGCTAATATGCATCATGCTTTGGCAGATGTGTTGGCTAATGAAATAAAAACCCAAAGGAAGCCACACATTATTGATTCTCTCGATGTCCATACTCCCAGTTATTACCCACCTTTCCTCTTATGTTAAACCATAGCCTGCACATCCATCAATTTTGCTTTTTTCTTCCTTTGCTATATGGTGTACTGCCAAACAATGAGAAATTCCATAGGTATTATTATTATTATTATTAACCTTATTTTATGAAGCGCTGTAAATTTACACAGCGCTGTACATGCAATCTTTTAGTTAGACGGTTTCCTGCCCTCAGGCTTACAATCTAAAAAGCATGACACAGAAGGGAGAAGGGAGTGGTGACGGGAAAGGGTAAGAGGTCCAGCAGTTCCTCTCAACCTCCGAGGCCTGGACGCAAGGCAGATGGACTTGAAAGGTAGGGCTTTGGCTTTCAAAAGGTCGAGAGTTAATCCATTATCCATGGGGAAATACAGACTCACAGTAGGATAATACATAGCAGTACATGAGCAATCAGGAAAATGATCGATAATCAGCCAACAACAGAACAGCAGATAGTAAGCGACAATGATGCGATGCCTGGGAAGGCTTCTCTGATATCAGGTAATGGTTTTTCAACTACGTTGTCGGAAGTCGGGTTTAAAGAAGCTGATGGCTCTTGCTTGTGGAGGAAGAAGGTTCCAGGAGTGGGGCAGCAGTGAAAGGGGCGAATCCGGGATGGGGCAGAGGAAATCCTGGGTGGACAGCAGACTTGACTACCAGAACGGAGGGCCCGGGTGGGAAGGTGAGGAGAAAGAAGGTCTGATAAGTAAGGAGGGGCAGTCCATGGAGGGCTTGAAGTCGACAGCAGGAGCTTATACTGAATGCGGAAAGGGAAGAGGGAGCCAGTGAAGGGATGCCAACACAGGAGAATGTGGCCAGAGCGGTGGTGGAGGTGATAATGCGTGCAGCTGAAGCTGGACAGAGATTAAAGGACGGAGGTGAGAAAAAGGAAGCCCAGCCAGGAGGACATTACAGTAGCATCGTGCGAGATCACTAGGGCATGGACCAGGATCATGGCATTAGAGGCGGAGAGATGGTCGGATTTTGGCAATATTGTACAAAAAGAATCTACAAGCCTTGGCTGTGGCTGATCTGAGGATACACTACCAAGAAGAGTCAAAATAAGCCAAGATGCGGGGCTTGCTGGACTGGTTGAATGGAAATGTTGTCCACAGAGCAGAAAGGAGTGTGAAGGTTGGGCTTAGGAGAAAGACAAAGAAGTCTCCTCTTGGACATGTTGAGCTTCAACCGCGATGGCGCATCCACTGCGGCAGCTGTAAGAAAGACGAGACTGGCTGTTCAAGCCTTGGAGAAGGTCAGGGGCAGAAAGATACAGCTGGGTGTCATCGGCATACAGATGGTAGGAAAAAAAAAAGAGCTGATGAGTTTCTAAGGACAGTGTGTAGAGAGAAAACAGAAGGGGACCCAGAACAGAGCCA
>NC_056522.1:123352608-123355623 GCF_019175285.1 Sceloporus undulatus | reverse complement strand
CAGAGCCCTGGGGAACTCCAACAAATAAGGGAACAGGAGAAGAAGTCAGACCCCCTGCAACTACTGCAAAAGATCTGCCAGACAAGTAAGATCTAAACCAGTCGAGAACAGAGTCTGAGAACCCAAGGTCAGAGAGTATGTCAATTAGGAGACAGTGATCAACAGTGTATGATGGCGATGGCTTAAAAAGCTTTCAAACTCTCCCAACAATTTGCATACTGTGAGAGTATAGCACACTATTTTGTGGTGTAGTTACAAGAGACTTCAAGAATGAAGGCCAGCTGCAACACATATCTTTGAATCAGAGGAGATGCAATGATGAAAGCTTTATTCCACTTCTCACGCCACCATATTTTTACAGGTCCCAATTATAATAAAGAGGTAGGTAAGGGCAAGAAGTAGAATGGCACCAATTTGGAGTGGAGGTAGATCAGCCTTAGGTTTTGAGAGCCTCTTTTAAAGGCACCTGCAATCAACAACATGCCCAGACTTCATCTGAAATTGAACAGTTTGCCTTATCAAGGGACTTATTGCTTATTCACTCTCAACTAATGGGTTATACCAAAAACCTGCTAATTTAAATCTGTTCCCCTTCCAAAATATATCCTCTTTTCCCCTAGCCATTTCCCCTCCTTATCTTTAGTCCTATTATAACTCCTTACCTTTAGTCCTCTTTTCCTTTGCTTCTTTAAAAAACTCACTCAAGCAAGTGCTTCACATTTTAGCCCTATTTCTGCTTTGCTCCAGACTGGTTCCTTTGAATCCACTGAAAGATAGCCACTGGTGTGTGATTACAGTATCAAGGGATTTGTCTCTCACTATTGGATGTGATTTTACTAATGTGGGCATGTAATCTTTATTCTTACTTAAATTGTCATCTTCCATTTCAGCTCATAAGAGGAAATAACAACGTGGTAAAATTACAAAGCTTTATTCATTATCCAAAGCAGAACAGCCTACAATAAATTTCTTACTCCTAACATTTGACATATTAATGATTCAGTGTGTTGAAAAGTATTTTGCCTGTGAATTCATTTTAAGCTTTATAACTTGATCTTAAAAGGACTTCATTCAGGGTTTTCTGCTAACAGCACTGATAAGCAAATCTAATATTATACTGGCTGCTGAGACTTTTCCAATAAACGTTTCAGATATACATGCAAAATGTATGGAATGGTTAGCATTTCTATCACAGGAAAAAACGTTAAAAAAAAGACGTCTGTCAACGACTATGTAATATAAACAAGATGAATTAGCTTAAACCCTCCCTGGATCCCCTGGTGAGAAACAATTATAGACCAGTCTCTCTTTTATCATTTTAGGGCAAAGTGATCAAGAGGGCAGTCGCCTTACAGCTCCAAGCTGTCTTGGATGAAGCCGATTATCTAGACCCATTTCAAACTGGTTTCAGGGCAGGATACGGAGTTGAGACCGCCATGGTCGCCTTAGTCAATTATTTCCATCTGGGCATCGACAGGTGAAGTGTGACCCTGCTGGTCCTCTTGGACATCTCAGCAGTATTCGATACCATAGACCAGTGAGGGCGAACCTATGGCACGGGTGCCAGAGGGGGCACTCAGAGCCCTCTCCATGGGCACGCACGCCATCACCCCAGTACAGAGTTTGCCAGAGTTAGTACCTAGAAAGCCAGAGGAATACGGCGCTTTGCAATAAATAAGTTGGTTTTCGGTTGCAGTTTGGGCACTCGGTCTCTAAAAGGTTCACCATCACTGCCATAGACCATGGTATCCTTCTGGAACACCTGAGGGAGGGAGGGCACTGCGCTCCAGTGGTTCCATTCCTACCTCTCAGGCAGATTCCAGATGGTGATGCTGGGAGACAGCTGCTCTTCCAAGCGAGAGCTGACATCTGGCGTTGCTCAGGGCGCATTCTGTCTCCCATGCTTTTCAACATTTACATGAAGCCGCTGGGAGAAATCATCCAGAGACATGGGGCACGGTGTCATCAGTACACTGATGACACCCAAATTTATTTCTCTATGTCCCCGACTATTGCAGTGACTAGAGATGGCATCTCTCCTCTGGATGCCTGTCTTGGATCGGTAATGGGCTGGATGAAGGAAAACAAACTCAGACTGAATCCAGAGAAAACGGAGGTACTTGCAATAGGTACCCCAAGTCCAGGGATGGAGTTTTGCCACTCAGTCCTGGATGGGGTCACACTTCCCCTAAAGGACGAGGTTCACAGTTTGGGAGTACTCTTGGATCCGTCCTTACAATTGACATCCCAAATAGATGCGACGGCCAAGAGTGCTTGGTATCAGCTTTGGTTGATACACCAACTGCGTCCCTACCTAGACCAAAAGGATCTTGAAGCAGTAGTACTTGCACTGGTAATCTCTTGGTTAGATTTCTGCAATCCGCTCTATTTGGGGCTACCCTTGTACCAAATTGAGAAGCTTCAATTGGTTCAAAATGCAGCAGCCAGATTGATCACCAGAACATCTAGGTTTGACCATATAACACCAATACTGCACTGGCTGCCAATTAGCTTCCGGGTGCAATAGAAAGTGTTGGTTATTACCTTTAAAGCCCTACATGGCTCAGACCCGAGTTACTTGCAGGAGCGCTTCTCCCTACATAATCCGCCCCGCACTCTCAGAACATCTGGGAAGTTCTTACTAGAATATTATACCAGGTTAATGACAACTTCACATAAGACATTCACTGCCGCGGCCCCAAGCTTATGGAATAACCTACCAGAAGAGATCCATCTCATTACTACCTTAGAGGCCTTTAAGAAGGCACTCAAAACGGATCTCTTCCCACGGGCTCAATTCCATATAAAAAGATTATGACGACTGCTCTTTCTTGACTGTTGGCTAATGGATGAATTGTAATTTTTAGAGAATTAATAGGAATTCTTGGTAAATTCAGTGTTAGTATTTTATTGTTGTACTGATTGTAAATTGTACCAAGTGTCTTTTTAAGGCTGTAATCCCGCCTTGATCCATGGGAGAGGCGGGTGGTATAAATAAACTATATTATTATTGCT
>NC_056522.1:123292322-123352508 GCF_019175285.1 Sceloporus undulatus | reverse complement strand
GAGGGACTAAGCATTTAATTAGCTTAATTTTGTAATGAGGAGACACTCTGGGTGTCTTGGGAATTGCAGTTCAGGGGAGTGAACTAGAACACTCCAACAGAGAATTCTAAGTGCAATCTTCATGTCATCTTCAAAAGAAGAACATATAGGAGGCTTTCTTTGCTTGTAATAATAATTATTATTATTATTATTATTATTATTATTATTATTATTATTTATTGAAATGTTCAATATTTTCAATTCTAAGCTAAACTGTATCTCCAAATAGGCTACCAGCCCAGACCTTAAGCTTGTTACTGTTTCCATCCAAATATGGTATTATTTATTTCAAAATTTTTGGTTTTGAAATAAATAAAGTAATAAATAAACCAAATTAAGGTAGCAAAAACAAAGATACATTTCTGTAGGAAGCAGAAGGTACAGCAATTTGCAGCTCTCTTTAGTACAGGATATTATGACAGATCCCTTTCCCCAGATTGGCCTCACAATTCCAACTTATTACCCAAGGAAAGGTGGGAGAACTGGGGGGGTCTCCCAGCTTGACTTTAAAAGTTGGGAGAATTAGCTTAAGCTTGCAAGAGGCTGGGTAATTTTAGGACCATCAGCACCTTTGTATACCAGTACACACTTAGGAAGACTCCAAGTTTGGGTGAATTAAGAAGGTTTTATCAAAAAACATGGAAGTGTGCAATTAAGAACATGACCGTAATTCAAACAGACCACAGCATTCAAAACTAACTGAAATGGTAATATGGAAATTGGATAGCAGAGTTTGAGGGGGTGCAGAGGAGTGATAATTACTTGTCCAAAGAATAGATCATGGAAAACGTAAGTGGCTCAGACTGGGGTATAAGAGAAACACAGGGAGCAAAGAAGACGTTCTCTGCACACCCAGGGCTAGATTTGATGTGCTTGATGATCCCCAGCAATGTAAAAAAGACTTGATGTCTTTCCCAGGAATCAACAATGGGATTCTGGATTGGTTGGTGGCTTTAATTTTAGGGTAACAAAAACTATGACTGGATGAGGACAACCCCAGGGTGGATAGACAGGGAAATTGGTTGGGAGCACAGCAGGTGGTAGGCAGAAAGAGATGGCTTATTGTTTTGGTTCAATTAGACCTCCTTTGTCTCTTGGTGTAAGAGGAAATGCAAAGGGGTCCAAGATGAGAAGGTAGTCATGCCCATTTAGCTTTGACTGTGGCATTATGTGGGTCTTACACGTGTTCTCAGGTCTTTGCTCCTTTTTCATGGGAAAACCACCTGGTGTTCCAAAGGTCACTGTGACCTTTTAGGAACATGCCGGCTCCAACTATGAAAATATGGAGACCTGAAATACAAAGTGGGGTATGCACATATGCAGGGTGTACTAACATACCCTTAGGATCCCGCCCCCCTGCCCTTGTTCCCCTTTTAAATCCTTCCAGAATTGGATACTTGGGTTTCAGAGTTATGAAACACGGACCTGTGGCTCGTATTGGTACTTGTGACCTGACTCCAATTCAGGCTTGACAGACAGTCAAAGACAGGCTTAAAACAACAACAGACATAGATTTATTAATCACAGTATGTGAATATAATAGTCTTCATAGGCAGTTCTCCATTTTTTCTAAAATCCAAAACTCTGTCTCTATTAGCTCAACACCCTGCTATGCTGGCTCAACTCCCTGTCAATATCAACACTGCTCAGACGTTTTTTCTGATCACCTGCTGCCCCGCTTCAAGGTATATTCACGATTTTGACTGCTGGGGAGATGATGGGAGCTCTAATCCAAAAGATTTCAAGATTTTCTAAAGGCTGTGTTTCATGCTAAAACGGCTTTCAGATATAGACAGAGAGAAAGACAACCTTGGACTACAGCACCAGCCAGGGGCAGCCCTCGCCAATACTCAAATTTTGAAGGGGGGGTTGGATAAAAGGATCAAATTCTTTAAGCACTAGGTCCATGTTCAGCACCTTTTTGAGCCTTGGGCCTGGTTGACTGTCACGGCAAGCAACTGGGGGGCGAATCCCGAGTGGTGTGGGAGCGATCACCCTCCGGGGCGGGGCCTCACAATTCCGGGGGGTGGAGCTTCCCACCTTCCCCGCGGGGGGTGATGTTGTGCGCTGCCCGTCGTCCCTCGTAGGGATCCCTGTCCTTCGACGGAACCTAATTTTGCTCCAAGGGTCCCTTTCAGTTTCAGCCGAAGGGAGAGATGCCCAAGGGAAGGGCTTGGGCACCCATCCCAGGCCCTCCCTTCGGCCGAAAGTGCTCCAAGAGGCCCTTTCGGCCGAATGGGAGGGATGCCAAATGGAAGGGCTTTGGGCGGCCGCTTCCGTGGCCTATTGCTCCCTTGCGCAACCATGCCTCCCCTCCGTAGGTAGAGGCCTGGGGCCACAGGGGCCGGAAGAGCCACGTAAGTCCTCCGCCTCCTCCTCCCAAGGTTCGCCTCAAGATGACCCTTACCCTTTGCCCAGCGGCCCCAATGGCTGCTGGCAAAGGACGAGCTACTTCCGTCCTAGCCCCCCGCTACTGCCCAGGAGGAGAGGAGGCCGTGGTGGCTGCATCGGCGGCAGCAGCACACAAGACCGGGCTGGGGCCGGTCCGGCCGCCTCCGTTGTCCACATACGGCCTCAGGTCCTTCCGACCCCTTAATAGTTTAGCTCAACAGGCTTTCCACTCATTAATAAATAGGGTAAGAATCAGCGTCCTCCTTATCCACAGATTTTTTTATCCACTGATTCAAAGCATCCACGGCTTTAAAATACTTTTAAAATATATAAATGGCCAGAAAAAAAAAACTGGTTTTGCCATTTTATATAAGGGATACCATTTTTCTATGCCATTATATTGATTGGGACTTGAGCATCCATGGGAATGTTGTCCCAGCAGACAACAAGGGCCCGCTGTATTTCTTTTAGGATGCTCAAAACAGTGACACAAGGTTTCAGTTTATCCCTCCCCTGCTCCATCAGCAAAGGAAGATATTAACTATTATTTAAACCTGCCTCCCAACAGAGTCCTTGGAAAATCTTTCCACACAATAGTTTTACATTATTATTCTCACAATCAGAACACATTTTGAAGAAAGACAAGGCCAGACAAATGACATACATGTATAATGGGAAGCTAGGGACAATTTAAGCAAAGACTTGTTTGTTTTTTTTAAAAAATGTTAATTAAAACACTCTAGATAGCAGAAACATCTCATGAATAGGGCCAACATTCACCAAGGAATAAAGTAAAAATATATGCACTTTATCTTGTACAGTTGTGCACTTACTGTGATTTGATAATTCCCGAAAGCACAATAGCATTACCAGACCTTTTTACTCTGATTTTGTCAAAGCAAAGTGCTGTTCTCTAGGTCTTGTATTCCAGCAAAAACCGTTCAGATTAGAATAAACTCACTCACCAAAAAAAAATTTTTTTTTAAATCTTGCATTGAAATAATTTATTTTTCTATGGACATTCTTCTATGGGCTGGCATCTAAAGAACCCTATGACTAGTTGTCCATGACAAACTAATGACTTTCAATGGTAGTTAATGGAAATGCTAGTGGTGATTGGATGTTGTCCAAAACAAAAAACCCACAACCCAGTCAGCATGCCTATAATTTGATTATCTAACATTTTACTATTCTATCAAAAAACCCTACAAATAAATAGTTCCTACTAAGTAGTCCCTGCTACTCTAGTTTTGTACCCCATTCCCATGCCAAAGAACGTTCGCACACACACAAAACCAGTCATATAGTGAGTGCACAAACATACACACTCTGATATACTTCCATTATGAAAGGAAAGCACTTGAGCAAACTTTTCAATACAAAAATTTTTTAACTGACTAAAGATAAAGCTAGAAGCAGTTAGTTTCCATAATGGGAACAATAGTGCTAAAGATCTTGTACCTGTATATGTCCTGGGAAAATCCCACAAGAATTCTCTTATATACGAGTTACAATTGAGTCCAAACTGAAACTTTTCCAGGGAAGGAATGAAGGTTAAGATGTGTTTGGCCATGTTCATCATATGCATAAGGTCTCAGATTCAAACCCACTGCATACTCTCAAATCGCAAGATAGAAAATCTCTGCATGAAGTCTTAATGAGTTATTGCCTATTAGAAACTGCAGAAAATTGACAAATGGCAGAATTCAGTTTAAGAGATATCTTTAATTCCTTCCCACATGCTCCTTTTTCCAACAGTGTCTATTTCTAGATACTTGGATTTCAGACTTCAGAGCCCTTTTTCAGAATGAAGGAAGCAAGTGAATCTTCTAAAAAGCCTATTGTAGAAATGAATATAGATAGGAAATAGGTAAATTAATTCATCACAGAGTGACTAAATTATCAAATCAGACTTTGATTTTAAAGGCCAGAATGCACCAGATTAACTTGTCTGACCTCCTGTAAAGCACAAGCAATTACATTTCTTCTCGTCATTTAATATCTAAATCATCCAATTTGCATGAAGCCAGAACATGTCTGAGAAAAAATATATTTCCTCAATTTAAGCTTTACACTTTACTTCCTGTCTTGACACATTTACAAACTCTCACAAAATAGTAGTTCTCCCTCCTCTAATCCTCTGGATTTCTCTAGCTTTGATGTGTGTGGCTTCCTTCCTTTATAGAGAACAAAATAACATACTGATAGCAAAAACTCTCTTGCAGGAGGATATATGAAAGTTTTATTTTCAAATAAAAAAAATTAACCCTCCTATCACCATTATACAAAGGAAAAGGCTACTCAGGCCTCTTTCATTGGACAGAGAGTTAAAAGTCACTAGAAGGCTGCATCCACTTCCTTCCAGCAAGAACATTACTGGAAGATCCATTTGGCTCTCTAAGGGGGGCCACAGAATGAGCAGCTGCAGGAAGATACTTTTTCCCCTTCTGTTCTTACAAGAACACTAATTCATGTAATCTGCTCTATGAAGAAACAGGGATCATTCCATTTCTTTCTCCCATCTCGTGGTCAGTGAGTATGAGGCCAGGCTGCACTTGATATTTTCACTAATTGATCATCCCTGCCAGTGGCGGTAGTCCATTTTGTACATAACTCCTGAACTCTAGATAAACATTCCTGGCTTTTCAGTACAAACCACAGCAAGCAAAACAAAAGCTTCTGAAAACAAAATCTTCTTGGTAGAAATTGGATATAGCTGTGTTAGTCTGTAGAGTCAGTATGTAGAGAGATCTTGTAGCACCTTTGAAACTAACTGGAGAAAAAAAATTGACAGCATGAGCTTTCGTAGACTTCAGTCTACTTCCTCAGATGCATTTCATCAAATTTCATAATTGAATTTCATCAAATTTCATCATCATATTTTGGTTAAAGGTGCACTCCATCAAAATACATCTGAGGAAGTAGACTTAAGTCTACAAAAGCTCATTCTGCCAATTTCTTTCTTTCAGTAAATCTGAAGGGTGCTACAATCTTTCTACATAGAAAATTTTCTTGTTCAGACAATTTAACAGGTAACCTTCAGACGTGACTATAAAAAGGAAGTGGGGAAAGGGAGAAAGGAATGTATCAGCATCTTTAAGACTAACTGGTTTTTATTTTAGCATGAGTTTTCATGGGCATAAAGCCATTTCTTCAAATGCAGTACAGAGGGTTATCCAGGCCTCAGGATATATTTCAGGGTGACCAGACATCCTCCTTTTCCCGGATACGTCAACCTTCAACATTTCAACCTTCTTTCTCAGAGGAATTTCAAAATGTCCTCCATTCTGAGCATGACTAAGAAGCATAAATTTACATTTATATGAGCTTCTTGAAGTTTTTATTTGGTAATGTCCTACTTTTCTCTTTAATGTCCTGCATTTTTCAGTACCTTGTGCATCTTTGTGGTTAGAACATCTTGTCACCCTGCCATATTTACCCAGTTGTGGAAGTGGGAGGGAATGTAATAGAATCCAAAAAGATGCAAGCCATGGCCCTTGCCCTAAAGCTTCAAAGGTCTGCATAAAGTGATACAGGTCTTTGAAATCGTCACAATGGTCAATTAGTGTGGCTGTGTGAAAGCAATAAACCTGTTTACCAAAAGTCTGTTCCCTTGAGTTCAAAACCTTCTCAAAGAAGATTCCTTTGTTACAGGTGCAGTAGGAAGGACTCTTGTGTTAACATATGTAGTGTGCCATGAAGCCATTATGTTTGTTCATACCTCTCCTAATGGATTATTTGTGGATATCACTCAGTTCAGGGATTTCTCTTTCTAGTTTTTCTTTGTAATTTCCTTGTTCAAGGAACCTTGTGACCTTTAACTTCCTTACTGTATTGTGTAGGGAAGTTAAAATGTTCTGCAACTGGTTTTGCAGTATTAGCTATGTCTGATTTGTATCTATGTATTTTCGTGTGTAGCAACAGTCCTTTTGTTCCAGTTGTAACGTATAGCGGGTTTTTCGGCATTGGGCGTGCATTTAAGGATGCCATATCCCGCCATGGGGCGGAACTTTTCCCAGTTTGGAGGGGTCTGCAAGGTCCTACCCGTTTGGCCCCGCCCCGGGACACCCCCCCCCCCTGCGACGGACAGGCAGGCAGGGAAGGAGCCTTCGCTTAGTGGGCCCGTTCCCTGCTTGGCCTCCTCCACCGAGGAGGGGGCCTGGCTCGGGGTGCTCTCGCCTCTTCAAGGCATTTGTGAAGCCAAAGCCTACAGAGGCCAGGAAAGGGAGGGGGCCACCGTGATCGTGCGATCGCGGGTGCTCTGCTCCCTCTTATTCCAGCCTCTTGAAGCAACCTTCACAGGGCCTGGAAAGGGAGGGCGCAACCCGCGATCGAGGTGATCGCGGCGCTACTCTCTTTCCTTTTCTTTCTTTCCGGCCTCTGGAAGGCAAGCCTCACAGATCCTGGAAAGGGGGGGGCCGCCCACGATCGCGGGACGCGGAGTTTCTCCTCCTCTTTCTTCCCGGCCTCTGTGAAGGCCCAAAGCCCAACAGAGACCTGGAAAGGGAAGGGGGCCGCCGCGATCTGGCAATCGCTGGTGCTCATCCGCCCTCTTACCAGCCCTCTGAAGGCCAATAATAATAAAATTTTTAATATTTATAGACGCTATTCCGCAATGATATAGCGGTTACGTAAATTGTAACACAATACAAAAAATTGCAAGGCTCTCTCCCCCTCAAGATGGTGGTTGGAGGGCTCTTTGTCTTCCAAGGCCAGGCCTCTTTCCCCCTCAAGAGGTGGTTGGAGTAGGGCTCTTTTTCTTCAGCCAGGCCCTCTCCCTCTCAAGAGGGTCTTCCACAGAGGCCGGGAAAAGGGAGCGATTCCTCCACTTCGGCTCCGTGAACGGAGCAAAAAAAAAAAAAAAACAAGAAGAGAAAGGATCCTCGCTGAGCAAGGGACTCTTTTCCTGGCTCCGTTGGCAAAAACGGAGCCCAGGGAAAAATGCTCTCCCTGGGGAGGATTTCCTCTCGCGTGGGCTCCGTTTCGCGGAGAAAAGATCCTCCCCTCAGCGAGGCTCTTTTCAAATGTAGGACCCCAAAAAAGGTTCTACATTTGAAAATTTTTGTCCTCATTTTGCCCGGTTTGGAGTAATGACTAATGCAACCCTAGGTGATTGGACGCAACTCCAATAAAACTCTAATAACGCCAACTGGCTATGGATTGATGGGAGATGTAATTCAAAACCATATGTAGGCCCATCATGAATAGATCCTTCCAATTTCCTTCCCTAGCTGTGCCAGAAGAGGATAGACTATTTTCCCAAGTCGCTGCAGCTATGACTAAACTGGATTTTAGAATTGCCTGTAAAACAGCTATTTTCACAGTGAATTTTATTGCATGTTCCATTTATGATATGCATCTGAAGAGTGGATAAAAATAATCAATAAATAAAACCAAGAAACATATGAAAATCCCACGAAGCTATTTTGTAAGGCATGGAGAACGTTTTCAGGCTTTCAATCAATAGATTCTCACATGCTGGCTGCACCACCTAAATATGATCATAACTATGGTTCACCTGAAAGACCACAACTGCAAATTCAACTCTTCATTTAAACAAGTGCCACATCCCACTGATTGTCACCATTAAATACCTCATAATATCTGACTATTAAAAATGAATCGCCTTGCCAAGACAAAACATTTCAATAAACTATTTTTGTAAATTAAACTTCTATAATTAATTTGCATAAGAACAATTTGTTGACTTTTTTAATCTTTGCAAGCTTGGTACTGTTAATGGCCTTTTCAGATAAAGCCTTCTTCTGCTTGATGATAACGTGTTGTCTGACTGTCCTTGAACTGAAATCACATTGTTGCTCATAAATTTCCCTTTACAAACCCTATTGCATTTAAAAACCTAAAAGTCCTGACTTCAAACATCACTGTCACAACCAGGCTAATATTGCTTCCTGAATTACTGAAGTTTGATCTGTCAACATAGTCTGTCCTTCCTTCCTAAAACAAACAACTCATTTACTTTGGAACATTCTGCTTGTTTAAGTATATTAGGTGCGCAAAATTCCTTCTCAACTAAGAAGCAAACAGTCCATTAGTTAAAAAAATATTTTGTTGAATGACTCCACTAGAAATAATATAACTGAAATCTGTCCAAATGATAGAAACATAAATTAAGGGCAACACATGGGCCAGGTTTGGAGGTATATATTGTGATTTACCAAGGCAAGATATATATAAGACTTGCTCCTGCCCCATTTAGTCCTCATACCACCCAATTTCCCTTTCATCCTCAGCATACTACTGGGAGGCTCTGCAGGTAAATTAAGCACAATTTGCCATTTGGTCCTAAACCATATAACTATAATTATCAGGTTTGTAACAAATCAGGATCAGAAATCACAGACTGATAGTGGGTTCACATAATAGTTTGTACCCTTCCTAGATGTGTCATCCTTTGATGGAACTTTGCTATACAAGTATGTGTAGTGTGAGTATTATCTTAACCAACATTAATATAAACTTGCAGTTTTTCATTCCATCTAGTAAATTATTCCAAGACAGGTTGCTTTTTCTTCCTAGCACAGTTCTTACAACTTTGACAGCTCCATAGCTGGAGGAAATTCAGTAAAGAAAGCTCCCCTGTTAACACTTGGAAGAAATTCACTTGCTAATTGGGAAGGTGGGAGGTTATGTGTAATTATTTTAAGAAAGCAGAGAATTACATAGGCATACCCAACCACTAATATATGTCTGCAAGGCTACAAACTAAATGCATTATGCCTCATTGTTTCTAAAATAAACTCCAGCTTGATTGTATTAGCTAACACTGCCTTACTAACTGTAGTATCAAACTGACTTAATCTTAAATTGAGGAACCACAAAAATCCTGCTAATATTTCAGCTACTAATGTTTTTATGATCACATCAGTATAATTAAATCAGTGAAATTTGTTATTAGATTATTTTTACTGGTAAATTCTTGCATCACCCTATGAGTTGGATGTTCAGCAGTTGTTATCCACTGAAACCTGGATGGAGATCCCAACACTTCTTGGTTCAAGAAACTAACAGAAACTTCCTTTCTCAAGTTAGAACAACTTATGAAGTTAGAATAATTATAGGTAGATCTGAATAGAAAACAAGTTAGTTTAACAAGATATTTTGGAAATCCAGAGATCAGATGTTAGAAAAACTGTCCAATCTGGAGAAGGAAGTTTAGAATGAGTGGATGAATGGAAGGGTTTGAAAGAAGAAAGACAAGTGAAATTTAATTGTATGTGATAGGAAGAAGGGAGGGGGTATGTTAAGGATTGTAAGAATGCAAGGATAAGAATAAAGGAAGAAAGAAGAAAAAGACTAAGAAGGGAAAACCGACAACGAAAGATTGGAGCAGATAAGAAGAAAATTTAATTAAAGGACTCAAAATATTCGAGAAAAAGAACTGCTTAAACAACTTTTTTTTTGGGGGGGACACAACATTATACCTGGCAAAGAATGGAAGTTATTGTATGTTATGTACCTATGTTTGTTTTTAATAAAAAGAAAGAAACTTCCTTTTTCAATGAGCATTCCATTCAAGCATCAAGTCCTTTAAAAATCAAGTCCTTTACTGTCACTTGCAAATCCTCCCCACCAGACCTCCCTACATGTCTCCTCACACGTTTGGATAAGAAATTTGTAAGAAAAATCAGAAAACTTAAACTAGATCTAAGGAGACTAAGGAGAATCCAGTGGAGTTCAACCTTAACAAATTACAATTAAAATCTACAATGAATAATATGGAAACTCATTTTATATTCCTGTGTCAATTGATGAGTATGTTTTCTCATATATCCTTTGCTGTCCAGCAGCAAGGATTTATGATCATGATTAATACTGGTTTCATAGTATTTATTTAATTAATTAATTTAAATGTCATTTGGTTTATATATCCTAGGCCCTCATCTCCTCACCAAGCAAGCCTGTGATGATGACAGAACTGAGAGAAAGCCTTCCCCTGTAGACCTTAGGAACCTTGCAGTGTGGTATGGAGAGATACAGTCTTTCAGATAGTCTGATCCTAAGCCATATAGGGGTTTATAAGTGGCCAGCACTTGGAATTCTGCCCAGAAATGAACCAGTAGCCAGTGAAGCTGTTTCAACAAGGGAGTTAGATGCTCCCTATAACTGGTCCCAGTTACCATTGTGGCTGCCACTTACTGAACTTGCTGAAGTTTCTGAACAGTTTCCAAAGGCAGCTCTGCGAGAGTATGTCACAGCAGTGCAAACAGGATACAATCAATGCATGTATTACCACAGTCAGATCTGACATCTCAAAGAACAGTCACAGCTGATGCATTAGTTTTAGCTGTGCAAATTCACTCCTAATCAATGCACTGCTGAAAACTAGGCATTCAGGCTCAGATCTCATTCCAGCAGTACTCCCAAATTGCGAACCTGCATCTTCAGGGGGAGTGCAATGTGATGCCATCCAACACAGGCTAAGTCCTAGTTCCTTGATCTGCCTTTCAACAGACCAGGAGCACCTATGTCTTGTCTGTATTAAGTTTCAGTTTGTTTACCCTCATCTAGTCCATTATTAACAACAGACTTTGGTTCAGTACAGAGACAGCTTTCCTGGAGTTGGGTGGAAAGGAGAGACAGATTTCGATGTCATCAGCATACTGGTGACACAGCCCCCCAAAACTCTGGATGACCTCTTCCAGCAGTTTCATGCAGATGTTAAATAACATGGGTAACAAAGCAGAACCCTGTGGGCTCCACAGGCCAATCGTCAAGGCATCAAACAGAAGTCCCCCAACACTACCCTCTGCATTTGCCCCTCCAATAAATAAATAAATAAATAATATTTATTTATTTATATTCTGCTTAATCACTTGAAATCCAAGCGGATTACAACAATATAACAAGAGACAGTTAAAATTCTAAGAAACCCCTATCCCTCAGAGAGATATTAAAACAACAGTATAGAATCGCAGTTAAAATCAATAGAAGAATTGTAAAAAAAGAACTGTATAGCAGGGGTCCAGATAGGATGGAAAAGGGGATGGAGAAAAGTGGAGAGAAGTGAAGGGGGTGGAGGCAGGAAAATAGAGGTGGACCTAGTCTGGAAAGGCCTGCCAGAAGACCAGAATTACCCAAGTTCCATCTCAAAGAGGGGGCCCAGAAGAATATCACAGTAAATGGTATTGAAAGCTGCCTAGAGGTCCAGCAAGACCAACAGGGACACACTCCCTCTGTCCGGTTCCATGCGTAGGCCATCCACCAAGGTGACGAAAGTTGTCTCTGTCCTATAGGCAGGCCTGAAGCCAGACTGAAATCGATCTGGATAATTTCACCCAGAAACTCTTGGAGCTGGAAGGCCACCACTCATTCCAGAACCCTGACTAAGAATGAAATAGTAGAGACTGACCAATAAGTATTCAAAATGGTGGGATCCAGGGGAGCCTTTTTTAGTAATGGCCTCCTCACAACCTCCTTTAGACAGGAAGGAAACCTCCCTTGCTGCAGTGAGGCATTCACTACTCCCATTACCCAGTCTGCCAATCCCACTCTAGCTGCTTTCAGGAGCAAGGGAGGATAAAGATCCATGTGGTGGCCCTCACTTCTCCAAAAATTCTGTCCACATCGTCAGGCTGCACAAACTGAAATGTATCTAATAATAAGGACAGGCAGGGGCCAAGATTACATCCAATGGATCTGTCCCAATTTTAGTGTCCAAGTCAAAGAAGGTCTGAGCGGTTTTGTCTGCAAAACATCTTGCAAATTCTAAGACTAAGCTATTGAGTGATCTTTATTTTCTTCTTGTGGGCCAACATTAGCCCAACACAGGCCTTCCAATGAGCTATAGTCCATGTTCAGTCAGACTCGCTCCGAGTCTTCTGCCATTGTTGCTCTAGTCTCCATCCCATTCATCTCATCACTGCCAGCTCTGCAGTGAACCAGGGGGCTCATTTGGCTCCATTTTGTGGGAGGAGACGCTTAGGAGAAATCATCTCTACAACCCTGGCAATTTCTCTATTTGAGAGATCAGCCAGGGTTGCAACAGGATCACCTACCAAGGCCACAGACTACTCTCCAAGAACCATCAGGAATTCATGTGGATCCATACACCTCCTGGGGCAGACCATCTTGATAGGCCCCATCACTCCTTTGGAGGCTCTGAGTCCCAGTAAATCTAAACTGTACCAGTGAGTAATCAGTCCATGACAACAAATCTACAAAAGGGTCCTCCACACCTTTGTCACCATCATCCTGCCCAGAACAGAAAACCAGGTTCAAAATGTGTCTTGCAGCATGGGTTGCACCGGATATTACTTAGGACAGCCCCACAGTTATCATGGCAGATGGATGTGAAGTCCTGATACTCCTGGCAAAACAGTCTCCACATGGATGCTGAGGTTCCCCAGTACAACAAGCTGAGGGGACTCCACCACTGCCACCAAAACCAATTCAGCTAGCCTCAGGAAGAGACACTGTTGAGCAGTGGGGTGGGCAGTACCCCAACAGAACTTCTACTTTGTCACCCACCTTTAAGCAGACAGAATCATACCCAGCAGACTATGGGGAAAGGCACCTGGTAAGGAAGATGGAATCCCACAACTCCCACACTCCACCTCACCACTCCCCTGGCCTCGCCTGCTCCAGTTCAGAGAACCCAGGTAGACAAGACTGGGAGAGAGACAGACAGGCAGACAGGCAAACTGACTGACACACACACACACACACACACACACCTTCATCAGCCAGGTCTCTGTACAAAAACAGCATAGTACAAAATAGTACGAAAACATAGTAAAATATGATTCATAGTAAATGAACCAAAACATAATATACTTACGCTGAATTTTATTATGTCATATATCAAGTAGCGAGGAACAACTTGGCCATTTACTTTGTCAATGATCATTTCCTTAAGAAGAGAAGAAAAAAAGAAGTCTTAAACACTTAACTCATATCAACTAACTTTAGTTAAAATCTTTTTTTTAATACTAGCAATGTTTCAGCTTCCCAAGATGCTTTCATTCTTTCTAAGGATTTTCAGAGGGAGGGGAACCTTTAGTTAAAAGCCAAAATCAACAGGGCACCTGTTCGCAAAATGAAGAAAGGGAAATGGAGCATAGACAGGTAATTAAATGTATGCTGCATTTCTTGTATTGCACCAATGAAGTCTGAATAATGCATGGCACACCATGGAACTTAAAATTTTGTAGATACACTGGTTTCTTGGGGTGCTTTGTTCTTAGCACTCACTGGTGGCAATGAAAAGGCTCCTACTGTTGTGATTCAATACACTATTACACAGGTAACAAGTCAAAACAACATCCCTCCCCTGAAGTTTAAAATTTATATCTGAATATTCAAGGACATGTCTGCAAGATATGCCCTCCAAGTCTAAGCACACTGTAGAACTGCTCAAAGTTGTTATAGAAATTATCAGTTGTTTTCCATCTTAACTGTTACCAGCCTGGCATCAGAGGGAGAGAAGAGGCAGACACAGCTCAACCATGCCTAGACCCAAGGGCAGATGGAGCATATGATACATTTCTAATAGCCACCACCCTGGCCTTTGAAGGAGAGAACAACCAGCACTATCTGCTGGACATGATCCCCTTATCCACTGCCATTCACTTGTGTCATGTCTTTTTAGACTGTAACCCTGAGGGCAGGGAACTAACAAATTAACAATCTGTAAACTGCTACGAGAGCCTTTCTGGCTGAAGAGCAAGGCATAAATATTCTAAATCAGAGTAAATTTTAAAAATCAATGATTTTTTAATTGTTTTTATCTTTTTCACATGTACAATATTATATACAAATTAACATCACAATTTCATTTCTTATAAACTGTACATACATCCCCCATGAACTTCCGTTCTTACTTCTATTCCCTTCTTCCCAATCTCCTTCCCTTTAGCTTACACAAACATCAAAATATTAGCCATTATCCATTTATGTTTTTCTCTCATATATTCTTACATTTTTTCCTCCTAAATTATTCAAATACATTGTTAGGGGTTGCCATTCTCTTTCCCAATAGTCAGTTGTAAAAATCAATGTTTTTTTAAAAAGATGGTTAAAATTTAAACCAAATTTTTAAAATTTAAATCAGATTTTTTAAATTGATTGTCTTTTGAGGAAAAAAGATGGTTTTCTATTTAAGATACATTATGATCCAAATGTTATTCATCATGAAATTGGGCTTAATTTTTAATCCCCTTTTAAGCCCCTTTTCACTTGCTGCCCCTCACTCCTGGAACCTTCTTCCCCCGCAAGCAAGAGCCATCACTTCTTTAACCAGCTTCAAAACGGAGTTGAAAATCAACCTGTTCAGAGAAGCCTTCCCAGGCATTGCATAATTGTCGCTTACTATTTGATGTTCTTTTGGTGCCTGTTTATCAAACCATTTCCTGTATTGCTATGTACTGTATATGTATTATCCTACTTGAGAGAATGTATTTTCCCTGAAAGAAGATTAACCTTCCATTATGAAGCCAAGCCCTCCCTCCAGTCCATCTGCCTTGGTCCAGGCCTTGGAGGTAGAGAGGAACTGCTGGACCTGATCCCCTTCCCCTCCACCACTCCCTTCTAACAGGGAACCATCTAACTAAAAAGACTGTATGTACAACGTTGTGTAAATTTACAGCGCTTCATAAATAAAGGTTAATAATAATAATAATAATAATAATAATAATAATAAAGTAGCATGAGAATGTATATTCATGCAACGTTTAAGTTATTTTGTAAATGAATTCCATTAACCCATTCACAATGTCATGCTCTTCCATAAGCTATAATGTTATTTTTTTAGTTAAATTAAACTATTTAAAATGTTATTATTAAGGCAATGGTTATTTTTCTCCTTCAAATAAAGTTCCAATAAAATACAGCAGAAAAGTTGTCCAAATATGAATGATTAACCTATTAAACTAGAGACACTTCACTGCAGAATAATTTCATAAGTATCTATCTATGGTGCATTTCTAATAGTATAATCAAAACAGTATTTTTGATATAACTGTAATCTGAAAAGTTGTTATTCTAAAAATGAAACCTTCAGCTTGTTGTAAATATTAAGATTATACCAGCAAGAATGAGTGTTCGGTAACTCTGAGTTGTGTAAAGTATGTATTAAGCTTATAGCAAGGAAGACTGTCCTTTTGGGGGCGGGTATCACATGATTAAAGTGAGTCTTACTGAGTAGTTTTAAATTGTGATTTAAATCAAATTGGTGTAAATCAAATTGGTGCTCTAAATAAATAAATACATACATACATACATACATACATACAGGCTTTTATTGAGTGAGGAAATGTCATTTCTACAAAAAAGTATGAAGACAAATGGAGACATCAACAAAGCTAACTCAGTCATTTGCACAGAGGAGGACTCTGGAGTTCAGTGACACGCAGTGATTTGTGAACTTGTTCTTTTCAACGCTGAGCTCTTGCCCTGTCTTTTAGGGATCAAAGAGTAATACAGTCAAGGAGACAGCTCAACACTTTTTGTCTATTTTCTGAAATGTTGGTACTGTATTCTTTCATAAGATATCTGTAGACTGGCTCATGAAGGAGAAACTGGCGAGGGGAAAAAGAGCACCCTAGCTGAGAATCTGAAGGAGCACACTAGGACACTATCATCTCAAGGCAAAGGTACAGCTAGGAATTCATCTCCCTCCATGCTGAGGTCAGAATAGAAGAGACTTCCTTGTAGCTTTCATTAGCATGAAATCAATAAGCAAACCCAAAGCCAGAAGCATTATTGAGCTCTTGGGCAATACTTGAGAGCAATAAAATGCATCTTTGGGAGTTTATGTTATTGTAGTTGTGTTGCTATGGAAACTGAAAAAAGATTAGATTTTTACTGGATACTCTACTTGACTTACTGTGTAGACTCCTAAATAGCTGGTGTAACATTCACAACTAACCATTTTGTAATGTAAAAAGGTAAGCATGGGTTTTGGTTCAAGTCTAAATTTAATATGTTGTTCTTATGTTTAGTACATTCAAAAATAATTGTTTAGGCCTATAATAAAGAGCAAAAAAAACTAGAGAAGGAAAAATGGCAAGCCTAGCTTTTTACACAAAAGTGTTGCAATGTCTATTGTGGCCTTGAATTCATTTTCATATAACTGCCATTTCTTCTTTCTTTCTTTCTTTCTTTCTTTTTAATTTTGGTTGATTCCTTATGAATCCCAAACCCCCTTCCTTCCAGGTCTTCCAAAATGGAATAGCATATGCTTTCACAGACTCAGTCTACTTCAACAGATGCAATTGGTAAAGAATCACATAAAATGAAGGTTATTGCAGATTTTAAAAGGTAAACAGTGATTCATTAACTAAATGAACTATTGGCTTGAAATATTCAAGAGATAAATCACCAGAACAAATGTCTTGAAGCTATGAGCTACTGCAATGGCAAAGCATCACAGAGAATAAGCCTTAAAGACCCAACAATGCCATGAAGAAGGCAGCTGGCCTCCTTGATCAGAGACAATTTCAGTTTTTCCTCTGTCAGCGCCTACCACTATTCATAAGCTATGCATGAAACCTTTTTATTAATATAGCAAGACCACACCAGGAAGGGAAGGTTAACCTAAGGCCTCACAAATAGGTTTTATCCAGCAGGGTCATGGAAACTATTGTTTCAAACAGAGTTTGTGTTTAAGTATACAAATGACATTGTGCTTTTCAGTAATGACAAAAAACGAAAGGATGATGGAAGGAGCATAAAACCTCAAGTAGCAACCTGAAATGCTTGCTCTGAACTTCATCCAGCTCTGTCTACAATGTTAAAATGAGTTCACACTACTAGTATAAAAGATGGGGTATGCACTTATACACAGCATATCAGAATAAGAAAGTGCAATGATATTTGCATTTTTGCATGTCAGGTTAGATGACCTTTTGTTTTCTACCACTTGCATAATTCATAAGTGAATGCATAAGGTCCTACTCTTGTCTGTTCCACATGGCTTCGGTTCCTTCTGTCTGTTCCCAGTGATACACACTTGAGTCCTCTCAAATTTGGGAGCATTAAAAATACAGTGCCATGTTCAAGCTAGCTCATTATGTTCACATCAACATTTTCCCTGAACCATCTACTTGCTATTCTACCCATGTCTCCATACAGTCTTCTTTGAGCCAACCCAGGATACTTCCAACCTGGAGCAAAGCAGAAACCACACTTTTGTTTAGCTCTGGAATGCTTATGCCACCAGACAGATTAAATTTCTAAAGTTCTCAAGGCTAGTCTAGAAAAGAACCTAGGACTGGGAGCAATGAAATGAGGAAAAATAGCCTGTGGAAATGTTATTACAGTGGGCCCTCCTTATACGCAGATTTGAGCATCCGTGGATGGCAAACGCATATTGTCCCCAATGAGGGCGCGCATACATGCACATCGCCATTGGGGACAAAAGTCCCTCCCCTTTCCTCTCCTCTCTCCCTCCCTTCTTCCTTCCTTCCTTCCTTCCCTCCCTCCCTCCCTCGTTCCTTCCCTTCCTGCTTACCTCCTCCTTGCTGCTGCCACTGAACCTCCTCCTTGCCACCGCCACAAGAAAAGCCGGGTGGTGGTGTTGGAGGCCAAGAGGCCTCCAGGCCACCACCTGGCCCTTCTGAGGTGATGGCGCCAGCGGCAAGGAGGCAGTGGCAGTGAGGAGGCCGGGTGGTGGTGCTGGAGGCCAAGTGTCGACCTCCTCGCCGGCGCCGCTGCGGAACGGCAGGGTGGTGGCCTAGAGGCCTCTTGGCCTCCAACACCAGGTCATTGGGGACAATGGGACTTGAGCATATGCAGATTTTGATATGCGCGGGGGGGGGGTCCGGAACAGATCCCCCGCATATACCAAGGGCCTACTGTATAACATTTAAGCACAACCATCAGCATAATGGACTATTACAGTAACAGAGAACCTCAGCAGGATTCCAGCCAGTAGAGAGCTTCATAAAGCAAAAGTTTTAGAATCATGGTGCCCATAAAATCTGGCTAAGCTAGCCACTGTTTTGAGTCACCTCTAAGCCTTCCTGCCCCAGTCCTCAGTGCATGCCCATGGAGTTTCTGAAAAAGAGACAGCAGCAAGAGACAACTATTTCTTCTTTTCTTACCCAAATTCTCAGCATGGACTGAGAGAGGAAAAAAACTCAGCTCTCCCAGAAGTCTTCTGCAAATGCCAGAGGACTCAGGGGAAAAGAGCATTCAAGTCTTCTGTTGAAATTTGACAGAGGCTCTCATACAGATTTTGCCTTTGACAAACCCAGACTGCTACCACTGGCAACCTAGCAGGCATCTTTGTGAACTCTTGTTATAAACTTCCCTTCCTTAAAATGAGAATATCATCAAAATTATGTGCTCATCCCTTACTGCAAGAATAATCTCAGATTCTGAAGTAACTGGTGCAAAAAAATAAAGGAAGCATATGGTGCTTGAAGACGCAGACTCTTACCCCATCCAATAGTGTGTTTTCTAAGTGTGCACGTGGATCCTTACGAAAAGGAAATTCCAGATTAGATACATGAAACACAGAGTTATCTCTGTCAATCATATACACTTCATCCTTGCCATCGATCAACATCATATACCTATGGGGAGAAGACAAAGACCAATTAAAACACATTTTTTTCTTCATAAGTTTTTATTAATTTTTTATCCTTCAAAGTGTATTAAATGTGATGGCTATATACAAACTAAAATGTTGTTACCCATCTGTCTGAAGTCACAAAGAAGGACAATTTCAAAATTTAAAAAAAAAAGGGGGGGGGTTGCAGGACTTAAAAATAAGGGGTTTTGGGTACTGACAACACAAACAGGGCTTTTAATTTGCAGACTGCGGAGATGTGCCTTCATTACACATGCTACAAGATGGCATGGAACACAGAGCCCTAGCTAAATAAATCACAAGAAAATAAAGAACATAAATCACCCTCTCTATGAAAAAATGTATAGGACCAAGGGTTACAACATGAATCTCTATGCTACAATCTGAATGGACAATAGGGTGTTGCATCATTCTGTCTCTCCAAATCTAAAGAATCCAGAACATGAAATGTTTTAAACTCAACACACAGCAATCTTGGAACAAAGGAAGTAAATAACACACAGCACAAAAAAGCCCTTTAATGTCTCAAAAGTAGATTTGACCAGTTGCTTATGTACATTTCAAGTTACTCTGAGACAAATGAATAGCATAATTAGAATGAGGGAGTTTCAAAATTTGGTTCAAAAATTTAGCACATCTGCAATCAATTAAAACTTAAAGATAAAGATGGCTATTTCAGCAGCCTGACTCAGAAAATCTGAATTATTTGTCATTGTTCTCTCTGTGACAGTGAATCCATCTCTAGCTTCTAGCTTTATAAAGAGAAAACACTTTAGAATCATAAACAGTTTCATATCTCTCTGCTCTTCCTTAATGTGTACATTATAAAGTTATAATGTAACTGGTACATTAATAATACAAACAGGTAAAATATTTCTGCTTTATCTTTTTAAGCTTTTGTAAGCTGCCTTGGGTTCAGGTTGGGAGAAAGATGACATACAAATTAAATAAATAAATAAATAAATAAATAAATAAATAATATTCTGTCCTTTTGGTGTATTTTAATACAGCTGCAAACAAACAGTGTTTCAAAGCCACTTTTAAAACTCAAAGACTCCCTAGTTCCACTCCTTTAAAATTAAAAGCTTTTTGTTTTATTTTTCAAAATCAGAGGGTATGGAGGCAGGGAGGGGGAGCCTTCCAAGGCCCAGCAGGAGGCCAATTTGCCACTCCAACCCCAGGGAGTTAATGTGAAGTTTTTCTATACTGTCGCCCCTCCTCTCTCACGGACTTGAGGTCCCCAGTCTTGAATATCCACAGATGAGTGACCTCCATTATTTTCAATGGGGCACACCCCCCGCATGCGCTCACAGGAACACGCCCCATTAAAGCCTATGGGGCTTAAATATAAGCACGTCTCCATTTTCACGGGCAGGGACGTTCCACAATGGATCCCCCACAAAAACAGAGGGCCGACTGTAGTACCCCTCCACTCCTGCTGAGTTGCATGGGACCCATTGAGACCACCTTTTTTATTAAAACAAACCTAGCTGCCACTACCCAATGAATAACCTGTTACACATTAGCACTGCACTGGAACATTGCCAAAGATTCCACTGGTATTTGCAAACCCAAGTCAGGAACTAGCCAAACTAAGGTATGAGAAGAGGAGAGTGAAGAGACAGAATACTTTAAATAAAAGCTTTATTCTAACTAAAGGAGTTCTACAGCAAAAGGATATCACTACATGCAGGACAAACTTGTCCTACAGGCACAAACAGAAAATGTAAGTAAACTCTCAATAAAATTAAAATTAAAACAGTTGTCTATCCTCAATTTATTATATGAAGTTTGTTTAGCGAACTACAACAAAAATCAAAAAGTTTATACAACTTCAGGTTGAATATACAGGTCTTTATGGTACCCCTTCAAACAACCTCTTCCAACACTCTGCAATTTAAAGGCATAAATGCATCTAAGGGCAGGCATAGCCAATCTGAATCTTTCCAGATGTTTTAGACTACTATTCCCATAAGCCTCAATCAACCATTGTGGGAGCTGGAGTAAAAAACATCTCAAAGGCACAAGGTTGCCTACCCCTCTCCTTGCATTAGGGTGCAACACAATAAGTGAGGTGGTCTTATACAGTTAGCCCAAAAATCCAGTAATATCTGCTGATAGGACAATACCATTCCAAGGTATTGGGTTAACAGATTTGTCAGCCCAGCTCCTCAAAATCCTTTGACTGGAAGTGCTGGGAACTGAAGCTGATACCTTATACCATACAGCATGTGCTCTTCCACTGAGCTATACAATGAACATGTGGGTGAAAACCTTTGACAACATGAACAGAAATACAATCTGCTGCTAATGTTCTCCCCAAAGCCTCTCCCCCTCAGGAATATCTTTCTTCCTCCAACTTCTCTGCAAACCTTCTTCTTGGGCAATCAAGAACAGCAACACATATCCACAGATATTTACCAATTGCCTCAGAACAACCATTTTCAAGGGATATGGTTATTGCTGTGCAATATACTGTTGGTGTTGCTATGGTGCTTTACATAATGTCCCTTCCACGTTTCTCCAGGAGAAAAAAGCCACTAGCAAAGCCAACCTCTACAGACAACAGGCATCCTCCCTTTTCACCCCAGGAAGGAAAAGTAGGGTGTTAGCACAGTGGTATCCAGGAGTCTTTTAGCAAGTACCCCATCCAAAGTACCACCTCACTTTGCAGCATCTGTGTATCTCTGCTGACCTGAAAAGTATATCCACTACAAAATAAAACTCATTTTCTCCATCCAGATTCTTCATTGTTGCTTATTTCTAAAAGATGTGATGCTCTGATATAGCAAACCACTCCGAGTTTTTTTTAAGCCCACATTAATCTCCTCATTGAATAGGGTGTATCTGTGTGTCTGGCAGAAGTGGGTTCCCAAACCCCTCCTCCCACAGCAGTCCAGTCCCTAGAAAAGCTACACAAAGAGGAAAGGTCAGAAAACCACCACAGTAAATGAAGTGAGCTAGTGGTGAAAGTGGGAAAAATATTTGCATCCCCCAATGCACATGAAGCAAATACATTTTCTATGTGTCCTATACTTCACATCAGATCCTGGATTCAACCCTATACTCACAGAAACAGAAAAAGAAAGTTGTCAAATCTAAATTAACAAATAGGAGAAACGTAAGTGTTCTACTACACATGTCATCCAGGGATCTTTGGGGACATTTTCCTTTAAATAACAATAAATAGCAGCTGAAGTAACTTGACATAAATACACCAGTATTACAGAAAACACAAAAGGGGTAATGGTTTGAAGAAGCAGAATAAAATATAGTTACCATAGGCAAAGGACAGCTTCCAAACACAAACATAAGAGACCTACAGGAGATTCCACAAAATATGGATGCAATCACCTGTGTCCATGCATCACCACCCTGACCGCGAGATATTTTAAGTTAAATAGTTCAGTTTTACTTTCTAGTTGAATTTCTTTTTCTTTTCTTTTTTTGAACCGTTGCTTTCGTGGGGACATATATTAACTTTTCTGAAGAACAATTGTAAGATAATTCAATGGGAATCACTGCCTGGTAAGTGTCTAGGATTGTCTCTTAGTAAAATCCTCATTGCATGTCATATTACAATAAAGCAAGTAAATCTCTTCCCTCAGCAGGACTCCCGTATAAGGTAAAGTGCTAGCATATCACAAGGTTAAAACTACCCACAGAAGTTAATTTGAGGAATAAATTAAATCAATGCCACTCTGAACTCTGCTTCCTAGGGAACACCCCTTTAATGATTTCAAATGGACAATGCATACTTGCTACTTCCATTATATTCATTACCCTTTTCACACCCACAACAACTACATGTTACAAGGCAAAAGAGGAGGCAGTATATTGATGCCCATATATTTTATAGTATATAGGTTTACTACCATTAATGACTTTGCTGCATTATTTTGACAACAAATATAAATTTAGCACACCCAAGTAAGGTTGTAAATGGTACAAACTAAATGTACATGGAACTGACCTATTAAAATAGCTGTGCTTATGGATATATTGTCAGCTGTTTAGAAAAATGTTCCCTCTGGAGAAATACGAACAGATGAGCCTAAATACCCCCCCCAAAAAAATAGATCATTATTCCATCCTCTATTGGCAATCCCTTATTTCGAAGCCCATACCTGAGATTAAATATTCTTCCATCTATTAGGTAAAGACACTCTTTGAAATGTCTCATAGGAAGCTTATTTAAAAGTTAAGATTTGACCTGCTACTTCTCCCCAAATATATCTGGTACAGTATTAACAATGAGTCTTTTGCATCCAGGTTTAATCTTTAAAAGCATAACCAAACTGTCCCATCTCTTAGGAATGCTGGTGTTTTGTTTTTTAATTGCTGGACATAGGTATATGTTGTAGTTTCTAACATGTTTCTTTCAAAGTGAATAAAGAGAAGGGAACCAAAAAAATGGAGGAAGCAGCATCTCTTAGAAGGTGTGGAATAAATCCACCTGGCTACATCAGAAAATGAAATTTAAAAACTTCATGACCCACACCAGAACTATCTGTATCCATGGCCATTCTACCCAATAATTAAAGGTAATAATGCAGAACAGGACATGAGCTTGCTTATGTCCCTGTTACCTTCCCAATTCCCTTTTCTTTTTATACTGTTCTATTACATTGGAAACCTGCCAGCAGGGACTGTATTATTTAATCTCTGCACAACACCTACAAAACTCTGTGTGCTTTACAATATAAAGATGGAGGAGCAATAAGATGGAAGGGGAAAGGAAAAGGAAAACTGAAACTTGCCAAAAAAGTTAAGTGTATGTCGTCTTTATGGCCACAACTTGGTGGACAACGCAAAGCAATATAACCTTAAATCTGTAGCAACAGGTTACCTTCAAGATAACAGGAACAAACTGCCACTTGCATAACAGGATCAGCAGACACTTCCCCTCTTTTCCCATGAAACCCCCAGACATGTACCAAATTCACAGTTATTATACTGCCTTCTCCTTCCGAAACCAGTATGCAATAATATCACAAATCTCCAGATCTAGATACTGTAGTTTAGTTTCACTGACAGTAAACTTTTACAAAAAGCATGTTCAGTTGGCATAACCTCTTGCTTGCAACATGTAGTCAGTGCTATATTCTAAAACAGTCACCTTAAAGACTGTTGACAAGTTCTATCCTTAAATCTTTAGGAGCATTGAGACCAAAATATCCTTCTCAAAAGTGCTTTATTAGCAGTCTTTTCTCAATGTTCTATGGGGCTAAACAGCAATCCCACCCACCCTCAAAAATGGCAGGGAGAGAAACAATTAAAAAACTATTTCCCCAACCTTCCCAAAGATTCACCTGGCCTAAGCAATTAATTGGCAAGGAGAACTGGTTTAGAAGTACTGAGACAGATATCTTTAAAAGCTCTTAAGAAAAAAATGGCCAACATGCAAGGAAACTTGCATTACATGCATAGAAGTTTACATGTACAAAGATGCAGAATCCCCTCCCACATTCTGGTGGTTGATCCACTGTACAGCTCTGGAAGGTCCCCAGTCAAAACAGAAGGCTTTTCAGGTGGCATGGGGAAAAGCCCCAAAGTCTGTATATACCGAAAAACAAGGATAGTGACCAAGAACAATTCAAGCTTCACAAGACAGTTTGCACAACAGCAGCATTTCATTAACACAGAGGGAAAATACAGCTGAAGTCCAGCTCTGGACTAGGATCACATCCAGGATACAGTATATGAAAGACCCCCTCCTTGCTATTTTCCCATCAGCCAGCAAAGACTTTTGTTTATTTTTTTTCCAACAGGCTTTTTGGAACTGACTGTTTTTTAATCAAGTGGCTTTAAATAAGTTTCAGTACTATTTATTGATTTTTTTTTAATGTACAGTGCGCCTGCGTTTTACGTGGGCGCATCATACACAGCTTTCAGCATATGTGCCAGAAGAACCTGTCACGTGCCCAAGAAGAACCGCTGCGTGCCATGGACCCATTAGTTCCTATGGGGCTTCAGCATACACTGATTTACTCTTACGCCTAAGTGGAGAGTGCACTGTATGTTTTAAATTGTTATTAACATTATTGATAGCTTGACTGCATGGCATAGGTCCAGACTATCTGAAAAACTATAACTTCACATTAGTGGCATACCCACCCTGGTGTCACCCAGTGCGGGGGGGGGGGGGGGTGGCAAAAGGTGCACACAGGCTTCTCCTTCGCCACTGCTGCAGTAAAGCCAGGAGAGGCACACTCAGGTCTCCCCTTCACTGTGTTAACAGCAGTCTCCTCGTGAGGAGGCCTCCGCCACTGCGGCAAAGCCAAGAGGGGCCGCCTCACCCCACAGCAGGAGGAGGGCCCCATCAGGTGTCATCCAGTGCAGGCTGCAGCCTCCATACAAACCTGAAAGAACTCTAAGATCTTCAGGAAAAGGCTTTCTCTCAGTCCTGCCAGCATCCCGGGTCACTTGGTAAGAACACCAGCCTTCTCAATTGCTGCTCCCATCTTCTGGAATTTCCCTCCATGGCCTCCTCCCTGCTGTTCTTTTGTAGGCAGGCAAACCCCTTTTTGTTTTAGTACGCTTTTAATATAAAACTGTACCAGGGAATTTTTTTTAATTGGATGTGTGTTTAGCATGTACTATATCTTATGATACAAATCTAATAGTAGTAAACAGAACCAATTTCCCTGAAATAATAGATAGGGAAGATCAAGATGTGTGTTCTTTTACAGTCTCAGCGGATGGCTTACACTGGAATTCTCTATTTAAGTGTAGCACATTTTATGTCAAAGTGCAGCTCTTAGATAGCAAGCTTAATATCCATTTTTTCTACAAGAAATAAAAATAGGTGCTAACACATCAATTACACTACATAAAAATATAACTCTATATATTGATTTAATTATGATACTCTAAAAAAAAAAGGATCAAATATTATTATTCCTCACACATAAAATATAATTAGCATTTTAATGTACCATATTTTTGCAAATAATCAAATGAGCTTGCACAGTACATTACGGTATTGGTTCTCCCATTTGCAGACTGACTGATTAACAGTTCATTAGCCACAAGGAACTTGTGGAACAACCTTTAAACATCATAAAAATTCAATTTCATAGGATTCCAAAAAGTACACACAATGTATCACTTAATGTAGGATAAAACCAAGAATTATTATTTGCCAGCAACTGTTTAGTTTTCAGAAATAAGTATTTGTGCCAAAATAGCAGGATATATAAAACAACTTGGAACTATCTACTACAGCAACAGCCATATGGACTGTTGAAACAAAATCCAGTATTTAAACCAAGGGCTACAAACAAAGTTATTTCCCCTCTCACTTAAAGAACAAAAGACTTAGAAAAAGCCAAAGGAGCTGGTTGGTATTATTAAAACACTCAAAAAATGAATTTCCCCCCATATTCTCCACAATTATTCTTATAATGGCCTATGATCTCCCAAATTAAATATTAAATGTTAAAAACACACTAAGTTATATGGAAGGAATATAACAAAATCAATCTACATACTAAAATTTAAAGTGTTTGTATGGAACGCCCTTAAAGAAATGGGAATGCCAACACATCTGATAGTCCTAATGAGGAAACTTTACTCGAGTCAGGAGGACACTGTCAGGACAGAGCACTGAGAAACAGAATGGTTCCCAATTGGTAAAGGGGTCACACAAATCTGTATCGTCTCACCCTTATCTGTTCAATTTGTATGCAGAACATATTATACGAAAAGCAGGATTGGACACAGGAGGAGGAGTGAAAATAGGAGGAAGGAATATCAACAATCTAAGATATGCAGATGACACCATACTACTAGCCGAAAACATCATAGACTTGAAACAACTACTAAGGAAGATCATGGAGGAAAGTGCAAAGGTAGGCTTATTGTTGAACATAAGGAAAACAAAAATAGTGACTACAGAAAAATTATACAGATTCAACCTAGACAATGAGGAAATAGAAATAGTAAAAGAATTTTTATACTTAGGATGAAATATTGATCAGAATGGGGACTGCAATCAAGAAATCATTAAAAAGGCAAAGAATGGGGAAGGCAGCTATGAGAGAACCAGAAAATATCCTAAAATGTAAAGACAAACGTCTTTTGGTTTCTCCTATCATCTGTACGCTGACGACACTCAGCTGTATCTCTCCACCCCTGACCTTTCGACGGGGCTTGAACAGCAAGTTTCTTCTTGTCTGACTGCCATCTCTCAGTGGATGCGGCTTCGGCGCTTGAAGCTCAACATGTCTAAGACTGAGCTTCTTGTCTTTCCACCTAAACCCACCCTTCACTATTCCTTTTCTGTTTCTGTCGATGACACTTCTATTCAACTGGTTCATCAAGCCCGCAGTCTTGGCTTCATTTTTGACTCTTCTCTGTCATTTATTCCCCAGATCCAGGCCACCGCCAAGGCCTGTAGATTCTTTCTCCACAACATTGCCAAGATCCGTCCATTCCTCTCAATCTCTACTGCCAAGACTCTAGTCCATGTCCTAGTGGTTTCGCGACTAGATTATTGTAACCTCCTTCTAACAGGACTTCGTCTTTCACACCTCCATCCTTTAATCTCTGTCCAGTATTCAGCTGCCCGTATTGTCACATCCGCTCGCCGCTTTGACCATGTTTCACCTCTTTTATCCTCCCTTCATTGGCTCCCCTTCCCCTTCCGCATCTGGTACAAGCTTTTATTATTGACTTTCAAAGCCCTCCATGGATTGGCCCCTCCTTACTTATCTGACCTTCTTTCTCCTTACATTCCTACTCGCACCCTCCGCTCTTGTAGTCAAGGTCTCCTGTCACAGTGTAGGACTACCACTTCCCCCTCCCGAATTCGTCCCTTCTCGCTTGCTGCCCCTTACTCCTGGAACCTTCTTCCCCCACATGCACACCTCATCACTTCTCTACCCAGTTTCAAAACTGAGTTAAAGACTATATTGTTTAGAGAAGCACTCCCAGAGGCTAGCCCCTCTCTGACCCAGGAAGCCTCCTTTTAACCGTTAATTAAGAAGCCAAGCACTTCCTCCAGTCCATCTGCCTTGGTCCAGGCCTCGGAGGTGGAGAACTGCTGGACCTGATCCCATTCCCCACCACCACTCCCTTCTCCTTTTGTGTCGTGTCTTCTTAGATTGTAAGCCTGAGGGCAGGGAACCGTCTAACTAAAAGATTGTATGTACAGCGCTGTGTAAA
This sequence comes from Sceloporus undulatus, assembly GCF_019175285.1. Lineage (NCBI taxonomy): Eukaryota > Metazoa > Chordata > Lepidosauria > Squamata > Phrynosomatidae > Sceloporus > Sceloporus undulatus. Next base: position 123,324,355 of record NC_056522.1, on the reverse strand, counting down.
TTTACAGCGCTTTATAAATAAAGGTTTAATAATAATAATAATAATAATAATAATAATAATAATACTGAGCGCGAAAGTTAGAATCATACAAGTCATTGTATTTCCTATTACCATGTATGGATGTGAGAGCTGGACAGTTAAGAAAGTGGATAGGGAGAGAATTAATTCATTTGAGATGTGGTGCTGGAGAAGAATGCAGAGGTTACCAGGGACAGCCAAGAACTCAAACAAATGGGTCCTAGAGCAGATCAAACCAGAAATCTCTCTGAAAGCCAAGATGACAAGAGTGAAGCTCTCGTACTTTGGCCACATTAGGAGGAGGCACGATTCATTGGAAAAAACAATAATGCTAGGAAAAGTGGAGGGAAGGAAAAAGAGGGGAAGGCCTCATGCTATATGGATGGACTCTATTAAGGTCATGTGTATGAATTTGCAGGACCTAAGCAGCAGTGGATCATAGAGAGTCTTGGTGATGTCTCATCTCCAGGGTCGCCATGGGTCGAGATCGACTCGAGGGTGGATAAGAACAAGAAATGTTTGTTTATTATGCTATACAAAACTGAGACAGGCATTAAATTTGGTTGTTTTATTTTGATTGGCACTAAAATGAAAACTGTAATAAGTTTTTTGACCCAACTACTTTGGTTATGTGCACAAATGCTTCAGATTGCCATATTTTTTGCTACAGAATGTCCATTTATAAACTGATTTTGGCATAAATTTGATGTTTACACTTAAGTTGACATCCTGAATAATTCTGTACAAGTCCAGGATAAATTAGAAATTTTTGTTTGTTTGCTTTTTTTAAAAAAAACGGCTGTCATGAGTGCATTTTGCATTGAACTTCATGTGAAATCAGTTTTAAGGATTGTTTGTTCTGCCAAAATTTTATCTCATTCAAATCATAAGTAAAATATTCAACATCAACCTGGGAAATGCAAACCTAAGTAACTTTAACTTTAAAACATCTAAATATACCAACTAATGTCTATGGGGTTTTGGGGGGGAGGGGAGTTTAATTCCCAGAATATATAAATAGTCATAAAAGGCCAGGTCCAAACAGAGACTGGACTAGTTAAAAAAGGGGAAATGGAGGTGCTATCTTTGAATGCATTTAAACACATAACAAAATTTCTTCCTCCACAGACCAGTTCATAACATGACTACAGTGGGCCCTTGTTATCCATTGGGGTTTGGTTCTAGGAACCCCTGTGAATAACAAAATACGTGTATGCTCAAGTCCCATTAAATACAATGGCACAGCAAAGTGGTGTCCCTTATGTAAAATGGAAAAATCAAGGTTTGATACTTGAAATTTATACTTTTTTTGAATATTTTTCAAGCCGTGGATGCTTGAATCCATGTATAACAAATCCGTGGATAAGGAGGGCCAATTGTATTCAGAAGAAATCCCCAGTGAGCATTGAGTGCAACTGACTCTATAACTTTGGACTGCAGTCTAAATGAGATTGAATCAAACAATCAAAAACTTGTGGAGTACAGATGCAAGAGTTGAGTTTTGTGAACAGACTGCTCTCACAATTTATGGCACTGTAAACAAATCTTGGGCTTGGCGTGTGTTGAAAACTACTCAGTTACCTGATTGCTATTCCTCACCTACCTCACTCTACTTTGTTCTCTCTAGAGAGTCTAGGGTGGGGGTTTTTTAATTAAAAAAAAAAGCAAAGAATATCTGGCAAAGCTGAAGTATTCCTTTCCTTGCATCAAAATACTGTAGCCAATATATCAAACTGCAACCTTTAGAAAAATATAAAAATGCTGAGCCCTCAAGGAAGCAGTAACAATATGGATTCATAGGAAGCAGTTTTAGTAATAGTTTTGTTTTTTAAAAACTTGGCTTCTCTTAAATACTGCACACCAAGAAATACATTTCTCCCCTAAGAAACAAGTACTGCCTCACTAACTAAACTACACTTATTCATCTATTTCTTTTTTTAAAAAAAAACCTGTGTATTTGACAAAACTGTGCAAGCAATACAATTTTCTGCTGAAGAGTCTACTAGCAAAAGACCCAAATGTTACCCAAATGTGATTTGCATGAGTCACCGACTAATTAGTTTCAAACTAAGAGCTGTTACATGTTGACGTTTAGGCCATTTTTGAAAAATTTTGCTTGTTACAGGGTAACTAGGATGGCGCATGTTATTAAAATACAGCAGCCATTTCCCAGAACTATTTTATGTTTCATTACGTTTCAACTATTTCATTTCCCAGGACTATTTTATTTTCAGAAACATTTCCCCTCAAGCTAAAGACATATTCTTTCCTTCCCTCCCTTTTCTCTCGCTCTCTTTTTCTCTGTAACGTTGGGAAATCACAAGCGTGTTTCAAAAAATGAATTTGCCTAAAGATTTGATTACGCTTACCAGTATTTGGCCGTTTTTTGGACACAAAGAAAATTTGTGAAGTTTTCAAACATAAAGTGCAGGATTGCACAATTATTCCCAAACAACCCTTTCTAATATTGTCAGTATTTCTGTTCTCCCAGAGATAGGTATCTCATTACCTTCACCACACTATTCCTGTCATTCAACTCCACTCATTAGAACAAACATCTGCTACAATCCTTATTAATGAGATACATATCCAGGGATTGAAGAAGCCACTAACCACCTGGGCTAATTATACTTTTCATTGCAAAAGCCAATAGCAGCCTCAAGTACAGATCCTGCCTTGCCACATTGTGATAATTGTCTTATTCATAATTTCAGTTTTTGATAACCTTCTCCTTCCAAACTGGGTACATTTGTAAACCATATTTCCCTAAGCAACTCCTCACGTATAATGCTATATCCCATATCAGGACCACAAGAATAATTTCTATAGAAGAAAAAAAAACAGTTTTGCCATTAGATTTCTTTCTCATGAATATATTAGCATAAAAATGTTTCAGGAACAGCAGCAGCTTAATAAAAACTGATTTCAGCACATTCATTATATGATTCATTTCGCAAAACATTTAGAAGCAAGGTTTTAAAAGTTAAATGGGATAGATATTGGAAATATAGCTCAGGATCTTCTTTTCCTCAAATCCTAAATTCAAAACAAAGAGGTACACAACAGATGGATTTAAACACATCTATATAATCTACAGGCATAATGAAAGTGTGCCTCTGTATATTTCTCCAGAGCTGAAATACATGGTACCAGATATCTGAAGGACCCTACCCCAGACTCCACTACCATGAGAAAAAAGAGGCTAAACTAGAAATCATTGTTCAGAATATTTATTGAAATGCATTTCCCTTTATCTGCATACCTACTGTACAGATTTTGTGCTGGAACTGACCAACACAGAACAAGCAATGTTCTGAACAACTGGATCGCTGGCCTAGGCCCTTCTCTAGAACAAAGAGAGTATGCTTGTACATTTAAAATAAATTAAAAATGTGGGACTCCTGATGGTTGGGTTCAATTTCAGAAACATTATCAGGGATTACACTGCAGTGTCAGATGAAACCAAGGACTGGGACCAAAATGTCAGTATGTATATTTTAACCTAAAGCTCCCATTGGCGGTAACTAACCTTTTCAAAAGTGGGAGAAACCCACAGGAGAAGGTGAGAAACCACAAAACAATGTTGTCAAAGGAAAAAGAATGCAAACATCTGCAGACTCCCAGATGACTTGGACTTTTAGGAGGTCTTGATTCAGCACCAGGAATGGAAGTTTCCTCACCCCTCAATTCATTTATGACTTCACAATTTAAAAAAAAACTGAAAATAAGCATTCATAAAATGTTTTCAGTCAGCTTCATCAACTAGGAAAAACATACTGACATGGTAATACCCTCATTAGGATCGATCTCAAATTTACAAACAGTTAATAAAAGTCATAGGAGTCTTGTTCATATTTGGTTTTATGCTAAATAAAAATACCTACCATATATACTCAACTATAAGTCAACCTCATATATAACTTGAAGGCAAGTGTTGGGGCCAAAATTATGGATTTTGATATAACCCATGGATAAATCAAGTGTAAAACTTAGGTACATGTAATGAAGGATGTAAAGGATGAAGTAAAGGAAAACAATGCCAAAGAACTTACAAAAGTCCAGCAGGCACAACTATTTGTGCACATACTTAAAGCTGGATGGCCAAGAGAGTAGAAGGGGGTCAGTGTTTCCAGGACAGATTAAAACTCTTGCCTTTCACCATAGAGATATAGATACAAAGGTATTCCCCATTGACAAGGTTGTCATCGTGTCCAACCATAGGGGACAGTGCTCATCTCCATTACTAAATCAAAGAGCCAGCGTTATCAGAGCCTGTTCTGTGATCATGTGGCCAGCATGATTGCATAGAACGCTGTTTATCTTCCCACCGATAATATATGCATTAAAATATTGTATTTACATTGACCCATGGATAAGGTTTTTGAGGTCAATTTTTTTACCTAAATTTCTAGACTTATACATGAGTATATACAGTAACTGGAGATTGTAAAGTCCTAGAGCAGGGTGATTTCAGAAGTGCAATTTCAGAAATGAAATGGGAATATAAATAAATAAATAAATAAACTTTTTATTTGTATCCCGCTCCTTCCCAAGATCAGGGCGGCTTACAGCAATAGATAAAAACAATACAATACACGACAATAAAATCAAAATCACATACACATTATACAAAAAATTAAACAGACTAAAAGCCCCCATTGGCCCATCCTCTTTGCCACAGGAGAGGAGAGAGGCCCACAGGAATTTAAACGGAGAATGCTTGCTGGAATAAAAAGGTCTTTAGATCCTTTTTGAATTGGGCCAGGGAGGTAGCCGAGCGGAGCTCAGTGGGCAGCGTATTCCAAAGGGCCGGGGCGGCGATGGAGAATGTCCTCCTCGTGGTGGAGGTGAGCCTGGCCCCAGGCACCTTCAGTAATTGCTGCCCAGATGTTCTGAGGGTGTGGGACGGAATATGCCTTTCGTAACTCATGAAATAGAACGCATGGGATGAAAGCATAGTATCTGTGTGGGAGGAAGCCTGTGTTACACTTAGTTCCTTCCCCCTGCAAATGAAGTTTGATATTGCTTATCTCTGTATTTAGGTAAATACAACTAAAATACTGCAAGTACAAGCATATTTTTAATTACAAGGGAAATGCCTCCTTTTGGAATTCAAAGATTGAAAATGTGCATGAAAGGAAGCATCTCCCAACCTCCAGATGTGGTGCTACCACACTAAATCTACTCTCCTCCAATCCAAGACTGGTACGAACAAGGAGGGGATAGACATATCACACAGCAATGCTTTGTGAGAGGTCCCACACTATGTTTCTGGCCTTTATTATAATGTCATTATGAAGCATGAAAATGAAACACCATCACAGCCAATTGGTCACACAGAATTCAAACTCTGATGCATCAGGAGTTCACCATTCTTGTTTTAAAGGAAATGTTGTTTGCAGTACTTTGAGACATACAGAAGAGAAAGAAGAACGGGCCAACAAACTAAAGATGTCAGTAACAGAGAAGGCTATATGCAAAACTGGCAGCCAAAGGAAAATACCACATTTCTTTCAGGCATACAGTATGTCAGTATATACTGGTGAGTTAGTGATCAAAACTACATGACAGGGAAAGCACATTGTTCAATGAATTATGATGTAGTTGTTAAGTACACATTCTGTATCTTTAAGCACGAATCTAACTGGATGTTCTGAGATTACAATAACAAAAGAAAATCCACAGAGGGTTCCAAGATACAACTTCAGATATTGGGTCACCTTGAGTCTCTCCTCTTCCCTTCTTTCCCTGGAGAATAAAGAATACAAAGGCAACTGTTCCTACTCTTAAGAACACATTTTCATTTTTCAGGACACTCCATTCCTAACTGCACAAATAAAACCTCAGGACCAAGAACTCAACAGTCAAGAAATGGTTATTTTTCTCTAAGCTATGAGTGGCCCTTAATACAGTGCCAAACATTGCTAGTGCACAAAACTAACATATGTAACAGCAAACTGGAAACCTGGATGGTCACCATTATAGTATAGATTTCTCACAAAGAATCAATTCAGACTGTCAAAATTGTAAGTATCTCAGCTTCCCACCCTAACATCCAGGTCTAATGTGGAGGCAAATCAAGAAAGCAGTGATTCAAAATAGCCATCATATTGAACTCTCAAACCCTCTACTACCTAACTAAAAGTTCTTATTTAGTCAATAACAAATTCTGATGAAATTCCTGCATGAAAGTAGTTTCTTGAATCTTCATGACTCTTAAAAATCAGAGATGTTATTTTTAATAAATATATATTTTAAAAAATCAGAGATGTTGGTTATTTTTGTGCTGAATGCTAGACCTCTGTTTAAACAACATTATATAGAAATATCTTCATCACTTAAGATTACATTGTTGCTGTCAATTAGCACATATGGTATTGAGATGTCATTAGAACTGCCTCTAATCCTAACGGCTCAGGATGCACATATTCCGAGCCATAATGTTATATAATCCCAGGCCGTGGCAAAATCAGCCAGTTATGTAGAACTTCCTCTGACATATGTCCTGCATTTTGCTCTCATTTCTCAATAACACTGCTTTGGGGCCAATTTCACAGATCTGTTTCCTTATAAGAGCCCATCTAAAGCTGGAGTTAGAGGTTCTCAGTCATCCTTCAGACTTATTATGGAACTGGAGTAAAATCCCTGATTTTCTGATCTAGAAACAGAATGAATTGTTAATTTCTAATGTAGAGCCTGCCTTTTTGTTAGGTATTCTTTTGTAATGAAAGCAAACTATAAATGCATGTTCCTGAGTCTTCTGGCATATATGAAGAACTGTGAAAGGCAAGGTAAAATATATTTCATATTTGGTATCAGCAGAAGCAGCAGGACTTCTTGTTGTGTCCAAATGCTTCTGAAACAAATGAACTCAGAGGAGGTCTCTCTCCTTCCATGTCTCACAGTCAGGAGAAAAGATTATGATGATTATGATTATGTTTTATTTATATAGCGCTGTAGATTTGTACAGTGCTGTACATACAAACAATAAAATAGATATAAGTAAACCTGCCCATAGCGAACAATCTAAGAAATAGTAGCATAATACATATAAATAATACATAACAATACAGGAAAGGGTTCAATGAAACAGGCAACAAATTAAAAACATCAAATAGCAAATAATAGTCATGCAATGCCTGGGAACGCTTCTCTGAACAGGTGAAATTAGTTAAAGAAGTGATGAACCATGCTCGTGGGGGAAAGAGATTCCAGGAGTGAGGGGCAGCAAGTGAAAAGGGACGAATCTGGGACGGGGCAGAGAAAATCTTGGGCTGAGACAGCAGACCTTGATTACCAGAACGGAGGGCCCAAGCGGGAAGATGAGGAGAAAGGAGGTCTGATAAATAAGGAAGGGCCAGCCCATGGAGGGCTTTAAAAGTCAACAACAGGAGCTTATACTGAATACGGAAAGGGAGGGGGAGCCAGTGAAGGGATGACAACAAAGGAGAGATATGGCTGGAGCAGTGGGTGGATGTCGTGATACCACTAGGGCATGGACCAGAATCTTGGCAGTAGAGGCAGAGATGTATGGTCAGATTTTGGCAATATTGTATAAAAAGAATCTACATGCCTTAGCTGAGGTCTGGATCTAGGGGGTACACGACAGAGAAGAATCAAAAATCAAACAAAGACTAAGGGCTTGCTGGACTGGTCGAATAGAAATATCATCAACAGAAAAGGAGTGTTGAAGAGTAGACTTAGGTAGCAAAACGAGAAGCTCCATTTTGGACATATTGAGCTTCAAGTGTGGATGCCGCATCTACTGAGAGACAGCTGTAAGACAAGATGAAACCTGCTATTCAAGACATGGAGAAAGGTCAGGGGTGGAAAGATACAGCTGAGTGTCATCGGTGTACAAATGATAGGAAAAGCCAAAAGAACTAATGAGTTTTCCTAGGGACAGTGTGTAGAGAGAAAACAGAAGGGGACCCAGAACAGAGCCTCGGGGAACTCCAACAAATAGGGGAACAGAGGACGATGTCTGGCGTCTTTTTCCAATCTCCGTACAGTTTGGAACATTGCTTTTTAGAAGTAATTAGTTATGTTACTTGTTATTCTTATCATAGAACAAGTCATTACTTGTGTGTTACCGTACTCCAAAAGTAGCTCACCGGATTACACATTGCATGTTGTTACTGTTGTGTCATTTAAAAATACAGAAAAATGCTTTCTGGTTCCACACAGGTCTAATCGTAATTCTCAGTGACCTGCTGTGCCTAGATTCCTTTTCCCTCTTACTTGCACAGACACAACATAGCAGACAACACAGGTGCCACAGCACTGCACGCCGATGTTTGGGCAAGAGCACCAAAGGTATCATTCACTCAACCTCAAGCAATTGCTCTAAATCAGACTGCTCTAAATCAGCTAGCCTCAGGAGTGGAAAAAAGCATACCCACCTCTTTTAAACTCATTGATAGCTCACACTAACCAGTTAGTCCAAGTGCATGCCCTACACTGCTGTTTGCAGCAGCCAGCCTGGCATAGCAATCTTTAATACACACACATACACCTGCACTTGCAGCAAGCAGCAGCCTCTTCTATTCACACCCAACAAAAGGCAAAAAGGGGAGACTAGCTTTTGTAGTTTTTTGTGGGTTTTTCGGGCTATGTGGCCATGTTCTAGAAGAGTTTCTTCCTGACGTTTCACCAGCATCTGTGGCTGGCATATTCAGAGAAACGTCAGGAAGAAACTCTTCTAGAACATGGCCACATAGCCCAAAAAAACCACAAAAAAATAAGGATGCCGGCCATAATAATAATAATAATAATAATAATAATAATAATAATAATAGGTTTTATTTATATACCGCCCAATCACTGGGAATCCAAGCGGTTTACAATAGAGGGGATAACAGACAGTTCCCTGCCCACAGGCTTACAATCTAAAACACACGACACAAAAGGAGAAGGGAATGGTGAGGGGGGGAGGGAATCAGGTCCAGCATTCTTCTCTCCCTCTGAGGCCTGGACCAAGGCAGATGGACCGGAGGGAGGGCTCTTCTTCTTCAGGCTAGCCCCTGATGGAACTGGGCCAGCCTACTCTCTTCCTCAGAGGCCGAACGATGACAGTTAGGGAGAGAGGAGCCTCTTTCTTCAGGCCAGCCCCTGATGGTACTGGGCCAGCCCTTCTCTCTCCCTCAGAGGCCGAACGATGACAGTTAGGGAGGGAGGAGCCTCTTTCTTCAGGCCAGCCCCTGATGGTACTGGGCCAGCCTTCTCTCTCCCTCAGAGGCCGAAAGATGACAGTTAGGGAGGGAGGAGCCTCTTTCTTCAGGCCAGCCCCTGATGGTACTGGGCCAGCCTTCTCTCAGCCATGAAAGCCTTCGACTTCACAGAGGCTAGCTTTTCTTTTAATAAATAGAATTTCAACCAATTTGAGTCTATAAAGACATTTGAGTCTCTAATGTCTTCTGGCTGTCTCCCAGTCTCTCTCTCATCCTTTACCATCCCTGTTGCTGGCTCTTTTGCTCCTTGCTGACTGCACAACACCACACAAAAACCTCCTCCTCTCCTTCCCATTGCTCGAACTGAATCTGACTGGCCCAGTAACAACTAACAAGCAGAAATCCTGTTATGCTAAACTGAAAAATAACAAATTATGGCCTGGACTGTTTCAGGCAAAAAAAGTATTACCATTCCATCTCACTGCTGCAAATAATAATAATAACAACAACAACAACAACAACTAGTTATCAAAGTAGCTTGTTGTGAGCTGCACATTGCTCTCAAACTATGGCATAATGAATATGTCAACAGCCCTCACAGCTATATCTTGGCTGTAATAGTGTAAACTAAATCATTAAGCTGTAAAACTACATTGCAGAAAAAAATTACATGCTCAGAAAGAAATGCCTGATGCATGTGAAAAAGCTGATGCGTCACAGCAATTTATGCTTGTTGTCTGAGGCTTCCTTAGTGTGGTTATAATTTATGGAGAAGGTCAAACTTACCGAGTTCCATCTGCTTTCCAGCTTACTTTGTACGGTTTCTGTTCTAAGAGTTTAATATTTTGCTCATCCATAGAAACAGGCTGGGCCCCAGGGAATCCAGTCCTAAAGGGAGGGGGAAAAATCCCTTATTCATATCTGGTCACCAACAACTGGAAAGGTCATCAACAATTTCCAATCAAATTTTCCTCAGCCTATTATTCACAGTTAACATTCCTGCATTAGAGACTTTCAGTGAGAAAGGTCTTCTACAAAGTGGAAATGCATACGAAATGTTTGCATGCTGTTGTCGACACACACACACACACACACACACTTTTGCAATTTATGGCCATTTTTATTTATTTATTTTTATTTATTTATTTTGCAATTACATTTGCTAGAATTTCATGGGATTTCTAAATTACATGTAGCTTTGTTGTGGAAGGAACACATGCTTAATACACTGTAAATCCCTAGTAGTATACTTCTACATAACTATTTCTGTGGATCTAAAACTACTAAAGTCTTCTTGATTTTGATATCTAGGTTTGCTTACTAGGCAATGTCTTATAGCTGTCAAACACTAATATAGAGAGATAAGTTGACTCATCCCATTAATAAGTAAAATATATTGTATTGTGTCAGATATTTTTCTGCTTATGGACTATTGCTCTTGGTACTCATATAAAACTACTAAGTGGGCAAGAATCATCACCAGATGTCTTCAGGGCAGCTACATGCTGCTCCCCAATTCCACTACTTGTGGAACAGAATTAGCATGATGGGTGTGATTACTCCTTTGCTTGCAGCACTCCATCCACCTACAGAGATATAACACCCTCCACAATCAGTTTGAAGACAGTTCCAAATACAGTACTGCAAAGGGGAGCACAGTTCTATCCTGCTAACACTGCAGTGCCCCCATGATGCTAGGCTTAGGCACAGGGCAACAGCTTCCAAAAGACTCCTTGTAGGTTCCTGAACAAACATTCAAAAATATCAAACTAGTAGAATGAATCAATATAAGTGCTAAAAGATTTTATTATAATACCAACAAGTTGTGCTTGTATATTCCATGACTCATTAAAGCTACTGCAGTCTTTTTGAAGAGCAATAGGCACCATTACAGAAAATTACACATTATGAAATTCAAATAGGCAGAAGTGTAGGAAAAACATTCAATAAAGCCTAAATCCACAAACAATTGCACAGCAACTTGTGGGAACAGTAAGTTGTTTGTCACTGATTGTGAAATGATAAAACTAAAAAAATTATTTACAAAGGATAGCCTATGTAACTCTGGGAGCTGAATTATGACTCTAGAGCTAGGTTTAAATCCCTGCTCAGCCATGGAAACCCACAGGGTAACCTTAGGCAAGTTACACTCTTTTAGACACTGAAGATAGCAATGGCAACAACACCAACCCCACCTCCCAAAGAAACTTGGCAAGAAAACCTCATCATAGAGTTACCTTAGGATTGCCATAAGTCAGAAATGACTTGAACGCAAACAACAAGAACAACAAAAACTCCAGTTAACTAGGAATGGTTGCAATCCTAAACTCAATAACTACGTCTCACTGATTTTATTGGGGTGGTGCATCAAATCTTTGTTGCAGTCTCAAATCTAACAGACTACTAAATTGGCCTTGCACAATTCAAATTATACAATTTCAGCCCTGCAGGAAGACCAGGGGTAGGCAACCTGCGGCCCGCGGGCCGGATGCGGCCCAGCGAAGCCTTGGGACTGGCCCCAGCTCGGTCCTGCCACCGATTGCCGCCGGGGCCTTTGGCCTCTCGTGCGCAGGGGCAAGGGGGGCAATTGTCTATAGATGCCTCAGAAACATGCATTTATATTTAAAAAATTAAAAATCAGCAATTTTTTTTTGCGTGTCCTCCACTTTTTTAAAAAAAGTGTCCACTATTTGACAATGTTGTCCTACATCTGTCCCAGTTTATTTATTTACTTAATTTTTTTTAAAAATTATTTAATTATTTATTTTTTGGCTTCGGCCCCCCAGTTGTCTGAGGGACAGCAACCCGGCCCCCGGCTCAAAAAGGTTGCCTACCCCTGAGGAAGACTGTGGTTATTCTAACATTTTAGCTATATTTTTCATATTAACTTTATTTTAAGGAGGAAATTATTCTATAATCTCCTATCTAAAGAGAAATGCTATTTAGAGATTTCATTTTAGTGGTGGTGTTTTAAAAAAAAAAAACAGCTAAAGTGATGCAACACAAAGGTCCCTATTTCTAAATTATAAATACTGTATGTTAAAAACACTTGTTCCCATACCCTTTCCAGCCACAAAACTGCTGGCATTTCTGTTGTATATCTCCTAGCTTTGGTTGAGTTGTTACTTGGGTTACGCATTTAACTGATATTCCTTCCAAGAACACTGCACCCTAAAAATAAACACAGAGAACACAGCAGTGTTAGAATAGTACAACCGGCAATCTAAAAACCTGATGTGATTATCCAGATGTCAACTGAGTATAAAAAGTACGCAATCTAATTAAATGACCAATTGTTGTCCAACACCTCACTTAGGCTGATGCTTTTCCTCAAGAACGATTTAATGTAAAAATGCCCAATTAGAGTTGTTCTTAGTATAGGGCACAGTGAAGCAATGGAATTCACAACCACAAGTGGGTGTTATAGCAACCAATTTAGGCAATTTTCCAAAGGATTTATGAGAGAAAGTAAAGGAGGATAGGATTGGTGGCTACTAATCTTGGTAACAATATACTACCTCCATAATTAGAATAGCATGCCCATGAATACCAGTCACTGGACCAAGTTATTTGGCCTCATGACTTGTTTTTGGGTTTCCCATAGGCAACTGTCTAGCTTAGGCAACTGTCTGGGCTACTCAGCAAAGAATACAAATACTGGGCTAGAACAAAAAGCATGTGTCATTGGTAAGAAGGAAACAGAAAGCCAAAGGAATTCTGTACTTTGAAGGGTATGGTTCAATGAGCCACAAGTCCATCAGCCAGCAGGAGAGAAAGAGAAAAATTCTGTGAATTAAAGTTGCCAGTTTGTGAAGTGTCCTTTCATTCAAAAAGTCTTTGTTCATAATTTGCAGATAAAAAATATTTATTTTCAAAATGGACTGCATTTCATATACCGTACTGCCATTAAGCCTTCAGAATTCATTTCATGATGTAATTTAGCTTTTCTTTATTTCTTTTTGTTCTTATATTAATACTCACAGTGTTCAACATCAACAGATACTATGCCCATCCCAGAATATGTCAGATGTTTTCTTAAAAAGCAAACTGCTGGCCTCAGCAATTAATCAGAGTGCAATATTCAGCAAACACAAGCCCAGGAGAAATATGAACAATTTAAGGTCCAGTCAAGTCAGAAGTGTGCTGAAACAAATCCTTTTATCCATATTTTAAAGCCATTATAAAAGGTTAACATAAGCCATTATAGAAAGGTTAATTTGCTCTTCTGGGACAGGAAGTCCTACAATACAGAAGACTCTCTCCCACATTTCCATCAAGCATACATCTGTAATGACAAGGCATCAAGCAGAGGTATTTTGGCTACACTGAAGCAGCAGATAGCTTTTACAACAGTAAACGGTTACACAAATAACCTGGTACCAGGCCTTTGAGTGGAGCACTGGAGCCACAAACATCACCACCACCGCAACCCTTTTTCTGCCCACAATTCAGAGTACTCTTTGTCTCTCCAAACCAAGAGGTAAAGTGCCTCTTCTGTAAGACTCTAGGAGCAGCAATTCACAGTATAAATAAGTTGCAGGGCTTCTTGCACATTTAGTGTAAAAAAAACCCCAATTTTTCAAAACCAGAAGTAAACCTCCAACCACTTTCAACTGGGGAGGTGGAATTTTTTTACAGTCCTTGCAACTCCCAGAGGGTCCCAGGTGCAGAAATTTAGCCTAGACCTATCACAATTGCTAATCCCTGCTTTGTGGCTTTAAAGTACAGTGGGCAACTAACTGTGGATGGCTTGGAAGACCTTGGAGAGCAGGAGCAATTTTTGCCACATTTTAGGCCCCTTTCTACCATTTGAGGCCTAAATAGGTCTTTTTTTAACCAGAGGAAGTGAGCCTATTTTTTTTTAAAGGCTTTTCCTGGGCCAGGACCAAAAACATTGGGAAAGTGGCCCCTTGAAGGACATTGGGGGCAATTTTTTTTATCCCTCTAGGGCAGGGGTAGGCAACCTGCGGCCCGGCAAGGCCTTGGGACCGGCCCCAGCCCAGTCCTGCCGCCGATTGCCGCCAGGGCCTTTGGCGTCTCGCGCGAGGGGCACGGTGGGGCAATTGTCTATAGAAACCTCAGAAACATGCATTTATCTTAACATTTTTTAAAAATCAGCCATTTTTTTCACATGTCCTCCATTTTTTATTTAAAAAGTGCCCTCCATTTGAAAATTTTGTCCTACATTTGTCCCGGTATATTTATTTATTTAATTTTTAAAAAATTATTTACTTATTTATTTTTTGGCTTCGGCCCCCCAGTTGTCTGAGGAACAGCAACCCAGCCCCCGGCTCAAAAGGGTTGCCTACCCCTGCTCTAGGGGCACAAAATAGTTCTGGGAGCTGCATGCAGCCTACATACCACACTTTGCCCACTGCTGCTTGTAAAGGTAATAAGCAAAAATAGACCAAAAAACCAGTACTGTACAACTAGAGTAATACGTTCCAAAAAAACCCCCAAACTTCCAGGTAGCACACTCTGAAAAAAATTGCTGACCAGTTTTCAAAGTGTCCACCAGTACAGAATGGAGGTAGCATAGCTCATCTTTACTGTAATTAAGGAAGGTATGATCATGGGCACATTGTTGTTCTCCATGACTGTGCAGAACTATCACATCAGCCTAAACTGTGCAAAAGTTTAAGCCCACACTTCTTACAGGGAAGTGTGTCACAACTGTGGCATCCTTAAAGAGGAATGCTGTTTTAATCCAAAAGAACCAGTGTGAAATGCTCAGCTAGATAAACTTCCGAAATTCTATCTGTATTTCAAAGCTACATAAACTAAACAACATTTATAACAGGAAAAGCAACTGCCAAAAGTACATCTACTGGTACTATCTTCTGCTGACATTAAATCAAAATTAGAGAACTGCCTGTTTGCTACAGCCCACATAAATTGAGTTTCATTTTACTTGTATAATTTTGTATATTCAGATTCCACACATTTGGGTAGTCTTTTTTGTAACTGCATTGGTCTGATCTTTTATATTTTTGTTTTTGTGATCACACTGCATTGGCTTTTCTTTCTGTATTAGTCCCTCTGATCCTCTACATTCTTTTATTATTATGATTAGAAAGTATTGTATGCCTTTGGCAGAGCCGCTTGTCTGTTTTATTGTTTTATCTTTATACAATCCCATTTCCAATAATGTTGCCATAAAAAGAAAAAGATAGCAAGAAGATAGTGTAGCAGCAGTAGTCCAAATACTTTATAAATTGGTCAAATTGAAATAATGAGAGATTCTAGACTCTGTTCAAGGGCGGTGACTTTTTACCATTCAGAATATGTCCATTTAATAATTGAATGCAGCCATAATGGTGGTAGAAAAGGAAAAGAAATGGCCACCATAGAGAAGGCTCTTAAATGATCTCTAGATTATGCTTGTTGTACCTGTTATAGGCCACCCTTAGTCTAGCCAACATCCATGCTGTTTTATTACCACCAATTGTCAAAAATCAGAAGAGGCTGAACAAGAATTCACAAGAGAAAGCATTCAGATGTGATCATTTCAAGTGCATGAGACATCTTCCCATTACAAAGATCAACAAGGGCTTCAGCAGGACCATCAGGAAACTCCTCTAGAGTCATTAAGAATCAGCCTAGATAAATAAGTCTCTAAAGCCAATGAATGTGCCCATTTTTACAGATGTCCAGGTATTGTTGGCCTTTAATTCCAGTCACTGCCAGCCAGGCAGGTCAATAATCTGGGAGACAAGAACTGGAGTCCAACGGCATCTGAAACTGCCCACATAATGTCTACACAGCGCTATCACTGGAGATAGGTTGTCATGACTTCCATAAAAGAAAAAAAATGTTGTATTTGATCAAAATGTCCATATTGCTATACATCAAGCAAGTAACTTCTGTGCTTACATACAATACTAATTATTTCCATGTGTTGTTTTTAAACAGAAAAAAAAACCATCAACAAACACCATGCTAGCATTGTCAGGCTGGCTACAGGCTAAGTTCTCTTGAATCAGCACACTATTCAAGAGTCAGGGACAAAGTGCCAATTTGTAGTGTGCCCTTTCTCCAAGGATGTTATGGCAGCACAGCTTTTGAAGAGGCTAGAGGTCCCAGATGCTTCTCACAACCATCACTGAAGCTTAACAGTGATGTGCTTGATGCCACACAGTGAACTTCAGAGTTGTGAAGGGATATGAATCCTGGATATAAACCATCATTGTGGAGAGTCTTCCTGAGCCTTACTTATAAATAGTATTTTATCCTATATAGGCTAAATGTCTAGGAAGCTTTCATAACACATTGAGGTTGTATATCTACAGAACAGGGGAAGCAGAAGAACCTTGCGAAAACTAATCCAATCCTAATGACACACCAATCTCAGAAAAGCTACTATTGTAGTGCATAGAAACACTTCACAAGAATCTGCATGATATTCAGTTATTCCCCTGCATAAATCATGGTAAAGCCATATTCAGAAAGTGAATAAGGACATGGAAGATCTTTAAAACTGATATTTTCCCCCTGAAACTATTCAAAAACCACATCATGTTTTAAATGACCTTTCTGAGAATTGAACTATATGCAGTGTTTATACTTCCAGACTCATCTTATGAAGTTCTTTATCAAAAAGAATGTAAGAACAGGAAAAGGCCTTTTCAAATAAAAATACCCATATTTTGCATACTCCGAAAGCCACACTATCTTCTCTATCTATAAATTCGAAAGTTCAGCTACACTGTGCATGGTGCAATCTTGTGAGTGAATTATAAAACTGATGATTTCATATTAGACTAACATATCTCTCAAGTGTCACTTTGAAAACTCTGAAATACACATACATGTCTCATTTGTTTTTGATCAACACTGTGAATTGCACTTCTCAAAATCAGATTTCAATTATTTTGTCCTTCCAGGAGTAAAACACCTGTCAGTAAAGCCACTGCAATTCCGCTATCATGCATTAAACAAACCTGAAGACTGATCAAGTGCAACAATGCACTGAACCAAAACCACCCACTCTGGTTCACGGCAGAACACGATACCAGCCAGAAGCACTGATAAAGCACTATGTAGCTGTCATCCAGATTCAGAAAACAATATGTGAAAGCTTTTGACTTCACAATATGCAAAATATTACATTCTTAAATAAGCATCCACACAAAACAACTTGGGGAGTCCAAAACCTGCCAGGAACGTTAATTTACGGAAACAATTTCAACCTTTAGGCCAACAGTAATTTTTGTTTTAAATAAGCAACACACTAAAATTTGCCACACACAAAATCACCTACAAATACATCTGTGTGTAGAGCCAAGTCAGACAGATTCTGTTCTTCCCTGTTAAGCAATGAGCAAAGCTGGAATCTGCCCCTGAAAACATGAAGCAAAATTCCTCTTCCTTAGAGAGGGCCATTTGAAACTCTAAATCGAAATTAGATGAACATGCATATTAACCAAATAGTTCCCTCAAATCTCTTCAAGTTTGGATTCCGCTTTAATTATTAATATGCTTATTCGCACAATCTAGCTTTGTTTTTTCACATGGCTAGGTGAGAAAATGAGGAAGAGACATAGTGCAGCTTATTACTAGACTATATATCTGAATTAACCAATCAGTTTATGATCTCATTTGAAAAAGGAAATATGAAGCCTAATTTGCTGAAGACAGTTACTTTGCCTTCTCAATTCCCCAGAGTAGGGAGCAGTAGCAGAGTAGTAGAGCTACTACTGCCTCTATCCAGAGACCACTTCTAGGTGCACCCATAGGAATTTGTACCAAACCAGGAGAAATCCACACAACCCTCACATATCATTTCTGGAATTCTAGAGTTTCAAAAGCTCCTTCCATACATCATGATCTACTTTTCCTTCAGAGAAGCCATTTGCAACTACGTGACCTATGATGAAAAAGGGAAATCAAGTGAGGTAAACTGCCACCAACACTATTTGCAACAGTTGGTGCTATGGCTGCCCTTTTCCCAGCTGGGGAACAAGGAGTATGTTTAATGATGACACATCATTATTTTAAAATAAATGGACAGGAGGGAATTGGAAATGTCTGCTATTTCCATTTTGGCTGTGTCTTTTGGTTTGTGGTGCGAAATTGTACTTTGAGTAAATGGAACAAGTAATAAGTAGGCAAGGCAAGAAAACGGTATTTTGGCAGGGAATAGCAGGTCAAAGTGTTGATGAAATGGAAATGAATAATTGTTTTCAGTTCGCTCTCTTTTGTTTCATTAAGCCAACTAAACCTAGGACTTAGATGGTGGGTCCTTGGGAAACACAGATATATAACAATTAAATGGCTGCAAACAACCCTGAGCCTACAGAAGAAGACAGGATATAAAAATAATGAAGACAAATCCTTGCTAGATATGCAATTATTCTTACACTTTTCTTCCCATCAGTGGTGGATTATATCTTCTTCCTGGTGTTACTATAAAGAAATGAGCACTTACATGTCTTGAGAGTTTAGAAATAATTAGAAATAGCAGCACTGCATATGTTTTGCAATCAGATTTTTTTCCGGTTACCTTCTTGCATTTCCTAGCCATATACCCCATCCAGAGTTACTAAAGATAAAAAAAAAAGTTCATCCACGACTCAACATTCAAAAAAAGCATTGGATACAGTCCCCAATGGCAGAGTACTTCTTCAGGAACCAAGTAATGGACTACAACTGGCCTCTCCACTGATTTCTTATCCATAGTCAACCATCCATAGGTGGAAATATTTTAAAATATATATATTTCCAAAAAGCAAACCTTGATTTTGTCATTTTGTATAAGGGGCACCATTTTACTAGGGCACTGCATATATAATGGGATTTGAGCATCCACAGATTTTTGTATCCACTGGGTGGTCCTGGAATCAAACCTCGTAGATACCAAGGACTAACTATACTTGCTTGACTCTTGGCATCTGTGGAAAGAAAGCAAATAAAAAATAAGGGTTTCAGATTATCTGAGAGCCCTGTTGGGTTGAAAGGCAATAAACACATCTCTTTAATAAATAAATAAATAAATAAATAAATAAAAGAAATAAATAAATAGCCTTCTACCCAGAGCTTTATCTTTTTTGACTACAACTCCCAGACGTTCCGACAAGAATGAACAGTGGCTATGCTGGCTAGGGCTTCTGGAAGTTATAATTTTAAAAAATAACCTTTTCAAAGTTGTAGCTAACATTAACTTTTTAAGGGAAAAAATATTTTCGTATATTTGTATTCTCCTGCTATTTAAACTCTAAGAGGGTTGCCCAGGCCTCAAACGTTCATCAAGATCGCTTTCAATTAATTGTGTTTCACTAATGATTTTATACAGTTGTATATGGTGTAATTTAAAATGACAGTTCATGGGAGAACATATGCCAATACATTTCATAAGAGAAAGCCAGATGTTTGAGATAGGAAACCTAAGAATTATTTTCTAATACATATATTAACAATTACAGCAGCTATAAAATATACAGAATGCAAAAATGATAAAATACCCACGTGGAATCTACTTGCATCTGCCACATTCAAGCAAATATAAAACATTTAATAAACTTTTATATCTAGCTAAACAATCCATTTTTAAAAGTTCACATTACTGCTTACCAAAAAAGCTATGTGAAATGTGTATACAGTACTAATTTAAGAAGCACTCAGTACAACCATTGTGGGTAGCTGCAAAACATTCATGTTTTTAGATATATTAACTAAGAGGTTCTACTCGTGATCAAAAAAAATCACCCAAAAAAATCAAGATGCTAATTATGATTAACTCTCTAAAGCTGGGTTCCTCAACCAGGGTTCACTGGAATCCCAGGTTTCTGCAACACGTGGCATGAGATTCTGTAAGAGACTGTGATGGGGGTAGGATTTTTAAAAACTGAGCTGTACATACATTCACACTGCAGTTACCAAAGCCTAGAAAGAAGCTTATTTTTACAATGTTTTTTCCCCTTTTTCTTCTTTCTAACAGGGAGTTTTTTCTGTTAATGTGGGTTTTGGGGGAATGATGGAGGGCAGGAGAAAGACAGACTTTCAGGGTTCGGATAAAGCAGTATGTCTGCAGTAAATAATGTAATAAAGCTTGTCATGGGGAAAATGTGCTTGTACTCTAAGGCTCCATCTGCACTGCAGAAATAATCCAATCTGATGCCATTTTACTGCCATGCCTCAATGCTATGGAATTCTGGGAACTGTTGTTTTGTGAGACATTTAGCCTTCTCTGTCAACAACAAACTACAATTCTCAGAACTGCACAACTTTGAGCCATGGCAGTTAAAGTGGTGTCGAACTGAATGATTTTTGCAGTGTGGACACAGCCTAGGTGATTCTACTGTAGCTGTGTGTGCCTGCATACAACAGGCAAGGTAAACAGCTGCCTCCAGAATCATTTTCTGAGCATGTGTGAAGAACAAAACAGAAAGAAAAAGGGAAAGCAGATTAGCCTGCCTCATCAGTTATTCTAGTGTATTGAAGAAACATAACTCTTAAGTTTTGCCAGCAAAATGGAAATTATAAGAAAAGTGGAGGCTGCTGAAAGAAAAAAAATCATCCTGGGGTGCATTCCCCCAGGGTAAAAAGATTGAGAAATATTTAAAACTACAAGCTATGTAGACCAACATTTATATTTTAAAATCTATAAGCCAAGGGTTGTGATCCTGTGTACCCAAGATTCTTGTAGTGGCTGTGTTCTTCCCCCACCTCACATGTACCCGACCCCCCCCCAAAAAAACCCTAATTCTGCAAGAATTTTTTTTTTACATCCTAGAGGGCTATACTGTTATTAAATGACCCTAAGTAAATTGCAGAGGATGATACATAGAAAGAACTTTCAAAGGCCTAGATCCAACATGATGCTAGAAGAGAGAAAACTCTCCAAATGTAACTGAACTGGATTTAACTGTTGCACCAAAAAAAAAGCATATGCACATAGTCTATACTGCACAACTAGCTGAAAAATAGAATTGTTGTTGGAAATCAATAGAGTTCTGCCCTCTAGCACAATGGATTTGGCACTAGGTACAATGTCACTATAGCATTCAGGCTAATGTTTGTATTAGCTTACTATGATGTTTGGTATCTTTGGGGTAGGTTCTTAAAAGAGAGCACTGAACAGTGGAGACAGAAAGCAGAGCTACCAACCAAGGCAGACACAGAGCTAGTTCAAATACTGCTTTCCAATTTGAGGTCATTTTAAATTAAGTACAATGTTTAGGATGTTACTACACATGCCTATGCCATCCTTTAGCGAAGACCATAATCCAATACCCAAAGACCTACCTAGATGACTTTAAAAACTAGCAAAGTCCCCAAAGACATTTAATTTGATCTCCTCATAAAATTATTTTATCTCCTCTTCATTTCGCCAGTTTATGAGATGCAAGCAAAAAAGCAGAATATACTATAGACATTAGTAAAATAAATAAAATTATTTTATCTCCTCGTGTCCCCCATAGTGCCAATGAGCCATAAAATACTCATTCCTCTAAAGAAAGATTTCAGGCACAGTCTTACTAAGAGTCTACCTGTTCATAGTTTTTAGAAACAATGTGGCAGAAAAAAATTTGAAAACATCTCTTAAATACTGTAGTTTACTTTTCATTCTAAAATAAAATATTCCTTAATCCAATTCAGAAACTAAGGCTTTGAGAAAAACAGGGGAGCGTGTGCCAAAATTGTCTATTTTTTACTTGCCCTTCACACCTCTAACCAAAAACATCTTGAGTATTAGTTCCCCTCCTCCATTGTAGCTGCACTTTGCATAGTCTTTTTATATTTCAGCAGTGATTCTGCATCAGTGCAGAAAATACAATAAAAAGCTCCCTCATTCTATGTAACTGTATCAGGTTCAATTACCATACCTCTGTTAATAGTGACCAATAACTTTGTTAAAACTAGGTTCAACATCAAGCTAAGCACTTTTCTGGACTTTACCAGCTTCAAATGTTCTTTTCTTCTTTTTCCAGAAAATGACATTGATGACCCAGCTTCTGATTCTGGGGTTCCTGGTTTGCAGTTATCCTCCTCGTCCTCTTCTTCATCTTCCTCAAAGCACCACTCTGGTAATGGGGGTGGCGCTGGTGCATCTTCCACATCACCATAACGTCGAAAGAGCTCTTTCAAATAATCACCTTTATAGATACCAGGTGGCCTGGCTTGGGCAAATGTAGCCACAGCTGCTTCAATACTGCAACAAAATACAAATTGCATGAATGAATTATAAATAAAGATGAAAACAAGAATTCAGGAAAGAGCCTATGAGGGTAGGAAGACAGCACCATGTAGCAAAGACGATAAGAACACTAAACTCCAAGGGATGTCAATGATCTTACCTATGTTTTGCCTAAAATGCCACACCAGGATTTTCAAAGCTGCTCACACAGTTTTATAAACCATATGCAAGAAGTTATCAAAACTGAAAAAGGCGTAATCATGTGTGGTTCACACATTGCTGGAACCACTGGTCTCCACCCTCAGTGTCTCAGAGATCTTTTATAAACCACAATGAAGTACCTGTTATAGACAACAATTGGTCTATAACAGCTATTTCAAAACAGTTGCTCTAATGTGGTGTAGCAGCCCCAGTGGTCAATTCTTGGGGCAACATTTGGCAATTTTGCAAGATCCTTAGGTATGGTCTTTTGTGGGGCCCAAGTTAACAGTTCCCTCAACCTTACAACATTCTTAGGCAGATCTTCTCTGAGGACCTAGGAAGTTCAACAAACATTCCCCCACAGGACTCTGGGCCCAAACAGACAGGCCAAAATAAAGTTGCTTCGGGTCACTTTGGAGGAATGCTGTTTAAATGACACACGCATCTTAAGAGGCCGGAAGCTGCGCTCCAGTCCTTAAGACTGGAGTGTGGCTTTGGTGCCGTTTCCAGCCTCTTAGGACACATGCATCATTTAAATAGCACATCTCCAAAGTGACCCGAAGCAGCTTTATTTTGGCCTGTCTGTTCGGGCCCTCTATTTTGCTAAGGCAGATTTAAAAAAAAAATGCCTCACTGAGATGATGAAAAAGCAGAAATCTGCTGAGAACAAAGAACACTAGCAAATTTCAGATGACTGTGTCTCAGAATAAATAACTGGCTCTCTCACCATAGTGTTTCTTCCTTGTTAGAGCAGCGTAATGTGAAAATCATACATATTTCACTTCTGTTAAAGAAGCCCTGCCTCATTCACGGTAGCAGGTTTGCACTTTCATGGACTACAAATGTCTTGGGAAAATACAAGCTTGCTACTAAAGGGGAACATGCAGTACATCTCCCAAATGATTGACTGAAGGGTTCGTTCTCTGACGACCTTTCCTTAAACCACTGTAAAACTCATTTCAGCATTCACTACACCACTACAGCTTTCTACTTCATGTGTTCAAGGACTAAACATAGACTGTTCTATGGAGTGTTCAACAGGGAATACTTTTTCCCATCAGTAAACAATATTTGCTAACTTTAAAGAACTATGTAGTAAAAAGGATTTCCCCCCTAAAGACAACATACACTACTCACTCTAAACAACTGTCCTATTAAGGAAATTTTCCCAACCTTCTCCCCATTTTCAGTAAAGTATTTTTTAACACCTGTTATATTAACAATGTCTATGTCTATGCCTTACAGTAACTGCTGGAACTGAAGAGTTTACTGACTACAGGTAGCTAGTTGCCAAAAGAAGGCTATTTAGCATAGTATGACCTTTATATACACATTCTGGAGAGGAATCAATGCTAGTCTACTGCAGTCCAGTATTTTACTGTCTCTTCTTTCTGCATTTCATTTTACTCAATCTGTTCCAGCCCCACCCTCAACAGATATACAGTGCACCCGTGCCATACGCAGGCGCACTATATGCGGCTTTCAGCTCATGCTGAAGCCATGCTCAGTACAATAAATGGCATGTGCCATCGTGCCCGAGCACCATTATATTCAATGGGGCTCGAGAATATTCGTTTTTCGCCTCGCGGGGGGGGGGGGGGGTCCGGAACGGATCCCTCGTGTAAGGCAAGGGTCCACTGTATATGCTTGCTAGTTTGACATGAGACATCTGATGTCTTGTGTCCTATCCATGAAACTTTATAAAGTAATAAATGCAATTGTTTAAGGTGTCCCAAAGTTTCTTTTTCTTGAAAATTATGTTCATTAGAATGAGAAACGTGTTGCTTTTTTATTTGGGGGGGGGGTTCCTACTCTTTAAAAAATGTGCCCCACTTACTTTATTTTGGCAAGAAAATTTTGTTTTTGCAGACCAGATGTAGCTTTCCAGTACTTTTCAGTTTCATTAGGAGAAGCTGGTGCAGTCTGCAGTGCATCCTGGGGCAGGAAAAATTGCCCACCCATGGAGTATGTGATGGAGGAGGAAGAGGGATTGGAGAAGCAGATATTATGAATTTACATATGTGACTTGAAGTCTCCCTAATGTCCATTTCAGACACAGTGATTTACATCTACCATTGGGATATGATATCTTGATGGTTCCCATTTTTCAAAATTGTATTTTTCAAAAGATGTGTGTAATTGGCTTGCATTTGTGTATACATTTCAATGAAAACCTTTGTACATATTTATTTTGATTAGTTTACATTTTCTTTTTAAAAAATAAAAAAGTAGACCACCAACTCTGGTGCTCTGTATCTACTATCATAGCTACAAAGGGCTTGGTACCACAACATGCATATCTTGTCTAAAAAGAGTTGAAGTACAGCTGCCCTCTGTCTATGCCACTCTGAGTACTTCCTTGGCAGAAAGTGTGACTGAAAATTTCTTCAGCAATAGACCAAGCTAATGTCATCCAGCCTTCAATGAGAAGTGTGTCACAAGCCAACTGCTACAAAGAAACCTAATTCCATGGCGAGCGCTTCAAAACTGTAAGGGAGTAATTATCAGATACTACTTATTGTACAATGCCCATTACACATCATGGTAGGTACATCTGTTATGTCAAAGTATTACCAGAATTCAAGATTTAGATTTTGATATCTTTGATCCAAAGAATGCTTTGAACTAAGAATGCAATAACTGCACAATAAAATAGCTGGATTAGGCAAGATAAGGACAGACTGAAATATCCACATGTTTTACCAACACAGTCCAGTGTGCAGAAAATAGATTAAGAATAGGCTGAGAAACTACAAAACACTAAAGGGATACAATGCGTAGTGTCCTGAAAATAATTTAATTAGGAATTGCAGTGATGCGGGGTGATGGTGTCATAAAACATAGTTTTTTCTGTCAGTGCTTTGTGTGAAGTGTGTAGATTTTGATAATATTTGTAAATATATTTTCCACCCAGCTGATACTATAGGAAACATCAACAATTTCGGATCCATAAACTAAAGGCAGGCTTTAAAAGCACTGGAATGATGCTTCTGGAATTAAAATTAAGTTAATTAAGTTAATTAAAATATGAGAAATCTTATATCATAAAAATAACTTTCTTGATGTAAATTTAAGACTAAAATTAATTTTTGTTAATTGCCATAACGCTGACTTTGACATCTGGCAACCAGATGAATGAAATACCTTGAAATCAACCCCCATGAATGTGGAAAAACTGCAAATAACAACACTATGTTTTCACCTGAGAGAACACCCCTCCAGGCATCCCCATGGGGGAAGATTATCACACTCCCGCGCACCTATTCCCCTCCTGTCCCATCTGCAAACAGCAGTGGCCTTCCTCTTTTCCTACTGCCTTACCAAACATTATTGTCTTTCCTAGTGAGTCATATCTTCTCATGATATATCCCAAATATGACAGTTTCACTTTGCAATCCTGGTTTCTGGGGAGAGTTCAGACTTGGTTTCCTCTAGGACCCATTTATCTGTCTTTTTGGCAGTCCATGGTATCCACACAACTTTCTTCCAGCACCACATTTCAAAGGAGTTGGTCCTCTTCCTATTACCTTTCTTCACTATCCAGCTTTCACAACCATATATAGAAACTGGAAATAAGATGGTGTGGACAATCCTGACTTTGTTATTCTATCTGATATTTTAATATTCTAGTGCAAGACCTTTCCTTTCAGTAAGATCTGGTTATCCTTTAGGGGAAATTCCTTTATGAAGACAGAAGTATTTTGTATGCAAGTATTAAGTGGCAAGATATTGAAAGGAGCACAGAGATGCAATCATTATGGTATTGTTTGGTATTTTATGCTCGTAGTCTATGGGGAGCAGCAGTAATGTGACATGTTAAGAATCTGGCAGGGCATAAATAATGCAAATACAGTTTATAACGACAAACAGAGAAAAACAATTTTCTGACAATTTTCAGTAGCATAACAAAACATACCCAATGGCCAAACGATAACGCAGGAAAATTAAAATGAAGAAAATGGCAAGTATAACATCCTTTAAAATGGTTTTACAAAGAAAATCAATAACAGGTTCTATGCATAGCTCAGCACTTGGAATCAAGCAAAATATCAGAATGTAGACAAGGGGCTAAACCCAATGTTAGCTGCTGCTACAGCAGATCAACTGAAATCAGTGATACTTATGTAAGTGGAGGCTGAGGAATGTCTTTCATTTCAATGTGTCTACTATAGATGAGAAGACTCAGCATGGCGTAGTGGTTTGAGTGTTGGACTGCGACTCTGGAGACCAAGGTTCGATTCCCAGCTTAGCCATAAAACCCACTGGGTGACCTTGGGCAAGTCACATGCCTGCAGCCTCAGGGGAAAGCAATGGGAAAACCTCCTCTGAATAAATCTTGCCAAGAAAATTCCATGAGAGGTTTGTCTTAGGGCCACCATAAGTCAGAAATTATTTGAAGGCACACAACAACAACAAACTAGAGATTAGACTAACACTGGATTTAGCTCAGCAAGACAAGAGAACTCAAACAATTTGATGGGCTGCAATACTGAAGATGTTAATCTTCTACTTTCTGCTTAAAGCAGTGGTTCTCAACCTTCCTAATGCCGCGTCCTTTTAAAACAGTTCCTCATGTTGTGGTGATCCCTAGCCATAAAATTATTTTCATTGCTACATACAAATATGTGTTTTCCGACGGTTTTAGGTGACCCCTGTGAAAGGTCGTTCTACCCCCAAAGGGGTCCCAACCAACCACTGGCTTAAAGAGAAAAGGACTAGTACATCACTATCTGCTTACTAAGGGCAGCTTCTTAGTGGTCAATGTCCTTTAGGCCCTGTACAGATGGGCCCTTTGCGGCACGCTCATGATGTGCTAGGGTTGCCTCGGGGCGGAGCATGCACACGCCCTGCAACCCTAGCACGTGATGAGGGTGTCGCAGCTGCGCAGCACCACCCACATGGCGCGTACAGCTATGACGTTGCAGCTACGCAGCGTCCAAACAGCACTGCACAGCTGCGACACCATCAGGACGTCTTTGTAGGCTTGCAGCGGCACAACTGCGCCGCAAAAAGAAGCCACTTTTTAATGCTCCTTTGTTGCTGCGCAGCAACATCGTGCAGTTTGGTTGCTGCGGCACTGCTGCAGAGCAAAGAGAGGCACCTCCCCGGCGCCTCTTTCTGGTGGTCTGTACCCCGCCTTAGATTAGTATTTCTTAACCTGGGCCACTGACTTCTTTGAGAATCTGATGAAAGTCCTGGACACCTTCCCCATAAAAACATACTTAAACTGAATTTTCAACATAGCAGGAAAAAGATCACAGAAAGACAACCTCTCTTTTTTTGTGTCTAGTTCACAACCTCCTGAAGCCTCCCCCACCACCACCACCACCATAGACCCTCTAAACATCCAGGGACTACAAGTTAAGAGTTTCTGACCTAGGGCCATATCATTTCCAGGTAAAGATGTTAAGGAAAAATAAAGTTGTGAGGCCTAAACCCACCACTGCACATATCAACACTGTTGGTATTTGCTGACAGCCAAGTGAACAGTGCAGATGTCAGGAATAGAAAATAAGAGGAAGCAACTACCAAAAGTACATTAAATTTGACATGTTCCAACCATTTTCAGTTTTACACATAGTAAAAATGTACCTGTTTATGCAAACTCTCCCTATTCAGTCGTATACCTATACCTACAACCTGCTTTACGGAGAACATAAATACTGTATTTTAGTTTTTGACATTGTATATGTTATGTTTTCTTATTGCTGAACATTGCTTTGATGACTGCTGAGGTAAGCAATTTATGTTTGTGTGTATTATTGTTGTTATGTGTCTTCAAGTCATTTCTGACTACACTAAAGTGAACTTATCACAGGTTTTTCTGGGGTTGGATCACCCAGTGAGATTCCATGGCCAAGCAGGGAAACAAACCCTGATCTGCAGAGTGCTACTTCAATGCTCAGCCCAAATATACCACTGGCTCCTACGTGCGTGTGTGTATGCATGTGCCTGTGTGTGTATGTGTGTGTATAATCCCTCTCTCTCTCTCTCTCTCTCTCTCTCTCGCTCTCTCCATATATATATCTATCCATCCATCCATCCACAAATAAATATGAAGTTGGCCTTAACCAATCGACAAAGTCAGCAGAGTACTTTAAAAAGATTTTCTCTTTGCCTTTTTATTGTACAAAAGTATGGGATGAGAGGCATGAGAAATCTATTTTTTACTTAAAACAATGTCATAGCTTACTAGTTTACTAGGTTTTGAATATTATATCAAAAATGTTAGAAGTCATATAATAATGCTACACTGAAATGTGTGCATGCACTATTGGCATGTAGCATAATCCTTTACCAAAAGCAGATTAAACTGAATGTTAAAGTGACATGCACAAAACTGAGGGAAATTACTTTAGAAGTTTTGTTCCATGTATACTGAGTGCCAATACCAAGATCTTCCTATCTTTCCTTTATGTTAAGCAAGAACAAAATATCATATTGACTCTCAGCAGAAAATTAATGCATGTCTATTCAAAAATAGCTAAATGGAATTTATTTGAGGGAGAATGGGTACCTTTTGTATGAAAGCTGATCAAGATGTAGAATCCAACCTATTACCATCAGGGGCTTTGTAATTACCATCACTCCCTAATTTCAGAGATGCTCTACTATTAGGAGAAAATTGTCTTCATGAATTACAAACAGCTATTGCCAATACAACTCATCAACTGCTGTTCACCATTACTACTTTGTCACATTCATAAAAGAGTTATTGAAAAATTCTACTAAATTGCCCCTAAAATGATCAGTATTTCTGCATACTGTATACTGAAGCAGCAGGGAACTTTAAAATCATATTAAGCAATAAAAAGTGCATCCATACTTCACACATCATGCAATATTTATATTTATATGTAGTCACGTACAGCCAGTAACACTTTCAATATTTTTTTTAAAAAAGTATAAAATTACCTCCAGTCCAGTTTCTCAACCAGAAAGGCACAGATGAGAAACCCAGTACGATTAAAGCCGTGCGTACAGTGGACACCTAGAAAGCAGAATAAAGAATATAGTTGAAGTTAAAGAGATCATCTAAAGGCACCAATCATTTTTGCTGATGATACCAGCCCTCAGAGATGCTCCCCTTTAGAATGGGGTCAGACACCAGCTACTGTAAGTGCTTCATACATACCCTCTCTCTGCCATATATTTAGAATGGCAGTTCTATGCTAAAGGGAACTGGCACAGGAAATGAATTAGGTGGGATTATATGCCTTCCTGACTACACAAACATTTCACTTACTTACCATCTATAATTAAACCGAGAGAGCAACTTATTACAAAATGCAGTTTCTTCAAGAAGGAAGACAACTAGTATCACCATGCCATAAAATCCTAATGCAATCCAAGATGTTGAATGTCCCTGCTCACCACAGCAACTGAGAAAAAGTAAAAGAGAGAAGCCTGAATTCTACACTCCATTGCACAAGCCTTCTTCTGGGGATACTCGGTTTCCTTTCCCAGTTATGGGAAAGCCCAAAATTATTTCAACCTACTTTATTCAAATTCCGTCCTGCCTGAAAGCATACTTTCCTATCTAACCATAACCCACTTTGGCTTGCTTTGTATCAGTGCATTCTTGAAAGCCAAAGTAGCCACAACTGGAGAGTAATCAGCAACTGTTATTCTTGTGGTAAGGCAAAAAGACTGAACAATTTATTGTTCATTGGTGTTGTGTTCCTTCAATTCATTTCCAACTTATGCAATCCTAAGGGTGAACGTATCATGGGGCTTTCTTGGAAAGAATTATTCAGAGGAATTTTGCTGTTGTCTTCTCCTGAGACTGAGAGCATCTGACTTGCCCAAGGTCATCCAGAGGATTTCATGGCCTAGCAAGGAATCAAACCCTAGTCTCCCAGAGTCACAATTCAACAATATTGGGAAGCTTTCAAGCATTTTTTTCTATCAACAAAGTTTTTTTCTTTCTGGACTTCAAAATTACATTATCGCTTCAGCATTTTGCTGAAGACATACTGAAGAAAGTGTTTCACATATTAAAGATAACAAGACAAACCTAGTAGTTTATCGCATTCCATTGAATAACATTTACCTCCTTACAAAACCAATTCCATGATAAAATCTCATTGCTCATCTTCATTTGTACCAATAGTCTGCACAAAAGCCACTAACCATCCACTACTGGTAAACTGCAGGCAATGGCTATGCAAAAATCATTTATAGAAACCACAGAAATGCCTTAAAACTTATTTGGCAACTCAAACCATGGGAGAAATTTGTTTTCTAGAGGATGAGTGGACAATTATTTTGATCTCAAAGGCAGTAGCTGGTATTGGTAGCCGGGAGGGCATGTCACATGCATATCAAATCCCTCAGCATATAGGAATAAGAAAAACTACACCTGCTTTGCCTAGAGATCTAGGTTAACAAGCCTTTCCCATCCCCTAGCAACTGCCACTGATATCAGTGTTTCCTATCTATCACTAGCAGAGAGAGGGAGACAGTATTCTGGAAGGCGAAAATGCTGGAGAAAATAGTCAAACTGACATAGAGGGAACAAGGCAAATAGTGCAAGGACCCAACAGTTGGAGGCAAAAAAACTTGCACAGGCAGCAAGTAAAAGGGAACTATGGTCTGCGATGTCTCTACACTAATGCACAGAGCATGGGAAATAAGCAAGATGAACTCGAACTCCTAGTACAACAAAGCAAACAACAAAGCAAATATGATATAATAGGCATCACTGAACCTGTGTGGATGAGTCTCATGATTGGAATGGTGAAATAGAGGGGTATAACCTTTTAAGAGAAAATAGGCCAAACAGGAAAGGAGGAGGAATAGCATATATGTGTCAGGCTCCCAATTGCAGCCCTCTTGCAAACACAAAAGGCAGTACAGTGCTACCTCGGGTTACGAATATCGTTTCCGCCGCTCCATTCGTAACCCGATACATTTCGCAACCCGAAAAGCTTTCCGTTAGCGCTGGAAAGCCTAGCCACGCTTTGCGTTTGAATTTCGCGCCGAAATAAATTTGTAAACCCAAAAAAAACATCGTATCCCGGAACAGTTTTTTCCAATCTAACTTTTTCGTATCCGGAATTCGTAACGCTCATATTCGTATCCCGGGGTACCACTGTACTTTGAAAAAAGAACAGCTTTTATGAAGAAGAAGATACATGCAATAGAAGTGACTTTTTGTCAGGAATGAGAAAAAGCATAACACATTGTTTTTAACCTCATAAACTAACCCCACCCCATTAACATAAAGCAATTTAATTGGACATTATCATTCGCGCCAGGGATGTTCTCCCGCCTTTTACTGTTACACATCCTCCGTCGGGAATATGGCAGTTTTTTAAAACAATGATGTTCTCAGGCACTTTATCTTTTTCAATGCACCTGTGACCCTGAGTAACAGATCTTAAGTCACAACAGGTTTCATGAATATAAAACTTAACAACATATAAGTTTAACTATTAATAAAAACCCCATTATCCCCAACACAAAAATAATACATATAAAAAATATAACAAACATAACATCATACC
>NC_056522.1:123244060-123288158 GCF_019175285.1 Sceloporus undulatus | reverse complement strand
CTCGGGATGTTTAGCCTGGAGAGGACAAGATTAAGAGGTGATATGATAGCCCTGTTTAAATATTTGAAGGGATGTCATACTGAGGAGGAAGCAAGCTTGTTTTCTGCTGCTCCAGAGAACAGGACCCGGAACAATGGATGCAAGCTGCAGGAAAAGAGATTCCACCTCAACATTAGGAGGAACTTCCTGACAGTAAGGGCTGTTCGACAGTAGAACAAACTCCCCCGGAGTGTAGTGGAGTCTCCTTCCTTGGAGGTCTTTAAGCAGAGGCTGGATGGCCATCTGTTGGGTATGCTTTGATTGAGATTTCCTGCATGGCAGAATGGGGTTGGACTGGATGGCCCTTGTGGTCTCTTCCAACTCTATGATTCTATGATCAGTCTTATAAAAAGGACCACTAGAAATAATGAAAGGCTCTCAACCCACAGCTACCTGTACTAAGGTCAATTCCTAATTCCACCACTACACACTACCAGCAGTAGGGAAAACAAATCACCATGGAAGCCAGGAAACAGCATTCTTTCTTCTATAAACCAGCTAATTTTCTGGGGTAGAATAGGTGAGAGGATACAGAGCATCCTCTCCAAGTATCAGAACAGTCAGAAATTCTTCATAGAGCATGTGTGCGTGTCCACACATATCATACAGCAGAAAGACATTCTTCATATACAGAGAGGATAGAAATAAATTAGGTATGAATTCACATGGTGTGGTGTCAGCCACTCTATGTACTGTATACATATATCACTTGTATTTTGAGCAGCTGAAGACATGGGAAGCCAAAACATCTTGCCACAAGATTCAAATAGTTCTGTTTGTTAATCACTATCAAATGGAGAAAGAATTTCATATGTTATTTATATGGTATAATATAACCATTATTTATTTTTATTTTTATATATGGCGAGAATGAGAGAGAGAGAGGAGTACTATAGTTTGTAACTAGCCTACCTGGCTTTAAAAGAGCATCAGATAAGTTGATGAAGGGCTGAGTCAATTTAACAGCAATTAGCTCTGGTATTTAAATGGGGACTTCAGATTCAGAAACACTGTACCTCTCAATACTGGCTTCTGGGAGGGGGGTCTACTTTTGAGGGTTTTGCTGAAAGCATATGACTTGGTACTGTGAAAAACAGGATGCTTGAGTATATTGGGCCCTTGTTTTGAACTATGGTTTACTCCTATGCTCTTTGGATTTTTCAACCATAATGTTGTTGTTTTTTAACATTTGTCTTTTTTTTTTAATTTAAGCAAAGGTCACAGATCAACAATTGCTATAAGAAAATTCTGAAAGTAAAAGATTTGAAGGATTGCAGCTGATACGTAAAACAAATAACTGAAATAGTTTATGTTCCCTATTGATGGCGTAATAGCTCCATCTCGTGGTCAAATGAATTCTAAATACATGCAATACTTCAAAAAGACATACAATACAAACCATATTTTTATCTTGCATCTAAATTAATTACAGTTAGCAGATATTGATGTATTTTTTATATTAATAACTCACTTAACTCGTGAAAGCAAAACTCATGGAAGCAAAATGGTTCGTTCAAGAATGTTGCCTCTTGCAGCTCCCACCTACTTCCCAGTACTGGACAACCAAAAAATCTACCTCGAGCTCTTTTCAACTTGCTCCTATTATCTGCCTCACTTTGGTCAAGATGAAAAATAAGTGGTTTCCCACCTCTGTCTCTTTAGACTGAAAATCCTTTGCCAGTTGTCAGCTAACCTGTATGTGTCTGGAGATACATTTTATCACTTTCTGGCTGCCTAGACATTCAACTTGTGACCAACAGTAAAATCCAAACAAGCAGAATTAACATCAACACTCACTTGAGCATTCTTAAGTACTGTACTGGAATCTCAGCCTATTTATACAGAAGAATGAGCAGGCTCTCTCTTTCACAGTATTTCACACAGATATTCTCCCCCTTATGGAGAAACATAGACATTTCAATGTCTAGACAAATTACACTGCATTTTATTACATTGCATGTAAGATGTTGTACATTTATTACATTACGATATATGGCAGTTAAGGTGTTAGCACTTTCATATGGAAGGAACGTTTATATCTTCTACATCTTTTAAGCAGGCCTCTCCATAGTTACACACAGAGCTAGCCTGAGGGATCTTGGGGAGTTTCCTGTCACCTCAGCAGGTGATTCTGTTGAAGCTCTGGCCAACCTTTGGAATGGAGAAATGGCCAGAGCCATGAACACAAGAACTCCTGAGCATCCCCTCTTACACAGCAGAACCAAACCAGCCCCCTGGTTCTTCAAAGAATTGGTGGTGATGAAGCGAGTGAAACAGAGACTAGAGTGATGTTGACAGAAAACTCAAAGTGAATCTGACCAAACACAGGCTAGAACCTATTTGAAGGCCTACTCCATGGCGATACAGGCAGCAAACAAATTATTTTTTGCTGCCAGCATTGCATCTGCACAAAGCCGTCCAGCAGAGCTGTTCCAAATGGTCAGGGGTCTCTTACACACTCACTCTCAATTAGAAAATGCAAACCATTCACCAGCACGCTGTGAAGAATTTAAAGCCCTAAATGGCTTGAGCCCAGGTTACCTGAGGGAACGCCTCTCTCTGCATAATCCTCCCCGCACACTCAGGACAACAGGTAAATTATTACTCAGTCATCCAAAGGTGAGATTGGCGACTACCCAGCAAAGGGCTTTTACAGCTGTAGCGCCTTCTCTTTGGAATGCTTTACCAGATGAGATCCGCCTTAGTGGAACGGTGGAAGCCTTTAAAAAGGCACTAAAAACCTACCTCTTCCTACAAGCGTACCCTCCTAACTCCTTGTAATAAGTTTCCCCCCCCCCAATTGTCTATGGTGTATACATATTGGAATCTTAATAATTGCCGAACTGTATGTTGTATGTTGTAAATACAGTGGTACCTCGGGATACGAAATGCGCGGGTTACGAAATTTCCGGGATACGAAAAAGTTGGATTGGCAAAAACTGTTTCGGGTTACGAAATATTTTTCGGGTTACGAAATTCATTTCGGCGCAAAATTCAAATGCTATAGGCTTCCAGCGCTAACGGAAAGCTATTTCGGGTTACGAAATTTTCGCGTTACGAAGGGAATGGCGGAACGAATTAATTTCGTAACCCGAGGCACCACTGTATTTGATTTTAGACTGTAAGCCATTTTAATATTTCCCAAATTTTTAAATATGTCATTGCTTGTAATGTATTTATCTTACATGTTGTACACCGCTTTGATCCTGGGAAAAGCAGTTAATAAATAAACAATGTATTTATTATTATGATGATGATGCTTTGCAGATAACGTTGCTCAGATCCACTTTGATTTGGATGCTGTAGTTAATACAGTGCCAGTGGATGTAACCTTGGCTCATGTCTGTCCAGTTTTAATGGATCCTTTTCAGTTTGAGCAGCCTGATTATGTGGAGAGGATCCTTGGAGAGGTAAAAGCCACCACATGTGTCTTGGACTCTTGTCCTTCTTGGCTTATTAAACTGGTTCAGTGGGTAAAGGAATTAGTCAATGCCTCCTACAAGGCAGAATTCTATCTTACTTAATGGAGGCAGTTATGAGGTACTGTGTTACAGTGGCTCCATCCTTTTCTGGAGGAGCAAACTCAGAAGGTGGTGTTGGGGGACTCCTGCTTGACCCCCTGGCCATTGGCCTATGGGGTCCCTCAGGGGTCTGTGTTCAACCCTAAGCTATTTAACATATACATGAAGTTTCTGAGAGAGGTTGTCTGGAGTTTTGGGGTGTGGTATCATCAATATTCTGATGACACTCAACTCTAATACTCCTTTCCACCTCAATCCAAGAAGGCTGTCCTGGTCCTAAACCAATGTCTGTCTTCAGTAATGGACTGGATGAGGACAAACAAGTTGAAACTTAATCCAGATAAGACATAGGTGCTCCTGGTGAGTCAGAAGGCAATCATGAAATAAGGATCCAGCTTGTGTTAGATGGGGTCGCACTCCCCCTGAAGACACAGGTTCATAGTTTGGGGGTACTCTTGAGGGAGAGAAAGACAGGCTAGCTCCAACAGCCTGCCTGGAAGAAGACAAGCCCTCCCTTCATCCACCATCTTGAGGGGGAGAGAAGCAGGCTAGCTCCAAGAAGCCAAGTCCTCCCTCCAGTCCATCTGCCTTGGCCCAGGCCTCGGAGGTAGAGAAGAACTGCTGGACCTCATCCCCTTCCCCACCACCACTCCCTTCTCCTTTTGTGTCATGTCTTTTTAGATTGTAAGCCTGAGGGCAGGAAACCATCTAATTAAAAAGATTGTATGTACAGTGCTCTGTAAATTTACAGCGCTTTATAAATAAATGTTAATAATAATAATAATACTCTTGGACTCAGCTTTGAACCGGGAGGCCCAGGTCTCCACAGTGACCAGGACTGCTTTTGCAAATTTAAAACTTGTGCGCCAACTGCACCCATTCCTTGAGACGTCGGATCTGGCCTTGTGGTACATGCCTTGGTTACATCATATTTCTGTAATGCACTCTACATGGGGCTGCCTTTCAAGAGAGTTCAGAAACTTCAGCTGGTGCAAAGAGCTGCAGTCAGGCTGCTTACAGGGGCAAGTTAGAGAGAGAACAGTTTGTTTGATGCCATTTATTTCCAGGCACAATTCAAAGTGCTGGTGATGACCTATAAAGCCCTATATGACTCAGGTCCAGGCTATTTGACAGACCATATCTCCCTATATGAACCGGCCCAGGTTCTGAGATCACAGGGGAGGCCTTTCTCTCCATCCCACCACCATTACAAGCATGGTTGGTGATGACACAAGAGAGGGCCTTTTTCATGGCTGCCCCTAGACTCTGGAACTTCCTGCCCAGGGAGACCAGAATGGCCACTTCTTTGACGGCCTTCTGCCAACAGGCGAAAACCTTCCTCTTCAGATAGGCATTCCAAATAGAATGCTTTTTAACAATGGTCTGTGGTACTACATTGTTTTAATGTATTTTAAGCATTTTTAACTTTTTAAAGTACAGTATTTGAATTTTTACCATTGAATTTATTTTAATTATTGTAGTAATTTAATCCTATTTTGACATGGTTTTTTGTAACTTTTTAACTGTATGGTGTTTTTTAATGTTGTAAGCCACCCTGAGTCACAGTCTTGGGAGAAGGGCAAGATATAAATAAATATCATCATCATCATCATCATCATCATCATCATCCCTGGGTACTGCTACATACATAGCTACATCTATAAACATTCCTAACAAGGATCCACTGCAGTCATGATGGGGTATCTATTTTACATAGTTTATTGAGAGCAGAGAGTTTACCAGCATGGTCTAAATGATCCCAGACTTTGACCTTCCAAGTGTTTTGGACTTGAGCTCCCAGAATCCACAGCCATCGTAACCAATAGTCTGGGATTCTGGGAGTTGGAAGTCCAAAATGCCTGGAAGGCCAGAGTTTGGGAATCACTGGGCTTTCAACAGCAAGTCTGGGCAGTTATCAGCTAGGAACTGCACAGTTATTTATCAATAGCTCATACAATAGAGGTGAACACTCAGGAGCTCTCCTCTAGTTTCCTCTCAGCCTGTTTTATAGCCTTCCTAGCCTTATCAGCTGACCTGTATCTGTTCCAATAAGCTAAGAAACGCTTACAGTTCTCTGCTTACAAAAACATTTCCCTCCTTCAATTAGGTTCTTAAAGAGGTGAAGAAACACACTGGCTACTCTTGGATGCCATCAGATTGTTAAAACGCTTTTGATGTTGCGCAGCACATGAGGCAACACATCAAGGTTTGGCACTAGATTTTCCACTTTCGTGACTGTAGTCAGCAGCTTGTGAGCAGAAGAAACATCTCTCCCTTTCTCAATGAGCAAAGAGAGACTGTAAACTTCTCTCAGATTAGGCTTTTATTCTTAGAAGAAGTTCCACTGTGTACAAAAATATATACTGTACATCCATACCATCCACACTAGTCACAACCCTCTCTGAGGTACAATGCTCATCACTACTCTAGCTAAGGCTCCGTGAGGCCACTAGGACTTCTCTCTCCCTCTGTGTCACAAAGGATCCAGCCACCCTCCTGAGGGGCTTCTCAGACTGCCAGCATCCTACAGGACTTTACAGCACTTGCTGAATATCTTTTTATATCACTTCCTGTTTAAATGCCTAATCATGGCTCACAGTAACCCTTTAATGCCTGGTTACTATTAAAACCCACATTGTCCATTTTCCTTGTGACTCTATATCCCAACACAGATTAAACACGGCACCTGTCTAGAGTTCATTACAGGCCAATTTACTGTTTATACTAGCATTTCATTGTTGATAGTTATGTTGGTATTATGCCCAGAATTAGGGAGTTCATAGTAACAGACACATACATTCCATAATACACAAAGCTTTCTGCTTTATAAACCCATTATTTACATTTTCAGGTCTGCAGCATGTTTGAAAGATCCATATAATCTCACATTTACATGCAGCCAAACCTTTTTGTTTCTCCCTTAATGCAAATGTATTAACATATGGCTTTCTCCTACTTATACAAAGAGAAGTGTTTTCACTTTATAAAAGCAAACTTAAGTAATCCACTTCAACAGGGAACAACTAGTCAATGGGTTTAGCAAGCTCAGGGATGCATACAGCCAAGGAGATAAAGGCAAGACAATAGTTACAGTTCTCAAACATTTCTCCATGGAAAGGTGTCATCTATTTTTCCTTCAGCAACATACCTGACATAGAAATAAGTCTGCTAATATTTGAGAAATGAGCTTTAAAAAATTTGTGGATGACATTAAACTAAATGCCAGGTTTATGACCAGCCTCAAAATATATATCTTCATTTCTGTAACATAAAACAAACAGCACAAAACACTGTAACTTTGGCGCAGTACAGACCACCCAAAAAGGGCAGCCTCCCGGCGCCTGTTTTTCCACAGGAGGGAAGCTGCAGCCACCAAACCACGCGGCTTCCCACCAGCAGAAAAAAAAAACACAAAAAGCCAGTTCTTCTCAAGCCTCAGCAGCAGCGTAACAAGTGCACCACTGGTACACTTGTTATGCAAGCGCCACGTGGCACCGTGCAGACACCGCACGACGCTTATGTATCAATGGTGGTACCCATGTATACAAGGTGCCGCCATTGTTACATCCTCATCACGTGCATGTGGGCACTCCGTCCCCCAGGCAACCCTAGCACGTGAGGAGGGCATCGGAAAGGCCTGTTTGTACCGGGCCAATGACATGTAAAAAGAAGCCCCTGTTAATGAGCTTTTCATAACCTGGTAAAACTACTTACAGAAAACTAAATGTAACTTACTGTTGCAGTAAGAACAATCTTTCCACATAATTACTGAAAGAATGCTCCAAATTTTATTTTAACAATTTGCAATGTTCCCATAATTAGTATTTCACAAACATTTGTGTGATACCCCAAAATAAGTAACAACAAGAACGAATACTGTAGGTACTTCGCACCAACCATCAGCTTGTTCCCACAGAAGAATTACACAGCTGGAAAGTACACAACTAGCCCATATACAAAACAATTAAAATGCTTAAATAATTCTTAACAGAAAGTTGTGCCACAATTGCATACCACCACTGTCAACTGCTATGAAGATGTTGTTCAATGTAAGAAAAGTATAGGCTGAGATTCTACACCAGCTGTTTAGCTAAGTATACTTAACTAATAATAATAATAATAATAATAATAATAATAATAATATGTTTTATTTGTATACCGCTTTTCCTACGATCAAAGCGGTTTACAGCATACATATGCATATATAACAAAGCAAGTAACAAAACAAAAAAAACCTCTGCTTCTCTCCCCTCAAGATGGTGGTCGGGGAGGGCTCTTCAACTTGGCAGGCAGAGGCCTGTTGTTTCTTGCCTGCTTCTCTCCCCTCAAGATGGTGGTCGGGGGAGGAGGGCTCTTCAATTGGCAGGCAGAGGCCTGTTGTTTTCTGCCTGCTTCTCTCCCCTCAAGATGGTGGTCGGGAGGGCTCTTCAATTGGCAGGCAGAGGCCTGTTGTTCTTGCCTGCTTCTCTCCCCTCAAGATGGTGGTCGGGGGAGGCTCTTCAATTGGCAGGCAGAGGCCTGTTGTTTCTTGCCTGCTTCT
This sequence comes from Sceloporus undulatus, assembly GCF_019175285.1. Taxonomy (NCBI): domain Eukaryota; kingdom Metazoa; phylum Chordata; class Lepidosauria; order Squamata; family Phrynosomatidae; genus Sceloporus; species Sceloporus undulatus. The sequence continues at coordinate 123,280,058 of NC_056522.1, read as the reverse complement.
CTCCCCTCAAGATGGTGGTCGGGGGAGGGCTCTCAAGTTGGCAGGCAGAGGCCTGTTGTTTCTTGCCTGCTTCTCTCCCCTCAAGATGGTGGTCGGGGGAGGGCTCTTCAACTTGGCAGCAGAGGCTGTTGTTTCTTGCCTGCTTCCTCCCCATCAAGTGTGGTCGGGGAGGGCTCTTAAGTTGGCAGGCAGAGGCCTGTTGTTTCTTTGCCTGCTTCTCTCCCATCAAGATGGTGGTCGGGGAGGGCTCTTCATATGGCAGGCAGAGGCCTGTTGTTTCTTGCCTGCTTCTCTCCCCATCAAGATGGTGGTCGGGGGAGGCTCTTCAACTTGGCAGGCAGAGGCCTGTGTTTCTTGCCTGCTTCTCTCCCATCAAGATGGTGGTCGGGGGAGGGCTCTTCAACTGGCAGGCAGAGGCCTGTTGTTTCTTGCCTGCTTCTCTCCCCATCAAGATGGTGGTCGGGGAGGGCTCTTCAACTTGCAGGCAGAGGCCTGTTGTTTCTTGCCTGCTTCTCTCCCCTCAAGATGGTGGTCGGGGAGGGCTCTTCAACTTGGCAGGCAGAGGCCTGTTGTTTCTTGCCTGCTTCTCCCCCATCAAGATGGTGGTCGGGGAGGGCTCTTCAAGCTTGGCAGGCAGAGGCCTGTTGTTTTCTTGCCTGCTTCTCTCCCCATCACAGATGGTGGTCGGGGGGAGGCTCTTCAGCTTGGCAGGCAGAGGCTGTTGTTTCTTGCCTGCTTCTCTCCCCATCAAGATGGTGGTCGGGGGAGGGCTCTTCAACTTGGCAGGCAGAGGCCTGTTGTTTCTTGCCTGCTTCTCTCCCCTCAAGATGGTGGTCGGGGAGGGCTCTTCAACTTGGCAGGCAGAGGCCTGTTGTTTCTTGCCTGCTTCTCTCCCCTCAAGATGGTGGGGTCGGGGAGGGCTCTTCAAGTTGGCAGGCAGAGGCCTGTTGTTTCTTGCCTGCTTCTCTCCTCTCAGATGGTGGTCGGGGGAGGGCTCTTCAACTTGGCAGGCAGAGGCCTGTTGTTTCTTGCCTGCTCTCTTCCCCTCAAGATGGTGGTCGGGGGAGGGCTCTTCAACTTGGCAGGCAGAGGCCTGTTGTTTCTTTGCCTGCCTCTCTCCCCTCAGAGGTGGTCGGGGGGGGCTCTTCAACTTGGCAGGCAGACCTGTTGTTTCTTGCCTGCTTCTCTCCCCTCCAAGATGGTGGTCGGGGGAGGGCTCTTCAAGTTGGCAGGCAGAGGCCTGTTGTTTCTTGCCTGCTTCTTCCCCTAAGATGGTGGTCGGGGGAGGGCTCTTCAACTTGGCAGGCAGAGGCCTGTTGTTTCTTGCCTGCTTCTCTCCCTCAGGTCGGGGGAGGGCTCTTCAACTTGGCAGGCAGAGGCCTGTTGTTTCTTGCCTGCTTCTCTCCCCTCAAGATGGTGGTCGGGGGAGGGCTCTTCAACTTGGCAGGCAGAGGCCTGTTGTTTCTTACCTGCTTCTCTCCCCTCCTAAGTAGCATCTGCTAGAATGATGCCCCACCCCATCCCGGCTTACCAGACAGCAACTGTTGTGATCAACGAGAGTCTGTTTTCCTATTGATTGGGCAATAACAAGCTAAAGTTTCCATCACCACCCACCAGCAATCTCGAGTGAGACAATCACAGGCAAGATCCCTGGCACCATTCTTCTTCACACCAGAGATAGCTGGCAGGAGGTGGATGAAGACATTAGTTTCCTGCATCCTGATCAACAAGAGAAAAGACCACCAGTGCTTGCAGTGGCTGATGCCTGGTAAATCAGGATTGGGAGACTTACAATCCCTACCTGTTCCCTACACTTTTGAAGCACACTGTATCTTATATATACACTCCATGCCCAGCCATGATATGAAACAATGTCTGGTAAAGAATCACAAGTCCCTAGTCTATACAGTGAGCCCTTGATATACACTGGGGTTTGGTTCCAGGATTCTCCATGGATACCAAAATCTGTGGATGCTCTCAAGTTCCATTATATACAACGGCCTAGTAAAATGGTGTCCCTTATATAAAATGCCAAAATCAAGATTTGCTTTTTAGAATTTTTTTTTTCTGAAACGTTTTCAAGCCATGGATTGTCAAATTCATGGATAAAGAATCCATGGATAAAGAGGGCCAGCTGTGATACAGAAGATGTCTTATACAAAATCAGATTACTTGTTCATCTAGCCCAGCACTGGCTATTTGGGCAAGTAGCAACTCTCTAATATCTAACACAAAAAAAATTCCCATCAAATATCTAATGCTATTTTGAAAAAATAAAACATGGCAATATCTTATCAAAGCCTTGGACTATCTGAATGCAGTGAGCTACAGTCCCTCCTCGTAAGGAAATCTATATAAGCAGCATTCACAACACCCATGGTTTTCTCTCTTTCCTGCTGGGAAAAAAGACTGACTTCTTTAACATCTGAATACGAAGCCTTAAATATAGCACTATCGTTCATCTAATATTAATGAGATTTCAGGCTAATAAACCAAGAGGAGTATCTTGTAATGGTAGAGAAAGTACAAGCAAAATAAAACATTAGGGATAAGTTAAGCTGTAAGGGCCTAAATACCCTAAAAGAACCAGATCCTTTCTGATCTTGGAAGCTAAGCAGCATCAGCCCTTGTTAGTACTTGGATGGGAGACCACCAGTGAATACCACATGCTATAGCTATATGTCAAAGGAAGGAGCTGACAAAATCACCTCTGAATATTCCTTGCCTAAGATGGTCCAAGAAATTCATACGGGGATCCATAAGTCAACTGCAACTTGAAGGCACACACATATACACAAGTACAGCTGTCACTTTAGAGACCACAGATCATTAGATTTGTGGGAACTGCAGTTGCCTCCAATTTGCTTCTGAACTCAATGCAACAAGCTGGCTTTGACCTATGAAGTACTGCATGGCTTGCAGTCAGACTAACTGGAGGACTGCCCCCTCTCATATGAAACAGCCCAAAATCTGAGATTATCTGTCAAGGCACTATTGCATTTACCACCACCCTACAAGGCTAGGTTGGTGGCTACATGTGACAGGTCTTTCTCTGTGGCAGGACCACAACTGTGAAATGCCCTTCCAAAGAAAATTAAGTTGGTCCAATGCTAGTCAGTTTCTAGTGAGCAGTTAAGATACAGTGGATCCTTGTTATACGCTGGGGTTTGGTTCCAAGATCCCCCGTGTATAACAAAATCCGTGTATGCTCAAGTCCCATTAAGTATAATGACATAGCAAAATGGTGTCCCTAATAAAAAATGGAACATCAAGGTAAATTTATACTTTTTTGGAACATTTTCAAACCGTGTATGCTTGAATCCGTGTATAAAAAATCCGTGTATAAGAAGGGCCGACTGTACTATTATTTCATAAAGGCTTCAATCCTTATAACTAGGTATCCTAGATTTAACTGTCTGGCTTTTAAACTATTTTTAAGAAGTTGTTTTCTATCGGTTTTTAAATAGTGTGTGTGCGTGCATGCCTGTGCGCATGCACATGCGCTTAATGTTTTAAATGTTTTTATCTAGAGCCCTGGCAGGCTGAGAGACAACAGATAAACACACTAAATAAATTAATAATTGAAAAGAATAGCATTTTATATGACATAAATGTTTGTTGTTATTGTGTGCCTTCAAGTCGTTTCTGACTTATGGCGAGCCTAAAGAGAACCTATCACGGGTGTTTCTTGGTGCCATTTGTTCAGGCATTTGCCACTGCCTTCCTCTGAGGCTGAGAGCCTGTGGCTTCCCCACGGTCACTCATTGGTTTCATGGCCAAACTGAGAATTGAATTCTGGCCTCCAGAGTCATACTCCAAAACTCAAACTGCTATGCCATGCTGGCTCTCATAACCAGGATGAAAATGAGATTAGGAAAACCGATTAAACAGTTGCACTGTGACAAAAATCCTGAATATCAGGTGGCTAGAGATGACTCAAGCAACACAGGCATGGACTATAAAACAGATGGATAGAAATACAAGACACAGAATTACTTAAAAACAAAAAATTTAATAACTTCCATGATACCTTTGATATTTGATTCATAAGCACACTTGACATTTTGCTTAAAAAGGCATTGTTAAAAGCAACGTAACAACAGATTTTTATTCTCATTATTTGTTACAGGACTTTTAGGCTTCCTTTGCACTTCAAGAAAAGTTCTCAGTACAGTTTACGATTATCCTCCAAATAATACCAGGATATAAGAAGAGCCATACTGAATTAATCCAAGACTTATCCTGGCCAACATTCTGTGCACATCAAGTCCAAACAGTTGTGCATGGGAAGCCTACCAATAGGCCATGACAGCAACTGCACCCACTTTCTTACATTTCCAAGTAACTTATACTGCCTCTAACATCAGATATCCTGATTGGCAGCCACTGATAGTCCAAATCTCTATTAATTTGCCTAATCCTCTTTGAAAACAGTCCACACTGACACTTGACTTCTTTTTGTCGCGGTGAATTCCCAGTTTAAGTGCTGTATCAAGAAGCATTTCCTTTTGTCTGTGCCTTTCAGCTTCAGTGGATACCCCAGTTTCTAATACTATGAGACCCACTTTCTTCACACTGTCCATAAAATCATAATCATCCATCAAAGGACGCCTTGAAAAACAAAGGAGGAACACTAAAAAATATACTAAATATACCAAATTAAAGTCATTCTGCACATCCGATAGCAGTTCTATGAGTGAAACACACTGTGGGATTTAAGTCTGTTCTACTCCTTGGTTTTGTTTCTCACAGCCATTCTGCAATCGCTGCAGGATCATTTACTTGAAAAGGCAATTCTATTCTATTAACCTTTTTAACTTGGAGTATCACACAGGTATACCTTAAAATCAAATGTTTCTATGAATTCATTCCACAAAATCAAGAACACTGGAAACCCAGCTACTATTTGTGGTATAGTAACAAAGAAATCAGAAGTGGATTATGGAGAAGAATATAGATAGACAAGACAAAGACAAAAACCAGAAATATTAAATATACATACCTATAAGCTCAGTTGGATTCTTATTACTAAAATGTTCACATACACGAATGAATGCTTCTGTGTTATCAGCTGTGGGACACTCACCATGTCTGAAAGAACAGAAGGATCAGTGTAGTAAGCACATTTTTATGGAAAATAAATAAATAATCATGAATTCAACCAACTTACCCTTTACACTGAAGCTTTATATATGTGATGCCATCCTTTTCTATATCACTCCTGTCATAGAATCTAGTCGTATTTGTCAAGTCTATCAGCAGACCCATTTTAACCTGAAAAAAAATAAGAATAGTGCTTATTAATTATTACTATATATTTATTAGCTCCATTTATGTCCTGCCTTTCCTCCAATTAGCTGAATACATAATATATGACTTGTTACTTTCCATGTCATCCTCCCTGCAACTCTGTGCAGTAGGTTAAATTGAAAGATAGGAATGGGCTCAAGATCAGGCTATGAAATTCATGGCTCAGTGAAAACTAAAATCTGGTTCCTCTTAATCCTAGTTGAACACCATGCTGACTCTCCATATACCAAATAGTTCTTTACCAGATTATATGTTACCAAAATAATTTATCCTGAACTCCTTTATGTCTCATCACCTCGAACTCCCAACTTCTTAATACAGTAAATGAACAGAGTGGCACCAGAGACACTGTGACCAGTTCATGCATTGGTGCCCATTTTCTCCTTCTGCCCCAAAGTATAGCTGGCCTCCACATTTACAGCTTTGACTTTTTCAGATTATTTGCAGTTCTGATTAATATCTTCTCTCTAGGAATTTCTAAGTCCTCCAGTGCAATTATGTGGGAAATTGACCATAGAGTTATGCTGGAGAACCTAGAAGTTCCTAGAGAAAACACATCTCTAGGAATTTGTAGGTCCTCCAGCATGATTCTATGATCAATTTCTGGCAGATGTTGATAATAGAGTTGCACTGGAGATTCCTGGAGAGGTGTTCTCTCATGTAAAAAAAAAAATAGTGATTTTTTTATTTGTGATTTTTCCACATTTATGGGGGTCCTTCAGCCATAACGCCGTGAAGGTGGAGGAGCCACTATAATCTTATTTCATTTTTTTAATCTATCAAGTATGCCTTGCTCCAGCACACATATTCTCTAGAAAAAGAGTGAGACTCACAGATCAGATGTGGCTCAACCAGAGCCCTACAATTTAAAAATAATTTGCCTCCAAATGCCCTCCAACAGTGGTGGCGATTTCATCACATCTGCCCCCCCCTGCGCCCCAACTTGATTTGCATGTCCTGTTGAAAAAATGGCCCAGAAAGGGCCAAAGAGTTGTGAAATTGCACACATGGGGGACATTTGGAGGCAAAAATCTCCAAGGCCCTAGCCTAGGAAGCCAGTGCAGCCCCCTAACCTGTGACAGTTACCCAGCCCAGCTCTAGAACCTAAAATATCAATAACATTCTTATGAATCTTGCCTATGCAAGTAAGAGCAGTTGCATTCAGGAATTCAGCCAGTAGTCCTGCTACTTCAGTGTCTCAAAAGGGGGTTTAGCTAACATGCTGGGGAATGGTATCAGGGAGTTAGACAAAGGGAAGAGACATGCTCTCTCACACACACTTTCCTGCACCATCTGAGACCTCTCTGAAACTAAATAGATGCAGAAAGCACAAAGAACAAAAAAAATAGGGCAGGAAACAAACTGATAGGTTTGTTGAAGTTGCAATTGTAGGTTTTTCTCTCCACTGTACTTTGAAAAAAGCTTAGGTTCAGTAGAAAATTTTCTAGCTGTAATATGATAGGAGTTCCCAGTGGTCACAAAATGAAAAGCATTTCACTAAAAAGGAATATATTAAAGAAAAGTCAGAACTACCACCACTCTTGTTGCATGACTGCACCTTTGTCTCTCGTGTCAAATCCTGCTAGGTCACAGGTCGAAAAGTGGCAAGAATGGACATTTATTCTATAGACCCAGAGTGCCAGGCAAAACTAGTATTAAAAAATAAAGCAATATTCTGGAATGTTACAGATACCAAATGTTCAATACAAATTTATATCATTTGTTTATAAATGCAGATGTACAGACTGCTTAGATCTGGATTTCAAAGTAGTATGCAGTGTTATTTAAAAAAAGCAACATGCAAACAAAATAGCACATTTACATTGTTCACAAAAACAGATGATAGGTTGGACTACACCTGTGAGGTTTGCAAAGTAGGTATGTTTTCAAGATGTATCTCAACTTACAACTTATTGGAACATCCTAAAAGTCTGTGGCATGGTTGTTCCACATAATGGCCGCTACCATGCTAAATACCCTGCTCCAAATGACCACAGGGTAGAACGCAGGAGCATATGGTGCTATCCAGAGGCCCCTCCAGTTGACCTCAAAAGCTGAATATACACTATCTTAAAATCAGTTCTTTCTTGAGCTTTCAGATACACTATGGAGATTCATTGGATGTCTTTATTTCAACACATGATACTGCATATATGGAGCTTATACACTTAATGAATCAGATTTCCCAGTGAAAAAACAGTAACATTCTTTAGGGAAAGAAAAAAATATGTAATATATCTATTTCTGTCTCCAGTCAATCACCCTCCACCAATTAAGCCAATGAGCCAAGCTACCCTACCTACATATTTCTACAATTATAATTTTCAAGAAGGGAACTACTAATGCTTGAACAGTTAAGTGCTAACTTTTTGCCCTTACCTTAAGGCTCTTTAAGTAGTTTGATAACATACTGGGATGGAAACGACACTCTTCAGCAACTTGATCATCATATTTTGGTCCTAACATTGTCTTCAGAGGTAAAAATCTCCCTGTTTGATATTAAAAAAAACCCAAAACATTGTTACAATAGGCACATTGTGACTATGAAGTTATTTAAACAAGTTGAGAATCAGTGTTAAAATACTTTCAGAGCACTGTAGCAGCACTGCTAGATTTCATAAAAGCCTAGTAACTGTACTGTAAACTGCTAAATAAGGAAATAAAGTGGTACAAAATCCAGCATTACACCATCAGGAATTAAGTGCTTTCCCATCAGAATTGAATACCCTAAAAGCAATCCAATCTAACAAGAATGAAGAAGCTAAGCATATTTGATCAATACCTGGAACCCATGTGACCTGGTCAGTGAAAAGTAGGACAGTGTCTATTTAAACTCAGTAAGAGACAAGAGTCAGTAAAGCAGTCCAGAAAAGGCAGAGATATGTACACAGGAGATCAAAGAACACAACATATCTTGTGTCCAACTGACCAACTACTTTAGAAAAGACCAGAGCCTTCCTGAAATAAAAGCTTTAAAGATCTCCTGGATCCAGTCTGACTTAAGAATGCTCAGAGACACTGTGAAAAGTAAAGATTTGTACCATTTTTTTCCTGGTTACATCAGCTTTCACCTAGGAAAATTATTACGTATCCTGATCATTTCTAAATTTGAACCCCATAAGGCAGTCAGTTTATTAAACTCTTGCCAGACTGACAATGGCTGCACATTTGTTAGCAAGGGCTATTACACATGATTATTCAACAGCACAAAACTTCAACTGCATATCTTCTTCTGACTGCATTAAAAAAATTACCATCAGACGACCTCTGATGGACTTTTTTTAACATCAGATGACCTCACAGTATTCCTCATCTAGAACAGTGTTCTAGTTCTGGGCACCACAGTCTGAGAAGGATATTGACAAGCAAGAACGTGTGCAGAAAAAGGAGACCAAGATGATCAAAGGTCTGGAAACAAAGAAGACAGAGACACTGAGATATGTGTATAGGAGACTAATCCATAATCCTTGCCAGATTAAATTGGAAACATGATAGCTATCTTTAAATATCTAAAAGGATGTAGAAGGAGCCAGCTTATTTTCTGATGCTCTAAAAACTAGAACACAAACCAAACGATTCAAATTATGAGAAAGGAGATTCCACCTAAACATTAAGAAGACTTTTTTTTTTTACTGTAAGAGCAGTTGAACAGTGGAACAGATTGCCTTAGAGAGTTGTGGACTCTCCATCTTTGGAGGCCTTTAAACAGTGGTTAGATGTGCATCTTTCAGAAGTCCTTTAGTTGTGTATTTCTGCATGGCAGAAAGTTGGACCAAGTGATGCTTGCATGATCTTCCATTGGGCTCAGCATTTTACAACTTCTATTTTTCTTACTGAAGTTGTATTATATTTGCTGTGTTATTTTAACTGTATGTAACTCTAGCAACTTAAAAGGTACTCTGTAAAAAGAAACTACAAGCAAAATAGATGCTGAGCATCGAATGCTAAATATATAAAACAAGGGATACCAGGAATGACATGAACCTGCCCACAAGTTGTGTTCTGGGAACTCTTCCTCTTCATATCATACAAATGACCCATACATTTGGTTGTTTGGTAGAAAAGAAAAGGCATTTGCAATTGTCTTGTCACTAGAGAAGTTCCCAGACTTAGGGTGCATCTCCACTGTAAAAATAATGCAATTTGATACCACTTTAACTGCCATGGCTCCAAACTACAGAATCCTGTGATTTTAGTTCTGTGAGGCACCAATGCTCATTGGCAGAGAAGGCCTTTATTATTCTTATTATTGATATTTTAATGTTTAATTGACATTTTAGGGGATGAGCCTTCTCATCTGCCGCTCCTAAATTATGGAATGGCCTGCCAGAGGAGATCCAACACATCACCTCTCTTGACACCTTTAAAAAGGCTGCCAAGATGGGTCTTTTCCAGCAGGCCTTCCCTGTCTGACCTTCCTGTTACGCTGATATGGACTGCCCTTTGGTTTACCCTCGCCTCAATCATGTCTATTTTTAGTTAATTTTAACTTGTATTTTACAGTGTTGTTATTTTAGTTTTAGGGTAGGGGGATATCATAGAATCATAGAGTTGGAAGAGACCACAAGGGCCATCCAGCCCAACCCCCCCCCCCACCATACAAGAACTGATAATCAAAGCATCCCTGACAGATGGCCTTCCAGCCTCTGCTTAAAGACCTCCAAGGAGGGAGACTCCACCACTCTCCATTGACGGAGTGTGTTCCACTGTCAAACAGCCCTTACTGTCACGAAGTTCCTCCTAATGTTGAGGTGGAATCTCTTTTCCTGTAGCTTGCATCCATTGCTCCAGGTCCTGTTCTCTGGAGCAGCAGAAAACAAGCTTGCTCCCTCCTCAATATGACATCCCTTCAAATCTTTAAACAGGGCGATCATATCACCTCTTCAACCTTATCTTGTTCAGTCTTTTTTTAATTTTGATCCTGTCCTCTGGAGTATTAGCTATTCCTCCTAATTTGGTGTCATCTGCAAATTTGATAAGTATGCTCCCAATTCTGTCATCCAGGTCATTGATAAAGATGTTGAATATCACTGGGCCCAGGACAGAGCCCTGTGGGACCCCACTGGTCACTTCTCTCCAGGATGAAAAGGAGCCATTGTTGAGCACCCTTTGGGTTTGTCCAGTCAACCAATTACAGATCCATGTAACAGTTACCTTGTCTAGCCCACATTTTACAAGCTTGTTTGCAAGAATGTCATGGGAAACCCTGTCAAAGGCCTTACTGAAATCAAGATATACTACACATGTCCCTTCACATTCACTAAGGTTAGGGGCACAAGACCCCCGTGAATGTGGAAAAACCGCAAATAACAAAAAACATGGTTTTTTTAACCTGAGAATACACCTCTCCAGGAATCCCTAGGTCCTCCAGGGCAACTCTATAGCCAACGTCCGACAGACACTGACCATAGGACTGCCCTGGAGGAGCAACAAAGGCCTAGTGGAGTGTTCCCTCTGGGAATCTCTAGGTCTTTCAGTGCAACTTGTAAAGTTGGCCACAGAGTTGCGCTGGAGGACCTAGGTATTCCTAGAGAGAACATATCAATCAAATCCATGAATAATCAAAGCTGCAAACATGGAGGGATGAGTGTATATTATCCACAGCATTCCCTTCTATGTAAAGTGTTTTTGTGTTTTTATGTATTTGTTTGTGTAATTTTGTAAAACCATCTTGATCCTTTGGAAAGGCGGTATATAAATAAAAATATATTATTATATTAATAAATCTTATTACTTTTATTATTACAAAACCCTCCTAGGGCTGTCAACCCAGGAGGCTTCTTAGCCCTGCCTTGGGAGATCCAGTGGCCACTACAGTATAAATATAAGCCCGTGCTCCTTAGTCTGGCTCAAATGGAGGACATGCTTGGGAGTCCCCCACGGACAGGAGGCTGGGATGGAGGGCGCCCGGTTCTCCCTCCCGGGATTGGGAGCCCTCCCAACCCTGGGCTCCTCTCCTTCCTCTCCTCACCTGCCACGGGCTGCCCTCTCCTGGGGCAGTTCAGCCACCGCGGAGGGATCTTGTTGAAAGACATGGCGGAGGAACAGGAGGAAAAGGGGGACGACAGCCCCTGACAGCCTCTCCCCAGCGACTGCCACTTTCAACCACTTCGCCGCCCCGTAAAACGCCGGCGCGGACCACAATGCACCGCGGTTGGACGACGACGACGCCACTTCCGGTTCCGCTTCAGGGACGCTCCCCGCCTCGGCCGCTCTAGCACCGGGAGGTCCCCTCCTCTCTATGGTTAATGGGATGACGTCAGGATTCCATGCTAGGGCTCTACTCTGAGTCTCCTCTGCAGAGAGAGACTCCTAGGCGCCCTCCATTGGGAATCCCCAGAGCATCCTCCCTTTGGACTAAGGATAAGCAGGGATGATGCCCAGACAAGGAAGGACATTGGGCCCCAGGCACAATGCAGCCATTAGATTACCTTAGTGAAGGGGCAGCATTATTATGATCATTATCATTATTATTTCTAAGAATTATTTTTATTATTATTAAGCTTTATTTTTATATTTATTTATATTTATTTTTATAGCACTGTAAATTTACACAGCGCTGAACATACAGTCTTTTTAATTAGATGGTTATAATAATAAGCATATTAATAATAATAATAATAATAAGCTTCTAATAAGAAGCATGATTATTATTAATAAGTATTATTATTATTTCTATCCCACTTCTTCAATAATATAATGTAATTGTTGCATTTAGGTATTTTACGTATTTGCTTCTGCAAATTGTTTGTGTATTATTGTTTATGTATTATTATTAATATCATTATTATTAAAGGTATCACTGTTTGGATGTTTGCTGTATGGCCAACAAGGCTCCCCTTAGATGTTAATAAGCAGGGATTTATTATTCTTATTATTGATATTTTAATGTTTAATTGACATTTTAGGGGAAGTATGGAATAATTGGGATTATTGTTATATCGTACGGGTCTTTATTGTAAACCGCCTCACTCCCTTAATGGAGAGGCAGGGTAAACATAAAGTTTTATTATTTTATTTTATTTATTGTTTATATTTATATGAGTGCTTTTTAAGCTTTTTATTTGCTTGTTCCATGCTGCCTTCAAGTCTTTCCCAACTTGTGGCAAACCTGTATCATGGGGTCTTCTTGTCAGGTTGGTTCAGAGGGGATTTTTAGACCATAAGCCTGAGGGCAGAGAAATGTCTAATTTAAAATAATGTGAGCCTCTCTGATAGCCTTTTGGTTGAAGAGCGAGGTATCAATATTATAAATAAATCAAATCAATAAATTTTAGCCATGGCCTTCCTTCCCCCGCGGCTGAGAAGTGTGACTTGCCCAAGGTCTCCCAGTGGGTTTCATCTGTCATCCATTGATGACTTCTGCTTCTTCTTGGCTGCAGATAATGTCTTTTTTGCACTCCTCCCTGATGATGTCCCTGTCCAAGGTTTTTCTGGTTCCCTGTCAATTAGGCTTAATAGTGCAAATCTATTTTTTTACATTACTAGGCATGTCATCAGACAAGGGAAATTGGAAGTATAATCCAATGCCGATCCAAATCCAATCATGGGGTTTAACATTATTGTGTGATAGACTACCACACGCAATTTCGGGCAATGGAAAGTCAGTCCGAACGCAATCATGAGGTTTCACATTATTGCGTGAGAGGTGATCACACGCAATTTTGGGCAATGGCAAGCTATTTTCGAGCAATGGGAAGTCAGTTCAAATGCAATTCGAATTCACGTAAATTCGCTGAACTAGCAAATTCACATGAATGCGTTCTGGCCCCTCTTTCTTTTCATTTGAAATTAAGAGAAATTCCTCCTGTGTGATAAACTCCTGTTTCTCTAAACTCTATGGGAATGTTCTTCAGGTTGTATTTTGGCACCTTGGTTTCGGAACAGTAGGTGGCAGCATACCTCCATATATTCACACAAGAGTGACAAAGCTTAAACACTGGAAGCAATGAGAGGCGGCTTTAACAATGTGCTGCAATGTTTCTGGTGCCATCTAATTTTGGCATGGACAGATCATGCTGTAAGGCAATTGCTCAAATAGGCAGTAAACCATTGTCCTGTCAACTGAGTGGATTCTATATCAAACCAGTATGAATGTCGACCTCTATAAGTTGCCTCTGAATGAAGACGCATGAACATGCAAATGCATATTATAGTCTGCACTTTCAACTACAGTATATTTGCTTGTTTCTGTACTTTTACATGCGCTCTTAACATTATAATGTTAAAATTATTCTGCAGTCCTTTGTCCAGTCATGAACCTCATAAAACTCAATGGTGCTTAGTTCTGAATAGATCGGCATCGGATTACAATGTAAAACATTTCCTTATTTGTACAATTTACTCAGATATTTCTATACTGCCCTTCTGTCCTACAGAGTGGCTAACTGTATTTTTTTTTAAATATATAGGTACATGTATTTTTAAAACACAATATCAGGTGAAAACAAACTTTAGTAGAGTCCTATAAAAAAGAGAAAGGAAAAATAGCACAAATTACGCAGTTGGGAATGTTTGTCATGGCCAAGTGTATTTTCTGCTGAGGTCCAGATGAATGTAACATGCCAGGTTGGGCAATTTTCATTAGGAATGAAACTAACTGTCTACTTACTTGCATCACAGTCCTGGACTGGGGTCACTCAGCTACAGTTTAAGGGAAATTTGTAGATGGGAGAAGCATTTATGTATCTCCATCATAACATACACTTCAGCACTCCAGACAAGTAAGAATTCTTGTTCCTTGAGTCAATATCAACTATTGTACTTATCTGCCTTGGCACATTCTCTCAATGGGGCAAATGCATATGGGGTACAAGTTATATTAATAGCACCTGATACTAGGTGGTCTTCCAACTATTTTATATTGGATCCCTTTTTGGGAGAAAGGTGGGATAAAATTAAATAAATAAATAAACTTTTTAAATTTCAATTTATATGATCTACTAAGCAAAGATCAGGAACAATATGTTATAACAATTCAGAATGGAAGGGGCCAGTCACTTGAAGGGGGTAAATTGCAAAAAGAATTGCTGGTTTGGCGAGGTTCACATATGCGTGGCCCAAAAATATGGCTGGTACTGTACTTGGTAGAGAGGGACACGGAGAGGCAGTACTTTGCTAATGGCACCACATGTCGAGTGGTGGGAGCATACAAAGTAGCACTTGCGTCCTCTAGAAGAAAACATGGCAGAGAACAAGTGATAGTCACTGGAGCAAATTCAATGGCTAAATCTAAGAAAAGCTGGTGTTCACAGGAATGGCCCATCATCTTTGGTTAAATCAAGTGAAGTGAACATTTAAACAGAGGAAAAGGCTGCTATCATGTACAATTAGTATAACTTTCACACCACATGAATTCACTGACAGTCTCAAAACAGAATGACTCTACTGGAGACTAGAAACAGAAGATGAAGAGAATGGAACCCACTTTTAGGGCATCATCCAGAGAACTACTGTTGTTGGCAAACTGTAGATTGGTTTGGCCCTTCATGTGTATTACTTAACAATTACCACAATTGCTTACTATCACATAATCTCCCACTGGCTTGATTTGGCGGGGACAATGCAAATGAATTCTTTTATCATCCCATTTTTCAGCTGCTTTTAAAATGTCCCAGGTTCTCTATCTTCCTCCCACTTTCCCACTGTGTCCTTCAGTTGCTGAAAACTGAGTTCAAATTGTAAAAGTACTCTAACTTCAACTCAGCAACAGGGAGAACAGCAAGGAGAAGAGGGGGAAGAATCTTGCCCTTCCCAATAGGCTCAGGCCAAGCAAACCACTGCAGCCTCTCTTAGCTTATGTGTTCTTTCTCATTACAGTGGGCTCTCCACATTCGCTGGGGTTATGGACATAGGACCACTATTTATTTTTAACCTGAGCAGACACCTCTTTAAGAATCTCTGGTTCCTCCAGCACAACATCCACCAAAAGCTGACCATAAAATTGAGAAGTATAATCTCTAGGACTCTCTAGGTCCTCCAGTGCAACGTCTGGCAAAAGTTGGCCATAGAATCACACTGGAGCATCTAGAGATTCCTAGCGAGAACCTATTAATCAAATCCACAAAAGTGAAAGCAGCAAATGTGGAGGACCAACTGTAAAATCTTTTACCATCCCAGCGTAGTCTAGTGTTGCTTGGCCTCTATGTTCTGGTTTTCATCTGTTAAATGTTGAAGGGAATGCTTCCAACCATACCTGCTGGGTCTTGTGAGAATTGCATTAAAAACATCTGAAAGAACTTGCTAATGTATTTCTCTGAACTATTTGCCATAACTTTTGAGAATCTTGGGCCTGTTACGACAGGCCAAAATAAAGCTGCTTCGAGTCACTTTGGAGGTATGGTATTTCAATGATGCATGGTCCTAAAGTCCAAAAGCCGCACCAAAGCCACACGACTGTCTAAGGACTGGAGTGCAGCTTGGTGTGGCTTTTGGACTCTTAGGACGCATGCATCATTGAAATACCATACCTCCAAAGTGACTCGAAGCAGCTTTATTTTGGCCTGTCTGTAACAGGCCTTGGAGAACAGGTGAGTTGCCAGAAGACTGGAGGAGAGCCAATATTGTCCCTATCTTCATAAAAGGCAAAAATCATTGAAACTACAGACCAGCCAGCCTGACCTCAATACCAGGAAAAATGTTAAAAGAGATTACACAGGAGTCTGTCTGCAAGTCTCTTGATGACAATGCAGTGATAGCAGGAGCCAACATGTGTTTGTCAAGAACTAATCCTGCCAAACTAATTGTATATCTTTTTTTTCAATTTGATTATTTGTGAGTTTGCCATCAATAATTAAATGTTTTATTTTGTTGTTTTTTTTTAGTTTTGTGGCCTACTGTGGAAAATCACAGACAACGCACATAGATTAGAAAATGTAAAGAAAACTTTTAAAGGTTTACTAAGCCATAAAGGCATAAAATAACACCAAATATCCCTGCTTCCTCTTCCACTCCTGAAGGCTCACCCAATACTGGTCACCCCACTGTGGCCACATCTAGGACTCCTGGGAAAGTGGCTGCTGTTTCTCTAAGAACCAGTTGAAATGGTATCAAAATGCATCATTTCTACAGTGTAGATGCACCTTGGGAAGACACATGAACGAATTCTTCCAGATAGGTATGGAAAACCACTGTTTGAAGGCACATTTATCACCACAGCTAGAAAGTTTATAGGAGAATAATAAGGAAAGAAATATGAAGAGTTCAATACACATCACAGCTAGAGGCAAAAGCATTCAGTGTTCAACTATTATTTTTAAGGAAACATTCTACTCATTAAGCTACACAAATAAAATGTTCTAGCATGATTCTTAAGAGAGCTAACGTGGCTGTTCGTTATGTTGACTTTAAAATCTGGCTTTCACGTAAGTAAACATTTAGAAAACGCCAATGGAAAGAGAACTGAAATCCTCTCCCACTGTCAACGTGACCTACTTTCCAGCGTTGTTGACACTACAAAGTATCTGTCTCTGTCCTTGAAACAGTTGGCTTCAGCAGTGGGCCAGGCTGTTATATCCCAAAATATAGTTCAGCTGTCAAAGAAGCTAAGCCCAAAACATGTTTACTCATGTCCTTTCTGGAATTATAGTGGAGGCCTTTCCCACAGCTTGAAATAAAGGTATGCATGCCCCCAGTTACAGCACAACTTGCTAGCAAAAGCAATAGCTATTGCTATTGCTGAGCATAAAGAAGATTCAGCTGTGAGAGCTGAAACGCTATAGGGCAAGAGCACATTTAGCAAAAGCTGGAAAATGACAAGGGAG
This sequence comes from Sceloporus undulatus, assembly GCF_019175285.1. Lineage (NCBI taxonomy): Eukaryota > Metazoa > Chordata > Lepidosauria > Squamata > Phrynosomatidae > Sceloporus > Sceloporus undulatus. Next base: position 123,262,986 of record NC_056522.1, on the reverse strand, counting down.
GGACACTTTTCAAGGATTAAGGGATCGTCTGATGTCCCCTAAACTTACCAACCCATAATCTGAACTTGCTTCTCCTTATAAACTCTCACTGTACTGTCGGCACTGCATATCCATAGATTCAACCATCCACGGCTTGAAAATATTCAAAAAGAAAGAATTCCAACAAGCAAATCACGATGTTGCCATTTTATATAAGGGACACCTTTACTATGAATATACTGAATTCTATTATGCCATTATATATAATGGGAATTGAGCATCTAGAGATGTTGGTATCCACAAGAGATCCTGGAACCAAACCCCAACGGATACCAAGAGCCCATTGTACCTTGTTTACAAATAAGAAGGGAACCCCTCCTGTGTGCAGTTCTACTTGTTTTAAAGGAAAACTGTGTTTTTCTTTACTATCACTGCAGCAGCTTTGGGGGTCAGCAGGAAACTGGGGGAGAGGGGACTAAAGGGAGAGTTGTTTGCAAGCCATGCCCCCCCCCCGGGTTCTAATTTTACACCAAAGGAATATGTGGGTGATTTGAAATTAATCTTTTCTATGCTTTCTGCTTATTGTACTACCCACTCAGATACCCTTTTACAGGCATAGTGGAAAGGAAATCAAACCGGGTTGGAAGCCACAGACAGCCAGTGTGTCCTTTTTGCTTTAAAAATAGGAGCTCTGTTTTTCACTCTGTGTGTGTGTGTGTGTGTGTGTGTGTGTGTGTATCTGAGACTGAATGATAAATCTTCACCAATATATAGGAATTGCTCAGATGTAGGTCCAGTGTGTTGCATATGTAGTAAGTCCTAGGTTCAGGGTTCCTCCAGAGTAGGAAAAAAGCTGGATGAGGTGAACCAATTGTTTGGCTTATATAAGGCTTCTTTAAAGTGTTCCTAGGCCAGTAGGATCAATGGACTGATGCAAGAATACCATTAGCTTTACTATTTTGTGACTTGTGATGTATTACAAGAGGGAGGAAGGGAGAGTCTTAAAAATAAGCTCTCTTCACACATTCAATTAACTGGAGATAAATTGACGAGTGGACGCCTGGACCTTGCTGAATCTTCATGAACAGACATACAAATTTTGAAACCTAGCACTTTACTAGGTAGAGAGAGAGCAAAAAAAAAAAAAAAAAATTAAATCAACTGAACTTTGTTTCAGTCCAGATGATTTTAAAAATTGATTTAAAGTACTGGGATAAGATGCCTCTAACCATTTGTTCATTCTCACTCTTCTGAAAAACAGTCTTGGGAAATATTAACATAAATAAATATTCCATATTCCAAATATTCACTTGCTATTGCTATAAATAGGCATCTAACAAAACAATAAGCAATAAGAAAATGAAAGAAATAGTCAACACAGATCAGGACATGCTCCTTATATGACTAAGGACTTCTGTAAATAGATTATTCTTAGCTTGGCACTAAGTTGCCAGTAAAGGTGGCATCAGATGTACATCTTAAGAGACAGTGCTCCAAAACTGGGCCTTCACATCCCCACAGAGACAGAGAAGAGTGTATCTCATGCTACCACCCAATGTGTTTCCGCTACTAGTGGGTCAGTGAGAGAGGACTCATCACCCAGTCTAAAAGCTTGAGTAAGCTGATGGAGAGAGAAGCATCCTTTCAGTACTTTGGGCCTCAAGATTTGTAGGGCTCTGCAGGTAAATAATAGCATCTTTACTTTGCCACACAAACTAATAGACATTCAATGCTGCTCTTTCAAGACTGGTGTTATATGATCCCTGGTAACTGCTCCAGACAGTATCCTGGCAATCACTTTTTGCATCAGTTGTAATTACTAGATTATCTTCAAGGGTAGCTCCACATAAGGTTCAGCCAATCCTAGTTGCTGAGCTGTCTCTGTCAGATAATGGCTCTTATCTCGTAAATAAGCCAAAACTGTGCAAAGGCACTCAGTGCCACTGGTGCTATCAGTTATTAAACAGAATAACATTATTTTCTGTCTCTAAGCTCACAGTTTTTATATCTTTAATTCTACCAAAATAGCCCTGTTACGTGTTAAAATTAAATTAAAAAATTGATCAGAGAGTTGAAGTCCAGGAAGGGTTGAGGATGGAATTTCTGATGGAATTTCACTTAAACTGCTCAAACAAGCAAACAAAAAAGCATTTACATCATTTCATTACATCATTACATCATTTCACTTTATAGACAAGCTGTTCCTGAATCATGAACAAAAGGCATAATATACCAATTTAGAGAGAGACTGATCCAGAAGACAAGAACCTCTTATCCCTAGGACCTCTGTCTTATTATTGGCCTTCAGTCACCACATTACTGACTATAGGCACCAGTCGGGTGGCTGCAATGTCTGTCCTGATTCAGAAGACAAGGATCTAATCTGTACTGTAGAAATAATGCAGTTTGACACTACTTTACCTGCCATGGCTCAAAGCTATGCAATTCTGGATTTGTAGTTTATGATACCAGAGCATGCTCACAGAGAAGACTAAATGTCTCACAACACTACAAATCACAGAATTCAGTAGCATTTAGCCATGGCAAGTAAAGCAGTATCAAACTGCACTGTTTCTCCCATGCAGGTTAGACCAAGGAGAAGCAATCCAAGGTCATCATTGTACTCCTGACAGCTCAGCTCAGATCCCCTGATGATCTTTCCCAGGATTTTCACGTAAACATTATTAAAGAATATGGAGGACAGAGTACAACCCCACAATTGCCATAGGGTGTAATAGGCCCCCCTGATGCCACTTTCTGGAAATTATTCTACAGGTTAGAATGGAACCAACATTTCACTTTGCCCCCAGTTCTTAACCCAAAGAGGTAGTCCAGCAGCAAACCATGGTGTTATGATATCAAAGGCCACCAAGAGGCCCAGGAAAATCACCAGGGATGTACTTCCCCAGGTCTTGCCCAGCAAAAGTGTGTTCAGGTCACTTCAAACCTAGACCTGAAGCAAAACTGGGATTGGTCGAGATAAACCATTTTATTCAGATGAGCTGCTTTTTAAACTTCCCCCATATGGTATACGGACCTGTCACAGAGTTTTCTAGGCAGGTTTCTTCAGAGGGACTTTGCCATTGCCGTCCTGTGAGGTTGAGAGGTCACCCAGTGAGTTTCCATGGCCAAGCAAGGATTTGAATCCTCGTCTCCAGAGTAATAGTCCAGTGCTCAAATCACTACACTATGACAGCTCTCTCTTCAACATTGTCATTGGCTTATGTTGCCTGATGATTACCAGCTCTCTGCCTATCATGCAAGCAGGTAGAAGAGAGGAAGAAGAGGAGAAGGAAGAAGAGCAAAAGGGCTTCTGGAGGTGATAAGAAGGTCACCAAAACAATATAACTCGGGATATCATAGGATGCAAGCATGGCAGTTAGTGAAATCATACTACTGTAACAGTGTTATGTGAAACGGGCCTTGCTGATGTAGAGAATTAGTGAAGGTGTCTTAACAAAGGAACCTTGTTTTACAAAGAAAATAAATCCTGAAGACACCTACATTCCCTATGAACAACAGTTTGAGCTGAGATAATCTCCATTAAACCTCTTAAAGGAAATGTACTTGTTTATTAAGGATTATTAAAGGAGATATTGTTTATTAAAGGAGATGCATTACAGACAGTCCTTTGTTGGAACAATGCAGCTGGCACAAGAAATAGAATGTAGACAGTCAATACAAAGGCTTCCCGAGAGACAGAATGCAGAGAAATTAGAAGCAACTATAAGACTACTCCAAGGAAAATATTTGTACTCTGCAGAAAAGTACCTTTACTCCACTCCACTCCTTTCTCAAGCCTCTTTAAAATGCCAGACCAATTCAGGAAGGCAGGCAGGCAAGGGATTATCAGCAACAGAAGACAAGTGTAACAGTCAGTACATCCTATTAATATGATCAATATACTGTATTAAAAAGGCTAGCTTCATAATGTTGTTGTTGTGTGCCTTCAAGTTGTTTCTGACTTATGGCAACCCTAATAAGACTTCCTTAGCAAAATGTGTTCAAATGTGATTTACTTTTGCTTCTGAGGCTAAGAGGCTGTGACTTGCCCAAGATCATCCAATGGATGTTCATAGCTGAGCAAGGATTGGAACCCTGTTCTCCAGATTTATAGGCCACTGTTCAATCCCCACACCATGCATATGCCTTCCAATATTTCACAAATAAAAACCTGTAGAGGTGTGGCCACGTAATATCAGAGTGTGGTCAAGGTGGCAAAAGATATTAATGAGAAACAACATAGAAGCTAGAAGTTATTGCAGCGGTTTGGTTTTTCCTCAGCCTACTGGGAAGGGCAAAATTCTTGTTTAATGAGGAAGAACAAGGGGAAACCCTTGTTGAGTTAATTGAGTGCAAATTATTTTGAGAGTTTGAACTTAATTTGCTAAACCAGGATAAAGGTGCAAGTGAAAGGAGGAGAGAGAAAGCAGTTTTAAAAAGTGGGATATCAGAGAATTAATCAGAACTGTCCTTGCCAGATTGGGATAGTTGGAGGGTATGTTACAACTGGAAGTGAATTATGACCATCCCATTTTTCTAGTAACAGGCAAGGTGACAAGGAATCAGTGGAATACCCACTTAGGAGTTTATCACATGGGGGAAAACTTCAAAAAATCCCATGCAGAAATGGGATTTAAAAACAAGAAAAAACACACAAAAGCAGGTAGTTTTTCACATATGACAGGGTTAGTGTGACATTAATCCAAACAGAAAGTAGACAAAACCCGACCATTTTTATTTTCAGGATTTTCTGAAAGTAAAAGGAGCAGGTTTTGTTTAGTTTCCATTCAGGTTTTCATTAATGCTAACGTTGTTTGAAAAACAACCCGCTTTTGTGGGGGTTTTCTACTTTCTGTTGTGGTTTTAACCCCGAACATTATCTGAAAAACTATCCACTTTTGTGGGTTGTTTTTAGTTTTAATCCAGTTTCTGCACAGGATCCATCCCATGTGCTTGTTATATATAGGGATGCCATTTCCTGCCGCGGAGACACTCCCTCCCAGGCCCCAGCCAGGCCTTGGAGGCGGCTCTGCGATCACAGAGTCCTCCAAGGCCTTGCCGGGGCCTGGGAGGAGGAGGAGGCCACTTGCCACCGCAGCAATGGCCGTGATGATGGGCGGCCCCCGCACCCCTTCCCGGCCTGAGAGGAGGCAGAGGCTTCCTCCCAAGCCGGGAAGGAGGACAAGGTTTTAAAATGTAGGACCTTTTTTTAATTTCCTGGTCAGGAAATTCAAAAAAAGGGGAAAGGTCCTACATTTTTAAACCTTGTCCTACATTTTTCCCAGTTTGGAGGTCCTCAGGTATGGCAACCCTAGTTATATAGCAAGGGGGAGAACAATCTAAGCTGCAGTCTAAGACAAACATTTCACATGACTACTTCAGCATTCTGCTTAAGAACAAATTTTCCTTTGAAGCAATCAGCTCCTTTCCTATTTTGAAAGTGTTGATTTGTCTCACACAGTACAGAAGCACAGTGTGACCACATGATGATGATATCTCATCATGAAAACAGTGTTGTCAGGAATGTAAACAAAAAAATATGTTTTTTAAAAAACAAAATGCTGCTGTAGTGCCCAAAAGGACTGATAAAGAAAAAGGAGGTTTCTGGGAGGGGGGCAGTATCAGGTTTACAATAAAATTTCCTGTGTTACTTTCTTCTGCTGTGTGGCTTTGGGCATCGATTCAACATGACTAAAAGCAGAATGTCAATTCTTAGAATCACAGAAGGCTATCTCATGAAGGTATAGTGTATCTGGGTGTCCTAAGTAAATATGGTCCACTTTAGTCTCCCCAGTCAGTAAGCTCCGGCATGTAAAAGGAGATTAATGCTTGTAGAACATTTGCATTTCTGTTCAAAATAGAAACTAGATCATGTGTTTTATCTCAGTTCCTGCTGTGTATTTTCTAACAAAGAACCTTGGCAAGACACAGACTCAACAAAGCGGATTCCCAAGCAATCTGTTTCCTGCAGTCCTATCACATGTCTTCTGTTTGGCCAAGAGGGAGAGTCTGTGCCTCTTTTGCTGACACACAAATGTTGCAATCCAGAATTTACCCAGAACTACGTCAATGCCAGTAACAATCACTCTACAGTTTCACTTCTACAGCTTGTTAGCTCAAACAGGAAAACCCAGCTTATGAGCTTCTTTTAATGGATGTGCTGTTCAGCATTGTTCACAGTGAGGTTCTGTTATGTAACAGTGAAAAGTGACCAAATTATCAATGGGGAATTTAATTAGCTCAAGGTCACGAGAGGAGGTCTGTTACTACACCTCAGAAGGGATCGCCCCTTCGATCTGTATACCAGGAACTAGAAATCCAGAAATGAGGCAGAAGCTCTAAGTACAATCAATGTCTCTTTTATTGGAAACAAGGATTCAAACATACAGGCACATACGCTCATACATTCATACAAGACTCAGGAAATAACGTAGTAAATGTGGGATAGATATTAGGCTTTCTAATGGAAATACTCACCTGACGTAGAAGTTCTATCTTGGTGTGTCCAATTTGCGTGTGGGTTTACAGGTCTGGTTTAGCAGACAAGTCAGAGAGAGAGACTGACTTTAAACTGACATAGCTGTTGGCTGCCAGCAGTGAGAGAGGCTAGTAACAGTGAGTGGCTACCAGCAGTGAATGGCTGGCCACAGCACATTCCTAAATTTGGGAGACCCTTTAAGGGTTTAACAGGGTCTCTAGACAAAGGGCAATCAAAGAAAACGGTTTGAAGTGTATTTCACATCTTAGGTCCATGTTTTGATCTCACCAAATGTTTCTGACAGAGTGGGGACCCAAATGGCTATGCAAATGTCATTCTTTTGATTCACCTGGCTCCCCCTCAATCACAAAGAGAGACACTTCCTTGAGACACATGATAGCATCTTTCCTGATAGCACTTAGCAGCTCCTTGCATGATCTCATCAAAGCTGGGAAAGGAAATTCGTTTACATATCAAAACCCATGGCTTCCCTTGTTTCAGTGGGAACCTGTTCTTTTCAGATCACATGCTAGGGCCATATAGCTGCTCAGGTCAAGATGCACTTTTGATATCAAGATGCAGGCCAGAGATTATAATTTGGATATATTAAAAAGGTTTAGATCAATGCCTATCAGGTACACATCTGCCATCATATATTTTCCAAATATAATGCAATACTGTATATACTCATGTATAAGTCTAGAAATTTAGGTCAAAAAATTGACCCAAAAAACCTGAGTCGACTTATCCATGGGTCAATGTAAGTACTGTACCTTAACTCTTATTTAAAAGAAGAAACCATCCCCTGGTGAAAATCAAGAGTATAATCTGTCCTGGAAGCACTGGTTCCCTCTACTCTCTCATCTATCCAGCCTTAAGACTGAGCACAAAGAGTTATGTTTGCTGGAATTTTGTAAATGCTTTGACATTGTTTTGCTTTGCTTTATCCTTTAGATCTTTAGACTTACCCTCGACTTATCCACGGGTCATATCAAAATCCATAATTTTGCCCCCAAAACTTAACCTCAACTTATACATGAGGTCGACTTATAGTCGAGTATATACGGTATATGAAACCGGCTTCTCATAAACCTGTAAAGTCTATTTACCAAAATGGCAATAGAAATAGGATTAGTAGATATCCCACAAGCAGTATTTCTGTTTACAATGCGCATTTTGCTCTCTGAAAAGAAAAACTCTTTTACATTTCATTTTGACAGTCTTTTCAAACAGACACTGTTTTACCAATAAAGTGCATACTCGGGTCGTTGTTGTGTGCCTTCAAGTCGCTTCCAGCCTATAGCAACACTCAGGCAAACCTATCATGGGGATTTCTTGGCAAGAGTTGTTCAGAGGGAGTTTGCTTTTACTTTCCTCTGAGGCTGAGAGAGTATGACTTGTACAAGGTCACCAAGGGCAGTGGAACAGATAGAAAAAACTGGAGGTAGATTTTTGTAGAGAAGTAAAGGGGGGGAGTAAAAGAGAGATTGCTATATTTTGTCTTTAATCAGCTGCCTCCCCTACTCCCAGTAAACAGTTTTTTCAGGCTTTTATGATGTTTCAAAGGCCTCATTCCCACTACCTTTTAAACTGGATCGCAAATTGGTTTGAACCGGTTCAAACAACCCTGGTTCCCACTTAATCCGAATCGCTGAAGTGATTCCAAGAAGGGGCCATGCTCCAGAACCCAGAACCCATGTCTTTTTGACGCTGGATTTTTTTAGATTCTTTTTCAATAAATCAATTCATGCAAGTGTGAACCACAAGCGGATCAGAATCGATTCAAATTTCCCTTTCGGCCACCTGGAACCGAATCATTTTGAATCAATTCATTTGTGAATGGGAACCACAAGTGGGTTATTTTGATGCCAGAAAATGACAGAAAATGCAATCAGGGCAAGTGTATTGTAAATCACGATCCGATGTCAAATCGATCCATCGATTCAGATTGCATATCAATTTATCAGTAAGTGGGAATGAGGCCAAAAATTCCTGGAACCTTTTGACAGGAATTAGGCGAAAGGCAGGAGTGCATACACAAAGACTAGTAATGCTTCTCAGTTAACATTCAGATTCCTCAGGAACAACAACAAAGACAATGTACTTATGCTACAGTGGCTTCTTTATGTTTGACATGGTTCTAACATGGCTAACTTTGTTTCGCTAATATAGCCATTTAATGTTCCATATGACCTTGTGCAGAATCTGCTCTTACAGTCCAGAACTAATTTTCTTTTCAGCCCAGAAAATACAGATTGCATCTGTCAACATTTGTGAGACAGAGAGGAAGGCACAGTTGTTGTTGTTGTTAAAGCTGCCCAAAGCAGAGGGGGACAAAACGGCAATGGTTCAAGCATCAAATCTTTCATTCCGATTCCCGTAGACAATGTTGATCACACAAAACTTCATGGTACACAAACCATTTATCTCTTGGGAATATCAGAAAGCTGACAGGGAGGTAATTTCATTTTCACAGTGCAGGCGATTCCAATTCAATAAGAATCCCTATGCATTCACAAAGAGAGAAGAGTCTGCATAGAGCTACAACCTTGTCCTTCCTTCTCAAATAACAAAAAAATATTCCCAGGAAAAAGGAGAAATGTAGCATTAGCTATGTACGCAGAAGGGGCAAGCATATTCCCCTAGGAAGTATTGTGTATTTCATACAGATTACATCACCTCTTTCTCTCCATCACATGAGCCTGAGTCATTAGTGCTCTTGCATGCAATTCTCAATTTTCAAGAACCAGTCTAGGCAGCAGCTGCTTAATTTTCTCTTTTCTTCCATCAGCCTTTAATTCGTAGCAGGCAAACCCTTTATCAAAACACTTTCAAGTTGCAAGACCCATGTGAATTCGTGTTGTAAGTTTCAACATGCTTGCACTTGTTGAAATAATTTGAATCGCATCACAACACTAGTAGAGTCTCAGCAGGAGTATCCAAAGGAGTAGCAATAATACAGCCATGTTATCCTGTGTATCTGTTAAACATAGGGGTTTTCTAAAAATGTATTTTGTTTTAGGTAACTGGCTGCCAGTGTGGTGTGATGGTTAGAGCATTGAACTATGACTCTAAAGACCAGGGTTCAAATCCCGGCTCAGCCATGAAAAGCCACTAGGTATTCTTCTTTCGAATGAGGAACCATCAAAGGAAAGTCCTTTTACTGCCTAAAAAGCAGATAGGTGGGGGGAGAAGATTGGGTTACAGGGGAAAATAATATTTTTGGCTTATTTTGTGACCCAACAAAACATCAACATATTTGCCTGAACAATAGATGCTTTACATACATTAACTGAGATGACATGAATTTTATTTGTATGGTTTCCCAGAATTTGTATAATACACTCTATATTTCTGTCCAATCTGAACTTTAAATGTGTGTGCGTGTGTTTGTTTGTTTGTTTTTTGAAAGATTAGATTTTTGTCACAGATTTGTAAAGTTCAGGTGGTTGCCAAAATCATTGCCAAAGGGCCCCAAATATGTCTTCATTTTGATTACGCATTTTACCACAATTTGTCAAACACAGTATGTTGTATAGTGCATCAAATGTTAGCTTGGGTATAGCTACCTCAGTTAGTGAGAACCTCATTCACAAATCTGGAGAAACACCAAAGTCTTGATATCCTGTGTCCCTAACATGCAGCTAAGAGATACAAAGCAGACATGAAGAAGAAAAGCACTTTCCAATCTACTGAATTAGAATAATTACTTCCAAATTGCTGGCATGATTTAGCATGCTACAAAAGACCTTCAGGATAAAGCTGAAGTGCCAGCAGTGCTTTCTCACACATTATGGCATCTTACATTTGTTTTTAATTTTTACTAAATTGTTTCTGTGGTGAGGGGGTAAAGCAATTTATCCTAAAATATACTTTTATTTTAAAAAATCATGGGTGCCAAAAGAATATACAAAAAGCTGTAAAACACTTATAGTAAGGCAGCTACCAAATAAAGCAACATATTAGTAACAAAAAGTGTTTTGTCCCAAGAGCAATACTATGGACTTTGGGTGTAGTAAGGCCTCTGGCTCTCAGGAACACAGCCAGAACAAAAGACTTGTCCACAAATTTCTTAAGTTTCCAAAAGCTTTACTGGTTATAACACAAAAAACACAAAACTTATCTCTTTTTTTTCAATAGTCCTTCCTAAATACCTTGCTCTCTCTTCTTGGTGGATTCTATCTTTCTTCTTCTGAGGACTATCTTTCTTCTTCTGTGGACTTATCTCTTTGTCAAAGGAAAATACTCTCTCCAGGTCTGACTTGGCTGAAATCTTACTACACACTGAAACTAACTAGAGCAGGGGTAGGCAACCTGCGGCCCGGCAAGGCCTTGGGACCGGCCCCCGCCTGGTCCTGCCGCTGATTGCCGCCGGAGCCTTTGGCCTCTCACGTGAGGGCGTGGGGCCTTTGGCCTATCAGGAGGAGGCAGGCAAGGGGGGGCAAGCAGTGGGCAAAGGGGGCAATTGTCTATAGAAGCCTCTGAAACACGCATTTATATTAACATTTTTTTCAAAATCAGCATATATTTTTTTGCTTGTCTTCCATTTTTTAAAAAAAGTGTCCTCCATTTGAAAATTTTGTCCTACATTTGTCCCGGTTTATTTATTTAATTAATATTTTTTTAAAAAATTATTTAATTATTTAATTTTGGGCTTCGGCCCCCCAGTTGTCTGAGGGACAGCAACCCGGCCCCCGGCTCAAAAAGCTTGCCTACCCCTGAACTAGAGGGAAGACAGTATAAGACCCTGGGATTTCCCACAATCCTTGCCTTTCTTGAAGCTGTAGATTTCTATTTCCCCTTCTAAACTAATACATAGAAAAGCTAATATAATCCCAACTAAATATATGTCTCAAGAGCATCAAAGATGCTCTGGAGGCATGACAAAAAGTATTATAAAAAATACATATAACTGGAGGTGCAATGTTATATGCACTTAGCTGAAAGTAAATGCCATTGATTGCAAGAGGTCTTGCTTCTCAATAAAGTGTATATACAATTAGATCATTGTCCAGCCAAAGTGAGGATGAAATCCTATTCCCAAGTTCTGGAAGTCAGCCCCAATATAAAAAAAACTCAGTTGTTGGGACCATGTCTTGCCTGGTGTCTGTTATGTTCTTTTCAGACTTGGGATGGGAAAGCACAACTATGGAGATGGTGAAGGCACCACAATCTTTGTAGAAAGGGGTCAGTTTCAAAGACATAAAGAATGCAAAGTCTTATTTTGAACTTGTTTAGCAACTGGGAAATTCCCTCTCAATGTGGCAGTGAATCTGCTCTGGTTTCAGCCTGAATTTTAAAGGAGTGATCCAAGATGGTGAAGCTGTTTGGCGAATATTTGTTGGCACATTGCGCAGCTCTTTTAAAATGTAGGCTAAGGCGCCATGTGGATTTATTGTCTCACAGGCAATGGAAAATAGCAGCCACCATGACTTCTGTTCTGGTCTGAAGTTGTAAAGTAGATGTTAGAGCCAAAGTATCAGATTTCAAAGGCCCTTATCACACGTGAGACTGGAACTCAAATCCAGAGCCAATCTGAAGTTAAGAAGCAAAGTCAATACGAATCCAAGGCAATTCACATGATGAACTATCACACATGAAGAACGAATTTGTGGTAATTACAGGGTCAAAGCAGAGTGAGTGCACATTGTATTACACCGGTACATACCATGAGGATTCGAATCGGCACCCTTGCGCATGCTCAGTGGCGGTCTGAATGCATCGAGAACCTTTGCACTTCCGGGGTGAAGAAGGGGGCCATTTCCTGGTTCCAGTTTCACGGGAATGCTAGCCTCACGTGAATGACAGCTTCACGTTTCCTCTTTCCTTCTATTTTATTCCCCCTGAAACATCCGAATGTTGCCATCCTTGGCAGCCCCCCAAACCCTCCCAGCATCATCCAAACGTGCCCTCCTTGGCAGTCCTCCATTCCTCCCTGAAACATCCGAATGTGAAATCCTTTCCAGCCCCCAAAATCCTCCCAGCATCATCCAAACATGCCCTCCTTGACAGTCCTATATTCCTCCCTGAAATATCCAGCACTCTTTCTATGGGCTTCAGAGTCCGTTTTTTCATCCTAACCAGCAGCCGTTTCTATGGGCTTTGGATTCAGATTTCCTCCATGCTCCTGGGTCCTCTGTCAGATTTCCCTCCATGCCCTCTTGCTTCCTAAGAATGTGTCCTGGGTCCTCCGTGTCAGATTTCCCTACATCCCCCCCCACCTGCTTCCTGCTAATGTATCCTGATTCTCCCTGTCAGATTTCCCTACATCCCTCCACCTGCTTCCTGCAAACTGTCCTGACTCAGTGCTATGGAATTCTGGGAACTGTAGTGTCCTGAGACATTGAGCCTTCTCTGCCAGAGAGCTCTGGTGCCTCAGCAAACTAATAACTTATTATTATTATTATTATTATTATTATTATTATTATTATTATTTTAAAAACATTTTATTATTATAATTATTATAACTATTCTCCATGTTCCCTAAAGTACCACCTCCCTGAATCCAATCCACTCTCCTTCCCTTTGTAACAGTTGCCTTCTCTTAGGTTGCATCCGCATTGGGGAAATAATCCAGTTTGACTCCAATTTAACTGTCCTGGCTGTGCTATGGAATTCTGGGAGTTGGAGTTTGTTGTGGGGTCCTTGGCTTGAGGCTATGGAATTCTGGGAGATGGAGTTTGTTGCTTCCTCCAGCCTCCGATGGCCCCCTCCATTGCTCCCATCTCTCCCCCCAGCCTTCTGTTTCATTCCCTTCATCCTCGTCAGCTACATCCAAACGTCCGTTCTTGAAGGAGTACAGGAAGGATATGGGGCAAAATTGCCGCGCAGCATCATGAGAAATGTGGGACCTTGGGTGTACCAGGACGGAAGCAAAGTTGAATTCCACACCAAACCAATTCAGATTGAAATTGAAGTGAGCTTGGAAACAGTTTTTGTGAATTCGCTTGTTACTGAATTCACAAAAATGAGGAGCACTTCGGATTCCCTGTGGCTGCACCTCGGAATGACAACCCCCCCCCCAGAAAGCAATCACGTGTGATAATACATCACGTTATCATGTGAATTCGCATTGTTGGACCTGCAGTGGCTTCAGATCAGAGGTGCAAAACCTCCGTGTGACAAACACCAAAGAAGTTGGGATAGGGAGCTAAGAATTCCTTGAACATTTTAGTCACTGCTCTTCTCAACTTTGTCTCCTTATCCTTTTGCAATGGAGAAACCTGCTTTGATTTAGCTTTCCTGAATTTTCTTAAATTAAGCAACCCACCCAAAGTGGGTGGTACATCTATTGGAATCTGGATATTTCAGTACCAAGCCAAATACCAGACTCTAGGTGTTGACATCTCTGTTAAGAATTACTTTCAGGCAAAACAATAAAAAATGGGCCCTCTTAAGCTTAGAACTTGACAAAAATACAGCAAAATTTTCCTCCCCCTAAGCAAACAACAAACAAACAAACAAACAAACAAATAAAATGAGAGAGAGGGTGGACCCCAAGGGCCTCAAAAACAGCCTGGATATGTGCATTCAACCCATGGGTCTTACTTTCACCACCCTGCACTAGATTAGTTATAATTATCATCAAGTTGGCATCAACTTATGGTGAACCTATAAATGAGAGATTTCCAGGACCCTGGATGTCAACTGCCTTGTTCAGGTCCTGCAAACTCAGGGCTGTGGTTTCATTCTCTCCACCTGCAATGCAGTCTTCCTCTTTGCCAAGCTATATTGCCCTTTCTAATGAGTCATATTGTCTCAAGATATATCCAAAGTACAATGGTGCCCACTTGATCGTTTTGGCTTCTAAAGAGAGTTCAGGCTTGATTGGCACCCGTTTATTGGTCAATTTCACAGTCCATGGTATCCATAAAACTGTCTTCTAGCACCATTATTTCAAATGAATTGATTCTCTTCCTGTCCACTTTTTTTTTCAGTCTCACTTTTACAACCATAGATAGAAGTCAGAAATATCATGGTCAGTCTTGTTAGAATCATAGAATCGTAGAGTTGGAAGAGACCCCAAGGGCCATCCACTCCAACCTCTTGTCATGACACAACTAAAGCATTCCTGAAAGATACTCATCAATGTAAACTCCTGCAAAGATGGAGACTCCACTCCAAAGTAATCTTTTCTATGGTTGAGCGGTTCCACTGCTCTTACAGAAAAAATAATAATTCCTATTTAGTTTTTTTTAACTATTCCATAATTATTCTATTATCATTAATAACTTGGGATTTATTTAGTATTGTTCAGAGAGTTCTGCTCTGGTTGAACATTTTGTTATAAGTTCTCTTGCCCCAAGTTCCTCATAGCAACTGTGCTACTCTTTGTCTAAGAATTTGTTAGCAACTGATCTAATTCTGTAATAAATTGTAAATTCCATTTCCTTTAGAGTGCTTGGGTGTGAATTAATTTCTCTGGATAGGCATACTTCAGAAAGCAACCTATGTTGAGGCCAGAAACTGAGTCTGAGGAATAGATTTGCTATAGTTTAGTGAAACAACACAGGTTTTGCATCTACAGCCCCAAACCCAATTGTTGTCATACATATTTAAAAGCACCTTACCAAGTTCAGAAAGGAAATACTTCTGCCTAACAGCAGGAATTACTTAAGGAAAACAATGCTAGATTAGATGGACTCATAATGTGACAGAACATAATCCAGCTTCTAATACAGTATCTTGTAGAAGTATTTCCCTCCTCTGACTTTTCCACAATTTGTTATGTTACAACTAGGTTATGTAGATATGTATGTTAGAGCATCTATACCTCACCTCTTCAGCCAAAAAGGCTTCCACAGCACCTTATTATTAATTTGACAATTCCCTCCCCTCAGCCTTATAGTCTAAATAAGACAGGACACACATGAAGAGGATGACAGCAGTTGGGGAAAGGGATGAAACCCAACAGATTCTGTCTCCTTTTCTCTCCCTCAGAGGTCAGAGCAGCTGGAATGAATGGAGGGCCTACTGAAATATATTGGACTGGCATTGTGGTAAGTGGCATTGTTACCAGTATATGTACATAACATAATCGTCAGTGTGAAGGTGCAAAATATTCTAACTGTGGCACAAATGCTGAATTAAAAACAAACCAGCAGCTGAGGGTTTCAAAAGTTATTAACCCTCACCGCAAATCAATAATTCACAGAAGCCCCATTACAGCTGTGAATCTTCTTAGGTAAATCTCCTAACAGCTCTGTGCATCTGGATCCTGTGATTTTGCCCATTTTTCTTGGCAAAACTGCTCCTGCTCTCTCGGTTTGCAGTTCCTCCCACTCCAGGGTCAAAAAGCTGCTCCAGAAGATGGTCACCCCCCCCCCCCACACACACACACATACAGAGAGACTTTAAGGGGAATTGGGACACTCCTGTTTCCTCACTACCACCTTTTCTCTTATTTTGTAGGTTCCCCACAAAATACTCCTTCCCTGGGTTGTTGGGAGGAAAGGACACAGAACAACCATCACCCCCTGCCTTCATAGGAATATCTGTCCTCTCTGCCCTGATCTTCCTGTGAGGAGAAAGGCCTGGTGGAATTTCTGGCCTTTTGTTGTGGAGGAGAGGGGAAATAACCCCTCCTCAAAGTAAATAGACCTTTCCTCCTTTTTAATGAAAGATCATAGGGATTCTGCCCCCATCAAAACAAGTGAAGGCAGTAATAAGACTTAAAGAAGCAGTCACACCTTCCTTGGGATCAGAGGAAAGCTCTGTGAGAGACCACTCCTCTGCAGACTTCATCACAGCCCCAGAGGGTGAAAATCTCATTTCCTTGGACATGGTCCAGCAATGAGACATTGGCTTTGACGTGGAAAATTGAAAATCGAGAGAGGAACTGTCAGGACGATGGATATCAATGTCAACTTCTCCATCAGCTGCTGATGCTTAATGTGGCAGCACTGAAGGAATATGTGCAGAATACTGTAAGCACTGCTTGTGCGCTGGCTGTCAGTAGAGCACTGGCTGATATCCAGATGACCCTTTTAAGCATGCTGGGGGCTACCTATAAAGAAATCAAAACAGAGTTTGAGAAGTTCCTGAATGCTTTGATATTGGATGTCCATTTAAATCCTACTAACTACAGTGCTCTGCTGGGGAAGATAGAAGAAATCACTTGCAAACAACATTAAGATAAAATGCACAGGAAACAGGAAGCCCAACAAGAGATTCTCAGCCCACCAGCATCTTGGCTTTGTTCATTTCAGACATTCATATTAAGTGAATTTCTAGATTCTGGGAAGGGGGGGGACAGCAGCCTATGCACACTGACAAAGCAACCTATCTCCAGCTCCCTGAATTCTGCCTTGTTGTCCAAAGTTCACCACGAGTTCCCAGTTCTGTAGCAGTCTATCAAAAAGCCTACAGTGATGTTTTGTATTGTAACTCTGGGTATCTTCGGTCCCATACAGACTGGCCAAAATAAAGCTGCTTCGCATCACTTTGGAGGTATGCTGTTTAAATGATGCATGTGTCCTAAGAGTCCAGAAGCCACGCCAAAGCCATCATCCAGTCCTAAGGACTAGAGCACAGCTTTGGCACAGCTTCTGGACTCTTAGTACATTGAAACAACAAACTTTGAGGCCTTTAAGTGTCTTGAATCTGAGATCATATGGCACTGGAATTAATCACAGGTGTACTCCATTCAACTATTTCAGTGACTTCTGAGGGCAGTGAATACAGAATTTATTTAGCTGTGTTAGAACAAAGTGGGGTGATTATTTATGCAACCATCAAATGCCAATTTGTTGTTTCCTTTCACTTTTCTGCCTTAAAAAACCTATTTTGCACCTTCACAGTGTTGAGTATCTTGTACTGTATACTTCAAGTGCTAACAATTAAATCCACTTCAGTTCTAGGTATTAACACAAGAAAACGTGGAAAAATCAATGATGTTACTACTCCTGCAGGGTTCTATAATTAAAATATCAGAATGCGGGTCTAAGAAAAAAAATTATGCTATGTAAACTTATCCAGGAAATTCAATGCAATCCACACTGAGATCAGAAACAAGGGCGGGGTACAAACCGCCGCTTTGCGGCGCTCCCCCGCCGCCGCCATTTGCTCCGTGCGGGAGCCGCAGCAGCCAAACCGCGCGACTCCCGCGCGGAGCAAAAAAGAAGCTCCATTTCGGAACTTCTTTCTGCGGCGCATCTATGACGTCGCGAGGCACCTGGCGTGGACTCGCGACGTCATAGGCGCCGCGACACGTCTGGACGCTGTGCGTCCAGTACGTAAAGATGGCGGCGCCCATGTAGAAGGGGCGCCGCCATCTTGTACGTATAGGATACGTACTAGGGTTAGGGGGGTGCGGAAGCACCGCCCCTTCCTAACCCTAGTACGTATCCTATACGTACTAAATGGTGGTGTGTATCCCGCCAAGGTAGTTTGGGTTCCAGAGGTCATTTCCTGGGTAATTTGCAGAAGAGCACCAAAACTTTCTGGATCTCAATAAAAATGGAAACAAAAGGAATTATTCCAAATCAAACTGCTAAAATAAAAAAAAGCTGGGGGGATTTTTATTCATTTATTTGCATGTACAGTACTGTATTTATGCACAAAGTTCTGCAATTAAAATTAGCTGGTCTGCCCCACAGGCTCAGAAGTACTTTGATCCTGAAAGTTTAAATTGCCATTCAGAGCCACTGTTGTGCACAATAGGCAAGCCTTGGGGCACTAGTGGAAAACAAAGTACATTGCCGGCCTTCCTGCCTCTGGTATGTGAAAGGTATCTAAGCCCTGAGCTTTATTTTCAGCCATGTTCTGCATCATGCACCATCATCTCCTTTGACAAATACAAAGCCCTTATCAAAGGCTACCCAACAAGTTCATAGGTGAGGCCACACCTGAGCCTGGGAATTCCCATCTCACAAACTGAGTCACTATAGCAAACCAGTTCTCCCTACAGTGTACAGTAATCTTTCCCTCAACAGATTTCAATCCCAAGTAATATAACTGCCTGAGTCGTGAATTTAAAATACATGCGTCACGTTAAAGACCAAAAGAATTGTGACACATCTCTCTGTTGGACATAAACACTTTAAGCCGTAACAACTCTGTTAAGTCTTTAAGGTGCCACAAGGATTTAGTTGCATTAGTTTAACACAGCTACTTCCTGAGAAACTCTGAAGGACACTGCTAAGTTTTTAATGCTACATACATATTATGTTCAGAATAAAAACTTTAATCAAAAACATATCACCCCGGTTTTGAGGTCCCTCCACTGGCTGCCTATTGGTTTCTGGGCCCAGTACAAGGTGTTGGTTATTATCTTTAAAGCCCTAAATGGCTTGGGTCCAAGCTATCTCAGAGACCGCCTCTTCCCATACAATCCTCCCCGCGCCCTCCGGTCCTCTGGGAGGAACTTGTTGCAGCCTTAGGGTTGCCATAAGTGAGGACCTCCAAACCAGGACAAATGTAGGGCAACATTTTCAAATGTAGGACACATTTTTATAAAAATGGAGGA